>NC_137689.1:26099703-26692203 GCF_963989245.1 Nansenia antarctica | reverse complement strand
ATAGCACTGCTTAGCCTTAACCAAATCTCTCTCTCTCTCTCTCTCTCTCTCTCTCTCTCTCTCTCTCTCTCTCTCTCTCTCTCTCTCTCTCTCTCTCTCTCTCTCTCACACACACACACACACACACACACACACACAGACTCACAATTCCCGAAAATCCTCACTAAATGATTCCAGTCCTACTATAGAAAACATCCTAAGAGTAGATCCCAGTGTAGATACAGGAATATATAATGACATATTGAACTCAGAGAAAGGAGTATTTTCTTGAATGGGGAGGGAGCAATGATTTAAACCACGCTAAGTACTCTATGTGGTTTTCCCATCTTCCATGGAAACAAAAATATAAAAGTGCTGCAAAAGTTGGAATTTCCAAATACAAAGGTGTCCCAGACAGATAACAACAGAACAGCCAACTCAACTTAAAGCCCAGTTCACATCTAGGATTCGCAAACACAGCGCAACTCGAATTGCAGCGGTCCAAATTACCCTGCAACGGTTGCAAGGCGTCACCAGTGATTTGACTTGTCAAGTCTCAGCACAACGTCCAGATTCTTTGGAATGTCTGCCGAGTTTTTAAACATCCCCAGCTTGTAGGACTGGAGGATGGCACAGTGCTTGTTGAAAGCTACAACTGGCAAAAGCATCTGGGTAGCTACTTCTGAAAGCTCCCACAGAGTTACCAGCACTTAAATCATCCTTGTCATTGTATTAGCAATTCTATTTCATGAACGTAGTAGTATTTTGTGAGAAGATCAGAAAGTTCTGTTCTGATGAGGCAGGAAACGTCACATGCCCGACACCAAAGTCCCACGAGATGCATTATGGACTATAATAATACGCATCCACACAGACACAGCAATATTACTTTTTACTATTCTATTATTGTATTGCTCAGTTGTATCTTGCTTTATTTCCTTTTATAAATATTGGCATTTTGCTTTCTCTTGCTGCCGCAATGTTGACTGGAACTGAAGCCATAAGAATTGTACTCTCTTGTACTGGTATACTGGGATATAAGACACGTTTGGCACAAATGGCAATAAAAAAATCATGAATCTTGAATTATTAATAATATTTAGCAATTTAAACATGTCAGCCCTGTAAGTTTGTTTCCTGAGGGTTAGCTGACAACCCCACTGACAGGTCACAGGTAGATAATGACAGGTAGTGTAATGGGGGAGTGGTTGTCCTGGGGGAGTGGTTGGGGGTGGAGTTAACCAGCTATTGTTCCCACCCATTACCTATCTGTGAAAAGTGAAAACTTTGAGGGTGATTTTCTCTGTTACTTGACATGAGTTGTACTCAGAGGCGCCCCGTCCATAGAGGCAACCAAGGCAATTGCTTGGGGCCACCAAACAAAAAGGGCCTTTTTGTCAAACGAAAACTGTCCTTGGATGAATGTATTTTCAATGGAAATCATGGCATTCAGCGTTCAGTCGCTCTGAGTCTGCTCGCGCTGCGCTGCGCATACATTCATCCAAGGACAGTTTTAGTTTGACAAGCTAAACAATATGAGGGTAGTTAAGAGTTTAACTACTTTTCATTGTGAAATAGCTAGTTTGGTAAAGTATTCCCTGCAATTACGGCGTTATTATATGATCTATAACACCACGGACATCCATATCCGTAACCACTATTGGCAGTATCCACGCCGCTGCCCCAAAAACCCCCTAGTGGGGCCCCGCCCCCTTCTCGCTTGAAATTGACTTCTAGCCCCGCCCCCTTCTCCTCTCAACTGTCCTTCTGTCAGCAGCAATCATGAAGCGATCGCACATTTCTGGTCACCAAAAAAGAAAAAAGAAACGAGAAGACAATGAAAAACGACACCAGGATAGTGGTAAGTGGACAGAAGCTGCAGAGTGCAAAAATGTAAATAAGATGCAGAGTGCAAAATAAGTAACAGACAGACAAGCAGGCAGACAGCCAGACAGACAGACAGACAGACAGACAGACAGACCCAGTGGAGTCATGTAAAATGTAAATAAGAACACCAGCGGTTTCAGAATATACTTGTTTATTGATTTTTTGATTTATTTGTTTATTTATTTGTTGTTCTTGCTCTGTTTGATATTACATATTAATGTTGCTGTTTCAGAATGTGAAAACACCAGCAGTTTCAGAATGTAAGTGTGTTAAGAGTTCTAATAAGCACCATTGTGTGTTCATTATTTATATTGCTCCAATTTGATGTTACTACACATGGCTCCTTTGTTGATCAAATACTCGGACGTGTGTGACTGTTAATTAATAGATTATGACATTTATAATGAATTCCTTTGTTTCAGACTGTTTTTTTATTTACACACACGAGCGCGCGCATATGCGCGAACTTCGTAAAACCGTATTATATTTTAGTGTCAGGGAAATAAATACATTTTAAAATGTCCACATCGTCACCCGCCTAAGACCCTTAACAGGGGCCTCCATAGGCTACTAACATTCAAATCTTCTTTAAAAAAATGTGTGATAAAATAATTTGAAAGCTAACAATCTGCACTTTCATTATCTGTTAACATCTTTATCTTTTTTAGATGGTGTTAAAGTCATAGAGCAGAGTTTTTGATTGATGGGTGGTAGTTTGCGCTAAATCGACTGGGATGCGCTAAATCAATGGCAATGCGGTAGATGCCGATTTTTTCCAGGACCGGAAGATCCAGGATTATTCAGAAAATATTCTGTGCTTGAGCACCGGATGCCCAGGCCTAACCACGTCACTGGTAAACAGAAATGAGTGTTGAAAGCAAGCAGCTAATTGGTCAGACATTCTAACTCTACCTATCCCTCCCTGCTACCTGAAATATAATACATGTTTGCTAAACGCCATGCTTTCGTTTGCCATGCACATTGTAAAAACAGCAGGCACATTAAGTTGTTGAAATCGCTCCCATAAGTGAAAGAAGTAGTTTGTTTTCAATTACTGTGTGCCCCCCCCCCCCCACACACACACACACATACCACTGGACTTCCTCCCCCTCCCTCCATGTTGTATGCAACAAATGGAGTTTGCAGTAATGATGTCCTATAGTAGTGGGGGAAGGGAGTGCTGGGAGGGGGGGGCTGTTTATCTGTTACACATCTACTGCTGATGGCAAAATTAACCTGTCTACCCCAGGGCCATCCAGGCCCTGAACACAGCAAAGACCTAGGTTCTGGGCCCTGGACAGTCTGGACGGATTGATGGCAGCTGCTGGATTGAAAAAATCAGGTGTAGTGCTGAGGCACAAATATGTACATTTCAAGCCTGCAAACTGCGACACTTTAAATGAATGTGCAATAACACTATGTGCAATATGACAACCCTAGTCGTCTATCTGTACAGTATAGTATAGTGGATAGTGTACATAGCCTTTATTTATGTAAACCAGCTCCTTTCCCTTCTTGTTTTTTTAGATTTTTTTTTCTTTCCTAGCACCAGGGGAGCCACCCCTCCCAAATGTCGTTGTTTGGTACCTGTACTATAGCAATGACAATAAAGACCATTCATTCATTCATTCATTCATTCATTCAAAATTGAAGAATGAATTTTTTTCATTAGCTGACTACTCCACTGATCACATCTGGCGTCAAGACCGATTACTATTAAGCCTCCATACATTAGGATATTCTGTTTTATTTTATTTGGATGTATTTACATTTATTAAGACATTCTTAAATCAACTATGATCATACATTTTGAATTCCAAACAAACTCTTGAAAGGACCACGGTGGAGCTTTGCGCTAGGATTAGCATACATACTGACCGCTTAGTGATGTCATGAGGTGAGGGTTGAGAGGCGGTCCTTTTCATGTCACAGAAAGTGGTTTCTTCTCCGTTCCAGTCGCAGCACAAACATTCATGATATGCATGAGCATCCCCAGCGATGGTAGAGATCAAACAGTCCCTCGTGCGAGGAAAGAAGGGGGAACTATTCCTCCTCATGACATGATGCAGTGCAGAGTGTTTGCCACATACACGTGTCCCAGAAAAGTAATTTCACTGTGAATTGGAGCACCGCTCTGACAGCACCAGTCAGATAACCAGAATTTGTAAGCAGAGTGTTATCTCTGGTAGGTAGTGTCAGGAAATGTACTGCTGAAGAATTTTCATTGGGAATACCATATTGTGCCATATGGCCATTCCTAAAAGAAGGTTTTTCCCTCCTAGCAGACCAAAGCTCTGCGTGACCACTTTTGTGTGATGCACTCATCAAAGACACAACCCAGAATCCTAATGTACTCTACCGTGTGCGTCAACATGCTGCCAGCAACAGAGGCTGTCGTGATATGATTCGTCAGATGGCTACAGCGAGGCAACACCACAGTGGATTGAACTGCATGGCGTGCACCTCTGACATACGTCTGTTTACACGTTTGACAGCCTTGATGCACGCAGAGCGTTTTGATGGACAAAGCTGATTGTGACACACAAATTGTTTTTGGGTGATTGGTTTTTCACCTCAACGCTCGCAGGTAATTAGGAAGCAGTGGAAAGGGTTAATTGCAACCAACATTCCGAATGAGATGACCATAAACTGGTCTCTTGTTAAAGCTGATACAGGGCCTAATGGCAACCCAGATCCCCCCTGCGACACACGTTGTGAAGACATGTGTAGTGCTGCTGAAAGCCACCACAAGGTGGTGACAAGAGCTTTGAAGGTGTTCAAATGATCTATCCTTCTAGATTAGATGAATCTAATGTTTAGATAAGATTCAACTTTATTGTCATTTCAGTCTACAAGTACCAGACAAACGAAATGTAGTTTAACATCTAACCAGAAGTGCAAATAGTGATATACAGTATGTGATAGCAGGGCTCTCAAGTCTCACGCATTGGGCGTGAGACACATGCATTTCAATCCGTTCACACGCTCACACGCCACACCTTGTATTTCTCACGCAGAGAAATTACCAGGGGCGCCCACCAAGTTGCGCCGCTATTTTAAAAAAATAGAACAGGTAGAGAATCAAGTGAGTTCCCTCTGGTTTCCCTAGAGTTCAGAAGGCCATGCACCAGCTAATCAAATAAAAAAATATAGCTACCGAACAGCCAATCAGAAAATAATAGCATTGCTGTATCCGGGTAACATTTTGATATTCCCGCTACAACAAACAACGTTCTGA
The DNA here is from genome assembly GCF_963989245.1 of Nansenia antarctica. Classification (NCBI taxonomy): domain Eukaryota; kingdom Metazoa; phylum Chordata; class Actinopteri; order Argentiniformes; family Microstomatidae; genus Nansenia; species Nansenia antarctica. Next base: position 26,687,099 of record NC_137689.1, on the reverse strand, counting down.
TTCCAACGAAACGGGCTGACTGGAGCTATTTATTCAGATGCTCGCTACACAGAAGAGGACAGATTATTTGAATTGATCATTCACATCTCGAAGTGGCTACAGACTGGTCGACGTGGGAGAAGACCATATCCTTTGACGCTGAGACTGTGTGTGTGTGTGTGTGTGTTTTTATTTTTTTTACAAATTTATGTCATTTATCAGATCAGACCCCGTCCCCCCCCCCCCGCCGCCGGCAAAATCTCACTCTGAACTCTGTTCAAAACTTGAGAGCCCTGTAATAGTGATAGGTACAGTATGGCAAGTATGGTAGTTAGAGGTATATACAGGGGAGAATAGTAATAAGCTATGTACAGCAGTGGAGGCTCCTCCATAGAGGTGGAGGAGGCCTGGCCTCCCCAATAATTTGTGAGAAGAGAGAGAGATTTAAAAAAGCAATAATTATATTTTTTATTTTTTATTTATTTAACAAAAAACATATTTTAATTTTTTTTATATTAATATTCTTTATGAATATTATTTCCGTTTTGTTCATAAATCTTTTCCATGGCTAAAACCCAATATTGCAATTGTAAAGCACCTACAGGCCAGAATCCCTATCCGTTTCTATTGAGGGAGGCCAGGCCACCCCTAGGAAAGTGGTTTCTCATAGAAGTCAATGTAATGCAATTTTTTTCATGGCAATATGTGATTGGCCAAATTACTGAAAATGGGTGGGCAGAGGAGGCCTGGCCTCACCATGCATTGAGTCCAGGGCTGAATGATTGACATTTTGTTCGTCCAATCACATGAAGCCATTTTGAGAATTCGCCAGTTACTTCAGTCAAAGAAACACTCGCCGTAGTGGCTTGTCCTTTGCAGGACACGTCTAGAACACCCATGGCTATTATCCCTGAAAATAATAGCTCATTTGGCCAAATACTTTTGCTTAAAATGACCTCGGAAGTCGGCGAGATTCTGGCGCGATTTATACATCGAGTAGGTAGACAACATTTAGGATTTAGGTTGTGAGCCTGTGCAGAAGGGACAATAGCTGCTGCAGGCGGACCAGAGATTCATGCCAATTGTTTTGTTTATTTGATGACCCATTGTGCAGGTAACTTATTACATGTTGTTTGAGTTCTATGTTTTGGTGCATTTTGTAAGAGTCCACTCGTGGTGTTGCTAGCATTCGCGATCTAGGGCATGGCTAGTCAGGAACGTCATGTTGCATTCCACATGTAGTACCTTTTTCCGCCACAGGCGTGTATGAGTGCTGTTCTGCAGGATAAATATTAGAAATGGATGAAGTATTGTTCTGAATTGTATGTTGTGTGTCTGATTGACATAGTGTTTGAGTGCTTTTGACATGTCATTGATTGTATGTAGTATGTTGTGGTGAATGTTGTGAGCCTGAGCAGAAGGGACAATAGCTGCTGCAGGCGGACCAGAGATTCATGCCAATTGTTTTGTTTATTTGATGACCCATTGTGCAGGCAATAAAAGCTGCTTCATCCACCATCCTGAGAGTGTCCCAATCCCTTCAGTACCGCCAAACACAAATTAATAATTTTTAACAAAGACAGATAAGAAGAACAGGGAACATTCCATCGCGAGTGAAGCGAGCAAGCGGAAAAAAAATTGGCCTCCTCAATTCTGGAAGTCACCAGCCTCCACTGATGTACAGTTACGGTAGCTATGTATAGTATGGTGTATAGCAATAATATGTATATAATAATATGGTATATTGAGTGTTCACATTGACAAGGGGTGTGTGCAAAGGTTAAATACGTTCTAAAAACTAATTTGAGAGAAGGGTAATGCTTTGCCATTTGCCAGATAGCCAAAATCTAGTTTATTCTTGGAGACATTATTTCAACCTATGGCAGTGCATTTCAACAAGACAGCGGCAAATGTTGGCTTTCTCGATTCTTGTGAAACCATTGTCTGAATGTTTAGCCTACTATAATATTAAACTGATTTGGTTTACTCTGATACGCACGTAAAAAAATTGTGACGTTATAAAATCGAAAAGTCAAAAGTCAAATCACAATTTGATATTTATCCATCCATTTATGAAAGTAATAAATGCCTACTTTAAGCCTAGCCTACAAAATATCCTCCATCTGCCACACCCTGGCCATCATGGCAAAATTCTAACAACATCCTCCCTAACAATAATATAACCCCCCGAAATGTACCCCCGATGTCAGACATTAGCTGTTGTGTTACTGCTTGCGCGCACAATTGGAAGAGGCAGCCACCAAAGACAGAAAGGTGAAAATCTGAAGAGTCCACTCCCCTAGAAACCTCCTCCAGTAACAACATGTTTTTAACTGAGACTGGAATTTACCAGTTTACAGGGAGTACAGGGCGGCCATTAAATCGCCTTGCAACTAGTTAACACCAGAATAACACCAGTGACGTGGTTAGCCCTGGGCATCTGGGGCTTGAGCCCCAAATGTTTTATGAATAGCCTCGGATCTCCGGATCCTGAAAAAAAAGAAAAGAAAAAAGATCCCCCCCATCAATTTAGCGCATTGCCGCCGATTTAGCTTCGATTTACCCTGAACTAAAAACGATCTACTCCAGGGGTGCCCACACTTTTTTGAACCAAGATCTACTTTTCAAGTAGCCAGTCTGCCAAGATCTACCAGTCTAGTTTCAACATCACAAACGTACACGCACGCACGTACTACACACACACACACACACACACACACACACACACACACACACACACACACACACACACACACACACACACACTTCCCAGCCTGCATAGTAAACTCACAATACACTCTCTCTCTGTCACACAGCCACACAGGAGAAGACCATCACAAACCCTCCCTCTTTGCTATTCTCACACACACACACACACACACACACACACACACACACACACACACACCCACACACACACACACACACACACATTCACACACACACAAACACACACACACACACACACACACACACACACACACACACACACACACACACACATTTGCCAGTCTGCATAGGGAGCCATAGCACAAACCCTCCCTCTCTCTCCCCCCCCCCCCCTCTCTCTCTCTCTCTCTCTCTTACACACCTCAATTTCTCTCACTCACACACTGACAGCCAGTCTGCAGTACCATAGCCAACTACTGATCCAACAAACAGAAAAGTAAACCAGATACAAAACAGGTAATTCCCTAGTTTGAAAGGAGCACTGGGAGGAGGCAGTTAGTTTCTAGTAGTCAGGGCTGTAGGAGCTGGTTGCAAGGTGTAGGCAGGCTGCAAGGTGTCATCAGCCACTGTGGATCTGTCATCGAAAAGGCAATCTGCAGCCTCGAGAAACGCTTTTTTCACAATTTCGCCGTCTTTGAATGACTTCTTGTGTTTAACAAGAACGTGACTGACGCGATAAGAAGCTATCGTTACAGCCGTACGTTTTCGCTCTTTTGCCACATTTCCCTTCTAACAGCCATCATAGATCTGCAGATCAGACAGACGCACTTCCAATATCACATCGTGTAAAAGTCCTCCTCCCATTCTGGATGGAAGTTGTACGTTATTGGTTTCTTACTTGGTCCAGCTTCCCCACTCATTTGTATACCCTTTCTTTAGTAGTAAATAGTAGAAATTGGAAGGCTAACTAGTTAATTAGTCTCGCCGGTATTTTGTATTTTGTAGTTGGCGCTGTTGACTGCGCATGCGTGGTGAACCGTGTGTTAGGTGAAAAGATCAGATCGCAGACTGGCTTACCTGTACGTCAATCAAGTGGCAAAAGCCATAGTGAGGATGGATGATAGGCGAACTTATTTTTTTTTTGTAACTTTTTTTTTTTTTTTTTTTATTTAATAAAAATCAATGCCATGCGATCTACCCATACTACCTTTGCGATCGACCGATCGACGTATTGGGCACCCCTGATCTACTCTATCTCTATCTACTCTTTCTCGATACCTTTTTACTGTTTTTTTTTCCCAATCTCACTTTCGTCAACTTCAGTATATCAATTATATTACCGTTGGGTTAGTTAGGGATAACTTATGGTTACTTATAGTAGATTGAAGACTACTCTCTCACTCCACTGAACAACCCCCAATATGATGTTCCAACACCCAAAATGTAGTGTGATGCTTATTTAACCGGAATGATATTGAGAAAAACATATTTCAGTATCCGCATCCGCCAGTGGGAGTGCAAATTTCCGCAAGATGTGTTTTACAGTAGCTTGCATCATTTCTGTTTGTTTAATTAGAATGCAGGTGAAATCTATCAAAAGGCATATTTTTTAAGGGTCTGTGTTTTGAAGACGAACTGAGCACTGTTGAAGCATGCTCCATTATCAGACACGAGCATCTGTGGCAAGCGGTGTGTGCTGAAGCACTCTGAGCTTTTTCGATGGTTGCTTGACTGGTTGCTCTGTTGGTTGGATCTATCCATTTTGAGTATGAGTCCACGATTTTAACATTTTTAGCTTTTTTTGGCATTTAGCAGACGCCTTATTCCAAAGCGACTTACAATGGTAAATGGTAAATGGACTGCACTTATAGCGCCTTTTTTGCTGCTCCAAAGCTGCTCCAAAGCGCTTTACAACAGCCTCTCATTCACCCATTCACACACACATTCACACACCAATGGCGGCAAGGCGCTGGCCCGCTCACTGGGAGCAATTTTGGGGTTCAGTGTCTGGCCCAAGGACACTTCGACATGTGGCCAGCCAGGGCTCGAACCGCCAATCTGCCAACCTTGTGATCATTAGGCGGCGACTCTACCTCCTGCACAACAGCCGCCCCCATACGATGGCAAGGAAAATCTTCCGTAGCAAGGGACCTGCATACCGATGTGGAATCTGCTCCCTGGCGTCTCAGGCCACTCCCACGGGCTGGAGACTTCCTGTCTTCTTGACATGACTGACAGGACTGCACTTCCTGTTCAATCTCCATGTCCATTCCCGGCCACCATACATATGAGCGTGCTAGGCCCTTCATTCTTGATATTCCCAGGTGCGTGTGGTGCAGCTGTTTCATTATGGCCTTCCTTCCTCTCTTCAGAATGATCACTCTCGCCCCCCAAAGCACACATCCATCTTCCACAGTCAATTCCAGTCTTATCTTCCCTTTGATTATTTGGATTCCACCAGTACCATGTAAAGAGAAACAGCCCCATACCATGATGCTTCCACCTCCGAAATTCTCTGTAGGTTTGGTATTTTTAGGATATGCAGAGCCATTTCTCCTCCAAACATGGCGCTCCGTATTGTTGCCGAAAAGTTCGAAAAAGCTTGTCTGACCAGACTACATTCTCCTAGTAATCGACAGGCTTCTCCAAATGTTCTGTAACAAACTTCAAACGAGCTTCAACATGCCTTTTCGTCAGTAATGGAGTCTTCCGGAGTGATCACGAATGGAGACCGTGGCGGTGCATTGCCTATTGTTTTCTTTGTGACAACTGTACCCGCTGCTTCCAATCTTTCTCGAGCTTTGCTCATGTGGTTCTTGGCTCTTGGCCTACTCTTCTGACTAACTTTCTGATTAACTTTCGGAGTTAGTCCGGTCAGAAATCTTGCGAGGAGCTCCTATTCATGGCCGGTTGATGGACGAGTGATTTCCACTTGCGAGTAAGTGGCACCCAATGGTGCTTATCGGAACATTTAGGAGTTGAGCAATCCATCGGTAACCAGTGCCGTTAATATGCTGCTCAACAATCTTGTTGCAAAGGTCTTGGGAGAGCTCTTTGCCTCTACCCATCATGAGATGTTTCATGCAGGAGAGCTTGGTGACAAATGATTTGTTTACTTGCATTCAGAGGTGGGAAACCCTTTTTCAAAGAGTGTGAGTACTTACCCACCAACATGCACTAACCCAGCTGATTCTAATTAGCACAGGGAGGAGAACTCATTAGTGGCATAAGCTGGTTTATACAACAGTTAGTTCCGACCAAGTAATTTGATTGGACGAGAGGCATTCCATGAGTGCTGATATACAGTATAACAGCACTGGGACTTTTAACTATATGTATCACTCCACCGCACAGATGTTCTACTAAATGACCGTTAATTAGACTACATGTTTGTGTTCACGTTACTAGGCAACCGTCCATTTGAAGTTCAGTTGCGGAACTATTTTTTGTTTATTTTTATGATTAAATAAACAAACAAATCATAATCTGTTGTCGCTTATTACTGTTAACTAATAAATCGCGCTGTAGAACTGTTGTATAAAAGCAATATCACACTCGAGGTCGTGCTCGTACCTACGACCGAATCACAGCCATGCTGATATTCAGTATAACACACTCCCTCTTGTGTGATATTGCTTAATTAGTACTTTTTCTTACTGTGTTCAATACCTTTTTCCTGTGTCATTTCACTTTATTGCGCATAGCTTTTTTATGGATTGGAATGTTACAATTTCTTTAGCTGTGTAGTATTATTGAGTTAATACCAATGTCTGGTCTAAATGTCATGTGAATCGCTGCAATGGAAATATGTTGAATTAAAAAATTGTTGATGTGTTCAATACTAATTTCCCCCACTGTACTATATACAGCATAGACCAATGCATTTGAATGAAAAAAGAGGGGGATAGATATCATAGGACCATACAATTTCACAAATGTAAGATAGCCACGGAAGATAGCCATCATGGATCTCAACAAGGACGTTTCTGCTGGCTAATACAGTATATATATCCCGACCTGCATGACCCCCTTCACTAGCTCTAGCCATTGATTACCTAAATGGTGCAGCGTAGAATAAATGTACAATGAAACATACTATCTCTCTCCTTCTATCTCCATCAGGGGTTTAATGGTGACTAACAGGCAGATCGGCTTATCCATCCCCAGGCTGTTGCCTGCTGTACATTATATTGCATTGCTCTCAGATGGAGGTTTAGAATCAAATTCCAGGCATGCTTTCTCTGTGCCACTCCATGGTTGTGAGCTGTCTGGAGTATCTGAGTTATTGAATCCAAGCACAGGGCAAATTACATTTGTGCTTCATATTGGACTCAGTCAAGTATTCACTTGACGTGCTGCATGTGAAAGAGAAGAGTCCATGAATCAGCATAGACTTCTCTTTGCCACAAAAAAAAATATATTTAAAGAAACAGTGATATCCCTAGGTGTGCTTTCATTTATTAAACATGTATCTGGATAGCTACTATCTATACTATACTACTATTCTCAATGTTTACCATGCTTGCCAACTAATAAAACATACCGGTATGTCATTAGTGCTTTTCCAAAGACAGTTTCTATGTGGTTCAATATACCAACAATTCATTGACTTTGAAAATAAAAGGCAACACAAGATAAATTCCATAGGAAAAATTTATTTATCAATATGCAATATCAGGTTTTCAAACTTGGCATGGAACTTTCATCCCATAGTAACTGGTTATGTTGAACACGGGTTGAAGCTGCGTGTGAATGAAAGGCGAAATAATATGAATGGAGCAGAAAAAAACAATACAAATGCAATGGAATTGCATACATGGAAAGATAATACTGTATCATAAACAGAAATAAAACAAGGAAATTTTTTGACTTGGTGAGGCTGAGGGAAAGTGAACAACCAGTCACACTGATTGAGTTGTTTCTGTGGTGAGCAGGCGAACCAATCTAATGGATTAACAAGTTTCTCTACCCAGCTCTTTGTGTTGTTTAAACTCACACACTTTCTCCATTACGTTGCTAGGCAATGCTGTCATATTATTATTCCTTTGTGGGAATGGCCACCTCACCCTGTAGAGGTTGGCTGAACCCAGCTCTGTGGCTGATCGCTGAGGAAATGTCTGGGGGTCAGGGTGCTTTCTCATTAGAGAGAACCAGAGATAATATTTTGATAATCTGTGGAGGTCGAGAGAGCATCTCCATTTGGCCCTGAGGGCTGACCGTAGAGAGTGAGATAGAGCCATGTACGCTGGCATTATTTATTTCTCAAAGTTGCCAGCTCAGCAGAGCTCCAAGAGAGCTGATCCTTCTTCCCCTCAAGATTGTTATGACTTCAAAAAATAAATGACTGTATCCTTTCTCTATGAGCTCCTTCAGAAGGTTTGAAAGATGTCCTGATTTCTGATCAGTGAAATTTGCATAATCCACATTAGTTTCACCTGTGACTAAAGAGAGCTGGGGGGCATTTTCAAAGTCAAACTCATCTTGATCAAAACATCAAGTCGTCATGTAGTTCAACTGGTTGTTCACCTACCCTGTTTGAAGTCCAATAACAGTTCCATTGATTTCAAGGGGTGAATTTATTTTATTTTTAATGTACTGCCAAGTGTCTACTCTTTCCTAGTTCCTTATCCAACCCCACCCATTCATAAACAAACAATCTGTGACATCAAAAATGAAACTCGAGGGAACAAAGGTCTCTCATGAATGTATGTGATGAATGAATGTTAAGATTTATTTTTGCTCCTTGCAATACCTGGCAATTAAACACCCGCTCTAACAGATTTGTGTCACCTATTCTTCACTATTAAAAAAATCAAGATTTATACAAAATGTCTTTTTTTTTAAAAGACATCTATTTACAAAATTCTGCATTAAAAAAAACTAATCATATGTTCATAAATGGGGCTCTATTAAATGTCACTTTTAAATGTAACTTTTTTTTCCACATATTTACATTATTTTAGGCCATTGAACTACCATATTAAACAAAACCAAACAAATAATGAACAAGCAGTAAAAGAGACATCACATGTTATTTCTAGGCTCAACTATAAAAAGAATGTGGGTGCTGTGATTATGTTATTTGGAGATCATACAATGGTGTACACATTATCCTTAAATAATTGAGTGTTGACATTGTGTATTCAAATATGTTTACTCAATGACAAACCACACTCAACATCAACACAATGTGTCTAGGGTTCCATGTCTAAATCCTTTAGGTTCTGTTTGTCTCCCACTGTGTGTCTTATTCTCATCTCCTATGGGTTGTACTGTATAACTGTTTAAAACAAGCAAGCTACACATTTTCAAAACATTTTTAGAACAAAATTGAAAATCACTGTCATGAGTAACTTTTGAGTGGTTTTCAGGACACTGGGAAGGCAGACAATTTGTTTTTCTAGGCCCTTCTCAAGCAAATAAATGTGAATATATCTCAACTGACTCCAAATGGAAACGCATGTATATATTCAGTCATAATTGCGGTGAGTCTGCGGAAAAAAAAGGAAAAAAAATACTAGTGACTGCTCAGCCTCTTAATAATTTAAAATAATATCAATGTTAACAACATGAAAATAAAATATTTCAGAGTAACTTCTAAATACATGACAGTTTCTATCTATCATTTCGAAATAAACACGCTTGACAAAACAATGAGAGCCATTTCAGTACATGTAGATAAGATACTCAGAGAGAAAACATACTGTATGTGATGATTGATACTGAAAACAATTTGGTACCAGGGTAATCTTCTTCTGATCTTTGAGGCTGTCATGTGAGAGGAATGCTAGGTCATCATTTATCCTGAACACACAAGAGACATTTCAACAACAGGCTCCCTTCTACCAAAACAGCAATGAATGTTACAAAAGTAAATATGAATTTTGTGGAACTTATTGTGGAACATTTTTGAGGTTTACAGACATTGAAACTGTGGTAACAATGTTTTACTGTTTCATGACCAGGAACAGCATAAGATAAATATGTATTGTATAAAAAAAGGCTGTATAACAATTTGTATGATGGAACAAATTACATTTTGTCCCCACAAATCTGTTGTTATTGTACAAAAAAATAGGATATGGAGTTGGTTGCTAAGCTCTTTCCGTTATCATCTATTCTCCTGAAACTGCTTTTCTTATGGATATGTACAACACATATGTTTGATATTACCTGCACCCAGCACGACTCATTTTGAGCACACAACCATCCAGGCACCATGTCACTGCGATTATGAATTCAGACTCATATAAGAATGTAGCATCTCATGTATATTCCATTGTCTCTGGAAGCAAGACTATCTCTACAAAAGAAATACCATCAGGTGAACAAATCTTTCCCTCCAAAGCGATCCAACTCTTCTGAGAGCGCAGGCTTGAGGTGGAGTGAAGAGCTCTGCCCCTTTGATAACATCTTAATTGCTTCCACACTTTTTTTCTGCTCATACAAATTTGATCTTGTTATTCTTGTTCACCGAGGGGAAAACTCGGGGCTAATTTAAAGAGGAGAGAGTTAATATGGAAAACCCCAGAGGCTATTCAGACACAGAAGTGACCTGTCATTTTGAAACATAACTTTTATGTTTTCTTTAAATTGATTTCAGTCATGATGACCTCTCACCGTGATTAAGTATGAGCTATTTGTCTTTCATTAATTCATATCCAGGGTGAGACACTCCGTAGGCTTTTTTCCCCCCACAGTTGCATACCTGACTTTGCCTGTTCAGACTAGTTAAGACCAGTAGAGCAGGAGACATGTATTTAACAGATTATGTGATCTACGCTAGTATAGGTGTTAATTCTTTTATTAACAGAAAGAGTGGGCCAAATGAACATAGTCATGAAAGCCCAATATCCCCTACACGTGGCAAACTATCAGTAAAGGATACATGAAAAATATTAACATTTACCATAGTATAGTATGTATTAACTAGATATTCAGTAGAAAAGAAATACAATGTTGAAGGAGCAGACACAGGTGAAAAGGGGGCTACAGTAGGTGAATGATAAAAACAAAAACAAACAAACAAAAAAAACAATAGTGCAGGTAAAACAACACATTCTTGTGAAAGGGGAGTGTGTTATGCTGTCGTCACACTGTCTTTTGTTCTGTTTGGGAGCAAACCATGGAAGCCCCGTGAGTGACAGCCCTACTGCAGGGTCCTCTGTGGTTTACTACTGTTACTACCCTGTTTGTCTCCATGGTCAGAGGCTGCTCTGCTCCATAGGCTTGACCGTCTTACCAACCTCCTTTCTGACACAGAATAGCAAAACTCAGATGATTTTATATTTCTAGCACGAAGCAGGAAGAAAAGACAATACAACCACCCCCCCCCCCCGCCCCACCCCCCCTCCCCCAAACCTGCCTTTGGCCTATCGAGAAACATCCAAAATGTTTCAACTACTGTGTCCATGACAGCCTTTTTTTTCCCCTCTCATTTCTGTTATTGGGTCACTATTTTCGAACATCACAAGTGTCTTTCCACATCAGAACGGACAAGGTAGTAAAAAGGTCGGCCATAGAATTCTTCTCTATGAACCCACGCAGCCTAGAGAGAGACGAGGTATCTACCTCAGACCTTGTAGTAAATGTTGGCTGGGCTCTGTGGCGGCATCTCCTGAACGATATAGACGGGATGGCCGTAGTCCCCGCTCACCTTCTCGTAATGGGGACAGTAGTTGTTTTCTGTAGTCCGTAGCGGGATGATGATGTCACTGGGTTCCGAGCCAGCATTGCCAGAACATTTGGCCCCGCTGGCCAGTGTGCTGCGTGACAGAGCTGTCGTCCTCTGCTGGGTGTGCTTCCGGTTCCTCTTCCGTAGTTTAATCAGGAGGACGATGAGGATGATGATGATGAGGAGGAAGATGACACATCCTGCTCCGATGGCGGCAAAAAGTGCCGGTTTAGAACTGAAGATGCCCTCTGCCGAGTTGTTGGAGTTGTTTTGCTGGTTCATGGTGTCTGTAGCGGGGGGGGAGAAAAAAGAATATGTTAGTAGAGTAGAGAGAAAGAACGCAAGGTCTATTTGGCAGCCTGTCAGACAAAGCTGCCACTGTTGCTGATCCGGCAAATAAATTCCTATTTTCTCATGATACTGTGGATGAGAAAACCCTGCGAATGGGGGAGTCCCGATGAAGAGAAAACGAGGCTTTCTATATTTTTCCCCCTGAATTGACTGAGTCGCTAGGGGCTTCCTGACTGTGTGGCATTTGTGAACATGTGGGGGTGTCGGTTTTCTACACATGATAGCTCATTTCTTCTTGGCATGCATCCTGAGAGAGAGAGAGGAGAGAGGGGAGGATTATGTGTATGTTTAGCCATATGTTAAAACTCCACAAGGAGGGTTAAGGAAGAGAAACTGTATAAACGTATGTTACCCGCTGCAAGGGAAAAGAAAACACCAGTCTCTCATTAGACATAGACGATGAGGACTGAGCCCAATTAGAGTGGCATGCCTATTTCCTGTGTGGTCCTGAAGTTCCCTCCCTAACCCTTCCTCCCTATGTATATACTCGCCTGCATCCCTGTCTGTGGAGGCAGAAATCGGAGGACAGGCTCATTGTACTGCATAGAATGGAATGACGAACACTGTCCAACCCATGTTTAACACCATTCCACCTTCTATTCCACACATTACAATGAGTGTGTCCTCCGATTTCTGCCTCCACCAGCCTCCCCTGACCAGTGCTGTGAGCCCCACAGTCCCCCCCCACTTGTTCCCTGCCCCACATTTGACTCTCCAGAATTGCGCCAAGCTTTTATTTGTTTCATTTCGCAGTGTAAGACGACCCTGAGGGGGGAAAAAAGGAGGAGAGGAGATGAAAATCCCATTTCAAAGTTGACAGCTGGGAAAGCAGCAGATCTTCCTTGAGATCAGAAAGCCAAATGTGTGTGTTGAAAGCCATGATGAGGCTTCGCCCGTCTCTGCCTGTTTTTGGTTTTCGGTTTATATACTGTATTTGTAAAAAAAAAAAAAAAAAAAAAAGAAGTTGGATACAGCAAAGACCCGTTTGTTCCACCTACATGAATGAAGTCAAGACCACCTGCTATTTAATAATGAGTGAGAGAATGTTATTGTTACATTGTATTCTGGTTTTCTTCGAGATCGTCTGTATGATGTTAAAACGCTCAAATTATTTAAATTACTGTGGCTGCATTCATTTTCTGATTTGCACCTACAATACTGTATTCCCATGCCAACACTTCAGAATGTCCTGAATAATTTATAGACATCTATTCTGGCCATCTAACACACTTTAATTTAGATGCTGAGCATGAGTGACTGTACGTGTTATTTATAATGTGTTTTCCTCACACTGAGACTCTTTAGGCGTCCAAAGAGCTTAATGGCTCAGTAAAAAAAAAAAAAAAAAGTGCATACAAATTAAAAAGAGGTATTACCTCTTTGTATTACAGAGGCAACACACCATTTTATCTTCATATAGACTCAATGATTGGCAGAGGGAAGCAGTTTCCCTAGATAAAAGCATTTCTCTGCTACATTGAGCAGATACAGATGGTATCTACGCTCCTGTGTCAAGGCATAGCAAAGCTTCTGCAAAACAAAGAGCAGCCATTGTGCAGGGGTAGCTCACAGTATCTTTTCACTTAAGCAGGGGGATAAGCCCTCCCAAAAGTATCCTCCAAATGTTTCGACGTTGAAGTATTTGTAAGTTGAAACATATCATTTTGGTTTCTGCTGGCAGCTCTGACCATAATCCCATGCATATTTTGTCTGCCGTCCTGATTGGCTGGCCAACGTTCAGCTGCGGAGTTGTGCAGACAGGCATGATAAACTGTGAACCTTTATTACATTCCTCTTCACCCAAGGTATGAGAGATGTGGGGAAGTCAGACCCAACAGGTTGTTATGGAAGAGCGTTCGTTCCCTTCATAAAAACTTAAAGGAATACGGGAGAAACGCAAAAAGTTCAAAGCAACACACATCAAGAAAAAAGGACTGCCAAATCTTTGCATTGACAGAAAAACCCACTGTGGGAGACTTTGGCAGCGTTCCAGGATGAGAAGGGAAGGCCGTTTTTTTCTTTCTCAGAACATCTGATTTTATTTTGTCCTGTAGCAGATCCAAGATCTCTAGGGCCCAAATTAACTTCTAAACCTGTATAAACTCCCCCGACAAAAATAAAACACAGTTCTGGTGACTGAAACCCAAGCAAAATAAATACAAATGGCTATATCTAACGGTCTGAAAAACTCTGCTGACTGGGTTTATAGTCTCTGATAATCTTAACATCTAAGCTGAGTAGCCATGGTTTGAATTCTTCATTACCACACTTGAGTACCATGTCTATCCACATTACTACTCAGCATAATAAAATAACATTTAAACTTTCACGAACCAAACCAAACCATGTTGTGTCTGTGTATGTGTGTGCGCGCGTGCACGCAGGCACGTGTGACTGTTTGTGTGTGTGTGTGGGTGGGTGGGTGTGTGTGTGTGTTTGTGTGTGTGAATTGCAGAAACATTGGTTTCAGGTTACAAAAGCATAGCATTTTGGCATTGAAGGTTACAGTCAAATCTTGAACATCAGTGATGAGTGAGAGTAGAGCCCAGGGAAGTAGTCTTGGGTATCCTCACCTGTGTTGCCTGGCTCCACGGCGCCACCCCTCTCCTTCTTAGCTGGGCTTGTGGTCGTTGTTTCTTTCTCCTGGTATGGCTTCTCTGTTATCACTGGGTCCGGAACAACTGGGTTGTTTGGGTCTGAAATGTTGACAATGAAAGGGAATATAGTTAGTCCGTGGATTCCAATGTGAATATTGTAAATGCTGATAATCCTTTAATATCTTTAATATCGTTATATCATTTTAAAATGGGGGGTTTGGAGTGGGGGCTTTCAAAACTAAATTACTTTGGCCCCAATTTCATCAATGTAGTCAATGTAGCCAATGTAGCCAATGATGTTATTATTACAACCAATGAATAGAAAATGTCGAGGCTGGGGGTGGTGGGTGGAGGCTGGGGATGGTGGGTGGAAGCTGGGGGTGGTGGGTGGAGGCTGGGGGTGGTGGCTGGGATAACTACAACAACTTTCATAGCCAGTGCAATATTCACACTGTTGAATGCCGTGGAGGAGCATTCATTTGGTTACTAAGCCCCTGTCCCTTTGGACATTTCATGTTTTTGCATAACTAGCTGTCCTGTCACCTGACAGACAGCTGCAACCTAGAGTCCCCTGCCTGAACCAACGCAATGCTCACTGACAATCTCTGCTATACTTTGCCAAATTAAGCAATAATAAAAAAATAAGGTACCTTTTTATGGTTCCCTGCGTGCCTTGTAGAGGTCTAAGGGTATAAGACTGAGTATACTGGCATTAAAGGCGATGCCATCTAATTGGCAAATCATTGAAGTGTACATACAGTGCTACTTGAAAGCATGTGAACCCCTTGTGCAATTAAAGATTATATTTTTTTTTACCATGAAATCTTTATTTAATCAGAACCAGTCTTTTTTATCTGACATAACAGGTTTTTATTTACCAATTCCATATGTTGTTTTAGAGGGAACCATGCGTATAGTAGAAAAACTCAATTAAAGAGAAATTCCTGCAGGTGCAAAAATAAGTGAACCTCTTCAGTCAGTAGCTTGTGGCACCTCCATTAGCAGCGATAACTTGGGAGTAAGTGTCTCGTATAGTCACTAATCAGTCTCTGACATATCGTTTTGAGACATTTTTGCCTCCTCCTTACAGAAGTGAGCCAATTGAGTGAGCTTTGAGGGGTGTCTGGCATGAACTGCCTGATTCAGGTCCTGCCACAGAATCTCAATTAGATTTAGGTCAGAATTTGACTTGGCCAATCCAAAACACAAATCTTCTTTATCCTAAGCCATTCTTTGGTAGATTTGTTTGTATGCTTTGGGTCGTTGTCTTGTTGAAAGACCCATTTTCAGCCCAGCTAAAGGAGCTAAAGTTAAAGCTCCTTGACTGATGGCTTGAAGTTGGCTTGAAGCTCTGTTCAAAAATCTCCTGGTATACCTACAAATCCATGGTTCCCTTAATGATGTGGAGTCGGCCAGGTCCAGAGGAGGAAAAGCACCCCCAGATCATGACATTCCCAACACCATGCTTGACTGTTGGGATAAGGTTCTTTTGGTGGTAGGCAGTGTTGGGTTTTCGCCAAACATAGTGGATTTGATTGTGACCAAAAAGGTACATTTTGGACTCATCTGTCCAGAGAATGACAGACTGATGTGCTCTCGATAACTTCTTCCTAATGTCCTCTGAGATCACCTTTCCTCTATGTATGGTGAGTTTTGCATTAACCTGTATGGATAACACAACACTGACCAGGTTTCTTATCTCTATTTATCAGTCCCACCTGAACTCTTTCCTAAAGATCGCTCCTTAGTTCATTTGGTGGTTTCACTGGTTCATTTGGTACCCAATTATTTACCCACCGGATTCTACTTACCTAATGGTAATGATTTAACCAATGGATGTTGGGGTTCACTTATTTTTGCACCTGCACTTATTTCTTAATCATTTAGTGTTTCTACTACACACATGATTCCCTCTAAACCAACATATGGAATTGGTAAATATGAACCTGTTATGTCAGATAAAAAAGACTGGTTCTGATTAAATAAAGATTTCATGGTAAAACATTTTTCTTAAAATAATAGCACAAGGGGTTCACATACTTTCAAGCAGCACTGTATGTTATACTGCCTTTCCTCAGAGAACTTGATTGTTACTTTACTATCACTCAAATGTAAAGGACAATTAGAAGATAGCTGTCATAATTGTTCTATGGCTGCTGACCCTTTTTAGGGTTTACAGTATGATCGGAACATTATCAGGGTGATTTTCCAAGAAACTTCAAAGCTGATGTACATGCACATTCTCCTGCACCCACACTGTGCCTCTGTATATACATATATACATCTAATATTATATTTTATGGGTAGCGTCTTTGTCTGCCAATTGAAATTGAAATTGCCATTTTACAACAAACAAGGCGTACCACCTCACACCCTAGTGCCGCTTCTCCTGGGGTGTGCCTACGTCTTTTTGAAAATTGAAGCATGAGGTGTGAATATCATATGAGCATATTTTGTGAATACGACAACCCCCTCTGCGAGCCAGGTGCAAGTGGAGCGAAGACGTGTTCACGCACCGTATCGTCACTTTTTAAATTGGCCAAGAGCACATGTCAGGATCAAACCTTATATTACGCTTGTGTATTTCCTTCGGCCTGTTTGAAAATCGCCCTGTACGCCTTTACATGAAGCTCTGACTGGATGTTTACAAAAGGGTGTTTATTTAACAGCTGATACCCACATCTAAAGGGCTAATTTCTCAAGTCATTGCGACAATGTGTAACATAATTCAAGTTTGTCAGATTGATAATGGGGAACAGACCTTTTTGTGGTGGTTTTGTCACGAACGCGCAGCACACCAAGGGGCTGTCAACAACCAACCACTGAAGAATCTTCGTACCCCCAAATCCCCCAATTTCACAACATTTTAATTTGACAGATTGTTTTGAAAAGACATTCCAATCACACCCATACTGTATCAACATACAACTTGCTCAAACTCAACTCAATTCAGATGCATTTTAACAGCCGATTAATTTTACTCACGCTTGGCATATAGAGTGTGACTACAGATAGAGGCGAGGTCATCAAAGGCATCAGACACTTTAAATTGATCCAGCACATACCGAGCACTGCTATCTTATTTTATGGGTGAATAGTGCTCTGAGAAATGCATACGTAAACACACAAATCAATACAGGAATAGAGTGCAGTCATAGAAAAGTGGCTGTGTTTTAAGACCTGCATCAGCACATTGTTACATAGTGTATTATACTGTATATCCAGTTTGGTCTTATCATACTCCCCACATCATTTACATGTTTGTAAAAAATAAAAAATAAAAAGACTTTTGTTAGTATTCTCAAAACAATCCCCAAATCAATATGTTATGTTATACATACATGTCTTTTACCGGAAAAGCTGTTGTTAAAGATTGTGTTGTATTATTTCAAGTTGTTGTGGACTTTGCATTGGATGTGTCAATATAATAAAAGCATTGAGACCTTAGACAAACACGCAACTAAATGTACTGTGACCACATGATTAGTAGCAACAGAGCAGGCAACTAGCTGAGAATACGAACCGATCCTTAGGCAAACACGCAACTGAACGTACTATGACCTTAAGGTCGTCTAGCCATTGCTCCAAATCCTAAAGAAATAACCCTTTGCATTCCAACTGCAACTGCCTGCACGTGAGACAATTGTTTATTATGCTAATCTAATCTTTTTACTGTTTCCTAGCTCCTATCTTAGTCCCCACCCTGTATATTGAACACAGCTTAACCATAACCCTAACGAGTCTTGAGACAGACAAAAGGAATGTCCGTCCAACTAAGATCATTATTATCTCAAGTCAGCTATCAAAATAATCCCATGTCTAAGCCCTATCCCTGCCATGAGAATCGTATCGCCGGTCCTTCCCTTTTTTTGGGGGGGGGGGGGGGTGTTTGTTTTGGATGTGTGGACCTTGATGAAGAGAGTTAGACCAATCCTGACACTCCACCAGGCCAAGCAGAGGTCTCTTTCGAGACCCGTGTCAGTAGGCCGGTCTACGAGCGAGAGAGAGAGGTTAAGCAGAGCAAGAGTGCACGTGATGAGTGATGGTATCTATATAGAGGCCTCACGTTTTTCTTCTTCTTCTTTTTTTTTTTCGGCGGCCTCATCTGTTCCACACGACCGATCGTGCATGCTGCTATATGTCTCTATTCTTTCATCACATTGATTTCTGCTGAAATGGATTTCGCGTGGGCCTTGTAATCCACTGTCAGCTCAGTAATTTATTGAGACAAATGCGTATACATGTTGCACGGTCTTATTTATAAAAGCCACTCAGGGAATGCCATGCCAGATTAGACAGCCTGGGAACCCTTGACCCACTTATCTCGACGCATTGACATTCTGTTAAGGAGCACTCGGAAAGGCTGCTGGCTCATTTGGATAACAATGTTAACACTTATTTCAGTTTGTCAGTGCGAGAGAGAGACTGATGTTGCAAACGTGGTTCAGTGAGAGTGTGGGAGATACCTGGGCTCTTGGCAGCGACGCTATCTCAATCATCTTAGATCAACTTCAAAAATGACAACAACAGGTACTTTAACACGCTCCCCGGAATGCCCTGAATATTTCCACAGCCACTTTCATTTTCTCAAGTCTACAAGAGTTATTGGTATGTGTGAGGAAGTTGCCCTCGGTGCGTCTCTGTCTGTACTTGCTCGGGAGTTATTTTTCTTTTTTATCTTCCCCCCCCCCCTCTCTCAAAGCCCGGTGAAGAAGTCTGAGGCCCTGGTTTTTTACGAGAGATGAAGTCACTGGGCGACTCTCCACACACTGTGAGAGGCGGAGTGGGGTATCTACAGTAAAAAAAAGCCCACGCCCGGGGTGTCTGTCTTTATGAACAATAGCTCATGAAATGCTCCTCTTCCATCTCATCCCCATACAAAGCATCCATTATCACTCATCCATCCTGCCTGCCTCTATTGTGAGGGCATTTTACAGCTTTTTGTGTGTGTGTGTGTGTGTGTGTGTGTGTGTGTGTGTGTCGACCCTCGCTGAGAGACACTGACGACTCACCCTGCCCCACTTTCATGACGATCTTCATGGAGAGCGTGTTGCAGACCCCCCCCTCGCGGTTCTCCAGCCCCTCCAGGGTCCCGTTGGACGTGGCTGTGATGAGAGACAGGAAACAGGGTAAACGGAACATAAAACATAATTACAGCCACTCCGAATTAATGTACAGTGTGATTGTTCATTCATGAGGAGAATATTGTAATTGATATATATCACACACACACCTACAACGATATCTCAAAATGGGACCTATTCAATAGGATCACAAACAAAAGAATCACGTCCAAAGTTGACATGAAGAAATGTCATTGCGCATTTGTTCTAGCAAAGAAATACTTGTTTTTTAACCTTAATGTAAGTATAGTTGATGTTGCTTACAGAAAGCTTTCCATTTTTTCGAAACCAACACAGGAAATGCCAGTTCAGGCTTGTGCTTGCATTAGCACCATAGAAATACAAGGCTCTATACATTATTCTGGTGTGTGCTGCTTATATCTGTACACAGGGAAGGAAATGGATGATGAAAAACCCCTTGAGTGGGCTCTCCTCTTACTAAGACATGGCTGTGATAGTAATCTGATCCCACGGGAATGCGGTGGCTTTCAAAACACGGCTGAAATCATACATGTGGAGAGGGGAGGTGTATGCGCTGGATAGTCCAACATTTTTATATGTGGTAATCACATTTTACCCCCCACTTCCCCCGCCCCCCCACCTCTCTTTCTCTTCCCCCTCCAACCCGACACTTAAAGAGCTTTTTGTTCTTTCCTTTTTTCGCTGAAGAAATGTACCAAACATTTGGCAAGGCAAGTTATGCCAGAAGCAATTACGTCGAGCTGCAAATGCCAGGGGCTTAGCTTTCTCTTCGGGCATGCCCTGTAATTAGACACTGGGTGGCACAGTGGCCTGAAGCCCTTATCTCTGAGGGACTTTCCTTCAAATCAATATCCACTGAGGGGGAGGGCTGAGGGGGGAGGGCCGAGGCAGGGACCAGTAGGGTCTCTGTGTGTCTCTGTGCTGGTGCTGTCAGCTTCCCAAGGACTTAAGTCACAGAAACGGTAGTGGGGTTTGGGGGGCAATTGACACTCCATTCTCAGTTGGGACAGAAAAGACAAGGAGTGTGAATATGGATCGGGTTCTTGATAATGCTTTCGGTCCGTAGATACGAGGGGGGCGTTTTTTTTTTACATGCCAGTGAAAGCTGGTGCCCCGCCCTACCTCGTTTGATTCTTTTCAGGCCGCGCTCTGTGGGTATTCTCACCTCAAAAACCTCAGTTTCCCCCCCCCCTCCATCTGCTCCATTCTCCCACTCACAAGGCACTAAAAAGGGAAGGCTACCTTATTAACTGGTCCAGATTCCCCCCTCATTAAGAGTCATGAATGAGTTCCCGTGTAGGAGGGTGTTTGACTAATAAGGTCCCTCTCCAACAGAATCAAAGGCGCCTCTCAGTGGAGCGGGGGGAACAATGGCGGTGGGGCCGGTGAGAATGGGCGACGTGGTGCTGCTCCAGACGGGGTATCCCATCACACCAGCGGCTCAAATCCTCATCTCCCCCCCACTGGGCCCAGCACAGAAGGGGAGGCCATTGGAGGACCTGATTTTCCCTCTTTTGTACACATTTTGTTTTTAATTTGTCAAGGATGCAATTAAACTCCCCCCCCCCAACCCCCCCCCCCGCCAAAAAAAAGGGTTGAAGACAAACAATTTCGGACGGATTCGAATGGAGTAGCCAAACAGAACCGAGTTAGAATTGGGATCGTTCAAAATGGAAGCTCAAATGGAAGAGCTGCCTACACCCAATTACCAGTAGACAATTTACTTAACGGAAAATCCTGAACGCAGTATACTGGCAGCTTAAGTAGGGCCAATCAAGAAATGTTAAATAGTAAAACGATTCATTAAGGTAAGGCGCTTGAAAGGTGCCTGTGAGACAATCTCATTTGTCTATTCGGCCATGCAGGGATTAAGCAGTAGAAGCTAGCCTTGTCCACCCGCTGACCTTAGCTGATTACACTACCTGCATTACCTCCTTCACACCGCATGCTCTTACCCTGCAGAAGGGGATGACGGCGACACAATTCATTAGTGTCTTCTGATTGCATTAGCCGTGAAGTAGACTGTCCAATGTTTCTATACACCTGTGGTCTGTCACATCCTAATGCTGTCCTCTATTACACAGACGGGAATCCCCTCTCACATTCGATCGATTAATTCTAAACTTTTAAGTCGTTATGTTCAATTGGAAAGGCTGTCATCGAACGTGTGGGGCTCGCTCTTATTACTTTAGGGCACTCATGATATGAGTACAGATGTGAGAAGAGAAAAAAAAACGAGAAAAAAAAACGAGAGCAATCGATAACTTCACAGCACTCAACCCCTGAGAACAAAATTGTGTTTTAGTTTCCCCGAATGGATCCTTAACGCTGTATTAGTGGAGGGGGCCAGGCGGGGAGAGAGAGGGAGAGAAGCCTGCTGCCCCGAATGATGTCACAACTATTAAGATGCATGGGACTGGGAGAGGTGCCAGGCTCCGTCCGAGTCGTCATGCACAATGTGAGCGTGCCACCGTGCCACCGCGCACGAGATACACAGGGCATTACTGACAAACTCTGTCCAACAAGGTCTCAGACGTACAGCATGGGCTGATCCGCTCCCATCCACGTCACAGTCATGGCTTTTTATATCAATGTTCTAGGAAAGAAGAATCACACTTTACCTCTGAGACGGATAAGACAATCCAACATTAATTTGATTGATCTGCTCATATCTACAGATCTGTAAGTGAATATTATTGTGGTGTTATGTTGTAGATATGCGGTTCATGTTCACCATGGCTTGCAAAAGAGTACCTCTTGGTTGCTTCCAGTACTACCAAGTCCAACCTTTGAACAGAGAAACATTTTTTAAGAGAGGATATGAAACAGGGTGTTGGGACGGGGGTCGTCCCATCTTTTCCACAGCTGCTGAAACTAACTTCTGTTTTCGCGAGAAGTGAGGGTCACATTTCAGAACATATGGGGGCTCCGAGATGTTGGCAAGATGTCTTTGCCTTGGAATAACATTGGTCTCTATCACCCAAACATCAACACGGTTACCACACATACCATGAAATGGAGTCTGGAAAAACAGTACTCTTCTAATGTAAAATTCAGAAACAATACTGAAATGATACGGATACATGGACAATGTATTTCAGCAGGTTTCTGAATGTTGAACCCAGATTTACAACACCCAACCCAACAGGTCAATATTATCAGTTGATAAACTGTCTAGCGATTGACCTAACCACAGCCCCCCCCCACTCTGGACTACTGATGAGCTTAAAACAATGGTTACATCAGAGAACAAAACCCCCCCCCCCATAAAATCATATCAATGTTTATACTATATACGTGAACATTGGGACTGTACTTTAAATAAGAATGCCTTAGCTACCATGAGAAAAGGTCACTAATTATATATATTTTTAAAATCCCCTTGAGAAACTGGAGCCTTTCTGTTTGAATCATAGCATGGTTGTTTGAATCATAGCATGGTTGTTTGGAGCCTTATCACTGGGGGAGGGGGCCCACTGGCATTAACACATCATTAATTTGCCAAGAATACACTCTATATGCTTTAGTGGGAGGCTCAGTGGGAGGCTTCTGTCATGACCGTAAAATAAATGTACTGCCGCTCAAGGTTTCCTCCTGTAGCACCTAATTAACTCAAACATGTTTGCTGTTGATTATGTTGTTGTTTTTTACTTCTTTTGTTTTGTTTTACGAGAACAAAACATCCAACACATCTAGCAGGCTATCGTACTTGCATGCAACATTAGAGATAGTGCTTTTTAAACCTAAGAGAGTAGTAGAGAGAGTAGACATCTTTACCCGTTGTTTTGGTATTGTGGGTTTGGTTATGAAACACCATTTTGTTTTCCTGACATTCTTTGTGGTTTGTCCTCATTCAAAGAACATGCAAAGACTATCTCCTAAGTTAGATATAACATCTGTTTCACTCTGTAGGCAGCTATGACTTTTCTATTGTGTAGTGCCAAACCCCCAATACACTCAAACACATGCTATGCTATTTACAGTAGAGGCTAACAAATTCTCAAAAATGTTTGCCATTTCGGCACTTAAATTAAATGAAGTAGACACCGCCCTAACACTGAAACAACATGTGCAGTTAATGAACTTAAATATTCACTCCTATTGATTCAAAAACGAAACAAAAAAAACACGATTGCATAAAAAATATAGACATACGGTAGGCTTTTAATGACTTCTACACATTCTACAGAACTGGACCATACATATGTTCACTGAACAATGTTCATAATCATACAAGGTCTTTAACAAACCGTGAGCTTAGAATTATAAGGTTCTATCTCCGTTTAAGGTAGTTCAGAGATATTGAGCGTCAACGTTTTTACATTCCATTATGTTTTGTGAGATGGAACCTTTGTATTTTATGAATTACTAACTCAAAAATGTCAACATTTTAAAAAATAACACCACACAGGCATTAATAAACACCTAATGAATCAGATTATGTAAAAAACTAAATTTTGACCAAAAATTGAGATAGAACCTTATAATTCTAACATCACGAAACTGTGCTACAAAACTGATTTTGTTAACACTGAAATCTGTGCTGCAAAACCCATGTCTTCATTACTCAATGTTCCTCTTCCATATTGCTGTACTGCAGCAGCAGACACAGAACTCTCCAGTATACAGAAGCTATCATGTTTTAGCACCAAGCTACCGTCTTCTCCTCTGTGACTTCATGTAAATACTAGTGGCATCCTTGCCCCAAATACAAGGTGATGCGTCTGAGCTTCACCCCGTCAGACAGAAACCCAGGTAATCGGTTTCCGTGGTGACAGGACCTTCACCGACGCGCCGCTTTAAATGCTCGGGACAGACGGACAGACGGTAAGGGACGACACAAAGGACACAGAGCTGAGCAAACACGGGCAAAGCACCTTTAAAAGGCTTCGACGACTGACAGGCTTAGGGGATAGAACAGGTCATTGTCAACTAAACTCCCAGATGAGCACTGACAACTGTGTTCCTGGAGCAGCCCCCCCCCCACCCCCCTAACAGAAACTGGAGTGGTCTTCAGCTTTCTGAGACAAGGACAACGGCTCCTGACCGGCCCACATCACATACGCACTGAGACACAGGGGACACTAGTGGGGACTTTGGCAACTCAAACATACAAAATATGAATCTCTGGAGAATTTAGAATGTGTTATATCGAGTTATAGATAAGATATTGGTATAGTTAACTGTACAACTAATATCCATGGCTGAGAAAATTCCAAGCAGTAATTTTAACAGCTCAGTCTTACTTTACCAGTGGGGAGATACCCATTTTATTTGTTCAGTGGGTAAGCTGGTAAGGATGCAACGGTTTTGGTGAGAAAGACATGGTTGTTTTAGAGATGGGGAGGGGAGGGAGGGAGGGAGGGAGGGAGGGAGGGAGGGAGGGAGGGTGGCTGTGGCCCAAAGGCTGCCCCATCAGATCAAGCACAGTTGACCAGCCTGCTGCCAAATTAAGCCGCGGGGCCGGAGCGAGGATTTCAGCATTGCTGCGAGATTACAGCACACTCAGCTCCGGCAATGATATTAAGGACGACCTTTAAATCCCGGGGGCCAGCTGCACCATGGGAGCTGGACCGGGAGGGAGGGAGGGGAGGGAGAGAGAGGGGAGGGGAGCCGCCTCTCCAGCTCACATCAGAATGAGACACAGACTCACGACTCAACATCACAACCTAAAGACGGGGGGGGCTTTGACGGAAATGAAAGGAGACTTTTTTTTATATATTTCTCCCACTGAACCTGTCACCAGGCTCCATGAGGGTGCCCGGGTCTAGGGCGGGCCGGAGGTCACCTGTGGTGAACAAGACAATTAAATTTGGCATGTGTTCAATATTTCCACAACAGTTTTTCTTCGATGAAAATAAACACTCTAGCCTGGCAGCGATAATGGAAGGTCCTCAGACCTGTGGTTTTTACCTTTTGACCATTGAAAAGTCAACATTTGTATAATTTCATTTCATTCATTGGGTTTGTTGTCTGTGCTTGACAGGGGCCGGTGAATAACAATTTCGTTTGAATAACTTTTGCCCCAAAATCCCTCGCTAAATGGGCATATATACATGTAATTACATAGAGATCATAGAGAGCTCAGATCAAAAGCTGTAACCCATGCTTAAAGATGATGCGTAGACATGGTAATTGTTTGCCTTTGGGGAGGCAGAATTTCTGACAGGAATAGTGAGCAGGAGAGACCCCTCTAGACCTGTTGTGGGTCATTCTCCAGCGCTGAGGACTGAAACCCAAACTCTGGTGCTGCAGAATGACAGAAGAGACGTCGCCTCTAAAGATCTTTGCTGCATGCTGGGAGTATTTCTTTTCACCCGAAGGAAACTCCAGAGATAATATACAAGCCTTCAAGAGACACCAGAAAGGTTTCAATGGAAAATTACTGACCTCAACTCACATTTGATACTGCTGAACAGTAAAAACTCTTCAAAGACTCTTTAATTCTCAAGGTCATACTAAAAGAAGGATTAATGGAGAATATCATGGTTAAGGGGGATGTGTTCTTTCTCTGATGCATGCAGAATAGGATCCAAAGAGCTTTAGTAAAAAATCTTCAAATAAATAGCTAAACGTGAGAAGAAAATAATGTGACATATTTATTTGACCTTTTCAGTTGGACACAAATGTCAGAAACACATTTTATTTCTATTATGCATAGCGTTTCACGATACTTCATCCTTTACAATTAAAACTGACATTTGGTAACTGTTATTTATGTGTGCGGAATTGAGGTATCCACCAAAAAAAACCTTTGAATTACGTAGTGTTCCCCATGGCATACGTTATATCTTTTTTCTTTACTTCTTGGACTTTTCCTGCATAAATCTTGACACAATTGTAGGGGATGGAAATTGCATGTTACGAGAATGGTTTAGCCTCACATACTGTATCCCTTTTCTTCCAGTGGTGAGAAGCTGCCAGCATTCCAGCCCTGGGACTGAAGTGCGTTAGTGTCCGTTCCGTCCCCCTCCCATAGGCAGATGTGATATCTAGTATACTGCCAGCTGGATTTTATATTCTCTCTTTTTCCATGGGGACAACTGAAATCTTAAATCCTCCAGCCTATGCGGCCTGATGGTAGCGCCATGCCTCACCACATAAAGTCATGTGACTGTATTGTCGGGTAGTCTTTGGTAAGAGGCGATGCAACAAAAAAACGTTGTTCACAATAATGCTTCTCAATGTTAGATCGATTTGGAGGGGAAGGCAAGGCGACAAAACAGTCTTTTATATAAATTAGAGGGCACACACATACACACACACAGACACTAATAATACACTTAATCCACCAATACACAGCTTCCTCCAACATTCAGGTCTGCCCGTGCTCTCCGGCTACTGTGCTGAGTGTTTTGTAATTTGATATTTGAACTTGAGCAAATTGTCTCGGATGGGAAACACATAAAAGTGTCATGTGGTCCCCCCACCCGGCAGGAGGTTCATTGAACCAATAGACTCCACTAATTTCCATAGACAAATCACAGCCTCCCAGCACTGGTCCTGAATATACGCTTATCTTTTATTTATGTTCAAGTGATGGATGTTTAAATGAGAAAAACGGCATCTTAACTTGCACCCTGTGAAGTCTCACCATTCATTTTCGACAGGATTGACAGCGCTGGGACTAAACAGCTCCCTAAAAATCCAATAGATGCCAGGAGAATTTATGGATCGGAGCAAATGGTGCGATGAGATAACAGTGGGACACGGAGGCTGAGATTGCAAACCTTATCAGGTCCTTTTGGATACTTTGGGAAAAAATGGAGCTTGCTCCCAAACCGGTGGAAAGGGAATACTGGTGTAAAGAAACACAGTGTACTTGTGTGTGGAGGTGGATTTGATGCTTGATGTTTTTCTTTCCCTCCATTTCTTTTTCATATAACCCTAACCCCTTTTTTGAACGAAAAAAGCAAACCATGAGCAGTATCTGCTCAAAAGACAAATAGAAGCCCCCACATAAACGGAACCATAAAAGCTGTTCAAAGCGTCATCCCACAGCAATCTCCGTAGGTCCTCTGAGGACTTTGTACTGATTGTCCAACCGTGGTAGGTGGTAGACAAGCCTGTCCCCGCTGCACAGCCTCAGTAGAAACCTTGACATGGCATATTTTCCAACACACGAAAAAACAGCCGGAAACGCATGATGAAGCATACTTCAGACAATTATCTCAGAGTTATTCTTGTCTCGGTGACTGAGAGATCTGAGCAGACATATTCTCCAAAGTACTCGCAATCATCTACTCTCCAGGACGACATCAGCACTCTGAGCTATCATACCAAGACGGAAGTCTGTCCGTCGACATCAGATCAACGGATACTCCCACCGTAACACGTATTCGCATTGGCTCTTCATGTCATTTTCAACAGATCAGCGAGATCATTTGATAGGATGAAAGGCCGAGTGTCCCCCAGGAGTTTGTTTACCGCTAACCTCGGAAGTAATTAGAGGAGGAAGTCAGCAGAATATATTTCTACGGGTCTGTGGAGAGACCTTAGACATTTTTTTTTTTAAATTGAGACTCAATATCCACTTTATCTATGGTACAGTAGTTTATTTTGAGCAACAATAGAGAACTTTGTGTTTGGGGGGGAAAAATACCCTCCAAGCTGTGCCTCTTTGATGTCTCTCACCACCAAAGACAAATGAGACAAGATTGGGGTGTGCCCCTGTTTTTCTTCACTGTGCTACCTCTCTGTGATGGATCTGACAGCACTTGTACTGACCTTTTCATCGTGCCCTTCTGATTCTATCGATCGAGGCATGGTTTAAAGTCAACAGTGACTTATGAAACCCCAACCACATGAAATACATTTCACAACAACAATCCTATTTTTGCTAAGACTGAGATGGATGGTTTACAAAGAGGAATTTCACATCCAGTAAGAAAATCCATTAACGGCCACACACTTTCGCCTGAACTGATGATGATTGCTCTCGTTTATCTTAATGATATATAAGTGAACACAACTCGAGGAGTCATTTTCAAATTTCAGATCACAATCTGCTATTATTCAAAACGACAATGTTCCAAAATATAGCAGTGTACCATTCATAATGGTTGAACGTATTCTAAGGCTTGTCCAAGCAATTAGATAAAAGTCTGGTTGTTTGTTGGATACTGCAAGCTTGCCGAAAGAGTATCTCCTTTACAGGCAACACTCATGGGTATGAGAGCAACCCTGACAAAGGTAGTTAACTGGTGTTAAATCAGTCTTAGTTTCAACTTCACGCAAAGGGAGCAGAGGCATGTTCATTACCCTCAATAAAGAATACCATCCTCATGCTTCACACTTTGGCCCTGAAGGGTAGGGTGATTACCTTTGGGATATAACTATTGCTACAGGTGTACATGGGGAGCACCAGCTTGTACTGACCAATGAGGTGAACTTCTATCATCCCCTAGTTCCACACAGGAATCCCATGAAAACCTAAACAAATCTAGTCTCAACCAAATCACCCCTACAGGAACAATTTAGAAAGGGGTAAAAGTATTTCCTTAAAACAATAATTAATCCCATGAGAACCCGCTCTACAGATTAGTGACGTTGAAAATATTTATTTTTCGGAAGAAATTCAAGCTTTAAATGAGGTCAGTTCATAAAAGATGAAATAATAAACTGATCCAAGAGTGGATGTACAGTATACCATGAAAGCTGAGGCTTCTGGAAAAAAACAAGCTGGGCCTACACACTGGAAGGCACCTATGTTTGCAATTAGATACAGAATCAAAAACATATGTAGCAACTACTCTGTCGGGAACACCAAAGCCTGCGATTCAATGTGTTGTCTGGAGACTGAACAATAAATATGCTCCTTGTAACCAAAACGCCCAGGACATGGACATCAAGGGGAGTAAACATGTCTACACAAGAGGGAAGTGGAGTCAGAGTGATAAATTGCTACTTATAGAACTTTCAAGATTGCATTATCCATTATGAGCCAATTGACTTACTTCACATAAAGGTGTTTCACATTCTCAAGGACTATTTCTCTTGTGTTGTTCAACGAAAATAAATAAATAAATCAAGCTTATTCAACCTTCATCAACGTTGGAAATGTGTCTTGTCTGATCCAACGCCAGCATTTAAACTACTGGTCTCAGTGTTATGTGAGATTATATTATCTGACACTAAAGAGTTGAAGCTCAGTGCTGCTCACATCATTTGAATAACATAATTCAATTCTCACAGTTATCCCTGAATGCCGATGTTCACAATACAATAGCGATCACTGTGGAAATCCCCGTGGTCCCCACCTCAGAGAAATCTGACCTATGAAACGGCAGTCGCTGTGATTTCTTTTCTTTCTTTCTTTCTTTTTTTCAAACCGGTAATTCTCATTCTTCATCTGTGGCATAGGAACAATTTTGGCTAGGGCCAGCTCCAGAAACTGTGGCTGCACATCAGTACTTCAAAGCCAGGGGTTATGTCCTCAAAATCAGAATCATGTGTTCTTTTCCAAAAGTGACCGTCTATTCAACTTCCATATGCATCCAGTCGCCTCCGGAAGAGGGTCTGTTCTCACCCTCAAGGTGCCGTCTAAACCAGCAGAGACTATCCATAAATAATAATCTGCTCTTGGAGAATAAAACATACCCCTAGATAATTCACACACAAAGCCCCCAGGCCCTCCGAACTAACCAAATTACCCATGGAATGTCTGGAGACCTCCATTTGTTGATCTATCTGTAATCTTTGAATTAGATCAATACCACGCAAAACATAACTGAAAAACCTCTTCAACTGTAGAGGCAACGACAGAATATACGACAGTATCACCGGCATAGAAATGGAGGTTACAGTTTTGTACAGAGGAGGACCCAATATTGTTTAATATATTGTATAATATATTGACCCAATATACCGGATCACAAATCGAGCCTTGTGGAAAACCTTTTGTTATATCCCGAAAACCCGATTGAACACCATCAGAAGATAAACAATCCATTCTCTCTGTTAAATAGCTTTCAAACCATCTATACAAAACCCGGTCGAGACCTATTTTAGATAACAACTCTGGACAAGTTGGTAATGATGACTTCTGAATAAAGATTTGGAATGCTTCCTGATTAAACAAACCATTAGGCGTATCCTGGGACCAGTTGAACTTGCGATAAAAAAGCAGCATTTCAACTGTAAATTTCCTGCTCTTTATTTTTCAGCTTTTCCAGTGTTTTAATACTTCTCCAGAGAGCATGACATTGATGTTTCCAGGATCATGCTTTTTACATTAACTTCTCTTTTAAACAATACCAGACCCTTTTTTTTTTTTAGTAGTTGTCAACGTCATGCTCATCCATTCCTTTTTCCACACGCGTACTTTTTTGCGTTCGAGTTCAATTTAATTTGAGAAAACAAATTCATTAGGAGCCAAATCATCGTACAGTTTACGTACAGACATGACACACAATCCCAAATGCCTCCAAAGTTTTTACAGAAAGACATTTTGATTCCTCCATGGCCTACAGCCAGTATGCAGCCGCCAGTATTCATCGGAGGGGCATGGCCCACTTGATTGTCTCACTGGATCTGGGCCTGTGTGCCATGAGAGGCAGTAATTGGAAGGTCCTACACCGACTCGTAGATGTCATGGGGTGTCAGAGGGAAGATGGAGAGCGGCAGATGACATCATTCCTGGGGGCTGTGCTTATGGTTCGAGTCAGCTGTCTGAGGAGTCCTCTCCATGACAAATCTCCCCCTTGCCTCCCCCTCCACACTCCCTGTGCTCTCTCAGGCTGCGGTGCTATATCTGGCCCAATTACAGAGCTGGATTGCCTCCTCCACTGTGACAGGGCTCCTGCAGCTCTCTCAGGTCTGCTTCCTGATGAACCTGATATGAAGGAGACCTCCAGAGGGGGTTAACACTGGGCAGGTCAGGGGGAAGAGGAATGAACAGAGTGGGAATCAGGAGAATGGATGGGAGCAGTTATAAGGGGGAATACAATGTTGGTGCAGCCTGTCATGAAAATTCGGTTAATGCCGGGACAGCTGTTTGGCTCTGTTTGTGTTTGACATCCGTTTCAATTAGCGGAGGAAGGCTTGTGGGTCAAGCCCAGTTAGCGAGCTGGACCAGTAACAGAGGCCAGCTAACTGGATGAACCGGTCACAGCCTGGTGGTGATAGAAACCAGATCGTTGAGGGAGTCACCAAGCCCAATGGACAAGAGGCCAGTAAGCCTGTTGAACCAGTAAACTGCAAACAACTGACCAGGTTGAATAATGTTTTGTTTTTTTTGTTCTGTATCATTCCTAGACAATTTTTTTGGGTTGGATACATTCAACACGTTAAAGAGTCCTATCACCGAGGTAACATTTTCAGAGAATGATGAAAGAGTTTTAATTGTTTTGGACATGTTCAAAAGTTACACAGGATTCTGCAGACACAGCGTTTTGAGATGAATGGAGCAGAGAGATTAAGGGAGAGGCAAATGTACTACACATGGTGTGGGAGAGCCGTAGCAAGAAACCGCTCCTGAACGATGCTGGGAAGGCTTTGTTGTGTTTTGCTGTAACAGCATGGACCATAATGAATGACTTGATAGACAATGAAGGGGTAACTATTCACATGTGAAAAATTGAAAAAGAATGACTGTACTGTATGTGTTGTTTGTCTGAAATGTAGCCTACTCATTGTTTGGGCAACAATATGATTATCTGATACGCTTGAGCGTCTCATCCCCGACACTTCTCATTGAGGTGCCGTGAATCTTGTTTGAAAAATATTAAGACGTGTTGCCAATCCAGACCAGTTTACACAGAGAAAATTCAGTGGAGGAATGGCTATTTCCTGCCAACAACCCACACATGCATGCATGTAGATGCATTATGCAGCCAACCAATTGTTGCACACATACACAAACACACCCTGGACTACCACCCCATCCCATCCCACCCCACCTCAAACACACTCACGGCCCCCCCGGGACCCCCGCCCAAACTGGAGGGGGCAGCTGTCACAATGGGTTCCCCATCAGCCATAGCGTAACCACAGGGAATCCGTATGCAGCTGAAAAAACAGCCAGACGGGTCTAGCATAGGCTGTCTAGATTAAGAAGAACAAGGTCCCCCAGATGAATCACGTGAGTCCAGGGGGGTGTTGTCTTCTTTTACTGTAAAGACGACCATGTCATTAGCTTTAGAAGAAACCCGTAGATGGGATTTTGGTTTCTGGAGATTCGTTTCTGTGTGAGTAATCACTCCAATATGTGTTCTTCTTCCTCCTCCTCCTCCTCCCCCCCAGCCCTGTGGTCTGGCCCTGCCAAATGGTGGTGAGTCTAGAGGTTGACATCAGCGGGATATCGCTGACACCCCCTCCTGCTGAGACTCGCTGACCCCTCTGCACAGGACACATGGGAACAGGGCCCTTAAGGGGGGGGGGTTAGAGGGGACAGATGACCACAGTCCCATATTGGTCGCGCTGTTTACTGTGGAGACTGTGGAGTATGCGGTTTAACACGAGAACGGCTCCAAACACACAGCAGGAGAGCACACCACCAGTGTGTGTACAGTCAACAAGGATAATCCTCTCCATGTCCGTGTACACAATGTGAGGGAAGCATGCCAAAGAGCATATCTTTTATCCTGAGGAGCAGGAGATAAAGGCTAATGCTAAACCTCTGCATGTGGAAGTCTCTCCCCTCCATCACTGGAGGCCTAATTAGAGGTATTATCTCTGGTCCTGACAATGTTTACAGAGCAGTATAAAACTCTGTGATAAAGAATTATGGGTACTCTGCCCACAGACCAGTAAAATATGTGTGTCGTAGAGCAACACATTACTCTGACAGGGCACCTCGAGTGCTCCGAGCTGGAGCAGCCGGGTCCAATTGCCTCTACACGTTTAGCCTATATATAATGCCGGAGAAGTGAATCTTATCAGCAGAGTGATACCTAATAGATACGTCTTAAGCCTAGAGCTGGCTTGAGACAGTCTGGCAAAACAAATGAATAAATGCTGTTGAATGATGAATCTGGGCTGTCTGAGGGTTTTTCATGGTCAGCTGTTTCGAATCAATGGAAACAAAGATCTGACCTCAATAGAGAAACTCTTGAAGGCTCTTTATTTTCCCCCAACGTCATAAAAAACTACTTGGACTCATAAAGCAGCCTTAACTGACCTCGGTACAGCCTGAATGTTTCTCCAATGATCTATCTACAATTTGTGAAATAAATAAGTAAATATCAATACACACTAACAAGTACTAACTCTGCTCAAATATGGATCTAGAGCAGGGGATCTTTTTTCAGTGGTTAAGAACAAGTCTTTCTCTTGCATTCCACACAGTAACGTGAGGAAGATGTACCCCTCCAACAATGTGTTTGGCATCTACACGCTCGGCAGTACACTATTGATTAGGACATCAACGTAAGTAAGACCTCAGAGACACTCGGCAAGGGAGATCCTGTATTCTGGAAAATATGACGTTGATTCAGCAGTAAGACGTGAATCAGCAGCGCCTCTCTGTCTCTGATGTTCACCACTTCACAAGTGAACCAAGCCCTCGAGCTCATTTGCAGTTGATCATGAGTGTTTCCCGAAAAAACAAAACATAACACTGTTTATCAAAAAGAGGTCGAAAGGACAGACCAACATGTTTTCTTCTAAAGGAACCACATTATAAATTGCACTTGTGTAGGAGGATTAAAAGAACATGAAAAACATGTACTGATTTTGGCCACGGATAATTAAAAACACTATCGGTTCATTCCATATCTGCTTGCTTTCCCAGAGAAGCAGAAACACGAAAGATGTTTTATTTTTATTTCCGCTCATTCAGAGCGTTAAAGAGGGCCGTTCATGTAAACAGTTATAGAACAGCTACCAGGAAGATTAGACATCTCGTTGACATTGACGTCGTGGTGCCAGGTTCTGTGACTGCGTAGGACAAAAGGCCTTTACACGGCAGTGATGATCTAAAGACATAGAGTCTGGATTAGAGGGTTATGGAAATGCAGCCCTGGGCCTGTGGGTCCTGCGGAGTCGATTATGTGCTGGTGTTAGGGTGTCAGAGCCAATGGGCTCGGCTCAGCGATGTGGAACAGAACAAATCAGCCCTGCTTGACTGGACCTGACCTCTCTGCCACTGAGTTTTAGTGTTATTGCAACTGACCGGATCTGACAGAAACGATTTTGCCTCGGAAAATTCAAGAGGCGCTTCTGTGTTTTTTTAGCGTCACAAAGAGTATTGAGAGCCTAGCGGTAGCTGCACTTAAACACGACGGGTCAACAAATATGGCCGCTCCTGTCTGTGTGACCAAGGACAACCTGTTTACACTAGGTTTTAGCTACTAAACAGTCAAATTACTTTAAGAAAATGTTTTATGGGGGTAGTGAAAGAGGTTAATGGTACTGATGATTTCCATCTTAGTAGAAGAAGAATTAATTACTTCAGCTGATTTCAGACAGCACTGCAATACCCATTCTAAAGCCTGTCACTGTATCTCAGGACCATGTGAATGTCTGCTCCCTATCAACATCTATCTAACATCATCTAATTAGCTTTTAACAATCATCCATTTCAAATTGTGTCAAATTATACACACGATGACACTCTGTTATGAAACGCCAGGTACTCACAAGTGATGTAGTAGTTGACGTTCTTCTTGAACTCCAGGCCCATGTAGTTTGGACTGAACTCCTGGAACTTGATGGTAAATTTGATGTCCTTCTCAGGCTTGTTACAGTTGACCAATATATTGGGGTCCATGACGGTGCTGCACGTTTCCGCCTGGTCTTTCTTGACCAGGTACAGTTTGTAGAACTCATACGGCCGCCCCATGTCTCCCTTGGGGCAGATAATGTCCAGCTTGTCTCCGATCTCTGGGTACATCACCAAGCCCTTCCCAGCCTGAAATCTGCAACAGATAAGACATGACAAAAGGACCATTAGCACACTTCAGCCAATGCCGAAACCGTTTGGTATCCTTCTTATAACGGTGCCTCGTCATCTCTATGCTACCAAAGTCGTATAACTGTCCCCTGTGTCTGGTTGGTATCATGTGTGAATTCACTCGTAAAAACTGGAATGGAAATGGAAACAATTACATGGCCGTTCTGGTGGACGGTTATGCGACACACACGTTTACACACCATGATAGAAATATACAGATGACAGAGAGTCCATGTTTACATGGTAAAAATGTCAGTTTATTTCCATGAATGGTTTTCGTTTCAACAAAACAAGACATCCCTTTCTATCCCTATCTTTACCATAGCAAACATCACAGCACAATACCCAGGGCAGATGTCAAAGGGAAGTCAGTATGACACCGCCGTTGCCCGGGCCCTGATTGAGCTTAATCTGCACTTTTTTCTGAAGGGAGAGTACAGATAAACACATAGCACTGATGGGCAGATGGCATGCATGCCTTATCTAGATGCCCCACGCCTTATCGTCTACGGATTCCTCTCTAATTCAAAGCAACAGTTCTCTGATGAATTCTATTTAAGGGTTTAGCTTCGCTGATTGCCTTTGGTGCGTCACATACTTCTTGAGTGGTTTCTTTTTTTCCTTCTATTTTTGATAGACCCTTAGGTCTGCCGACATGCTTAATCCAACGCTCGATCCAATAGGAGAAGAACGGCTGATGTAGGTAGTTTTGATCGGGTAGAAGTCAAACAAATCTGGTTAGTGTTTTTTTTTTTTTTTTTTTTGGGTGCGGCTTAATGTATAAACAACCTTGTCCTAGTTACCAGAGAGGTAATGCTCTGAGTGTTGATGTGTGTTTTGGTCCTAGTAGGGGTGGAGTGGGACAATCTGATCCTTATTTACATTTTTATTTGCATACGTACACACATTTCCAGCATGGTTTAATTGACAATAAAAGCACACATGACTCATTCGAGGCTCTTGCAGATAGATGGGGTCTGATGAATTCATCTTGCGACTAAAGTAAATCAACGGCATGCAATGTCTATGTGGGGAAATGTGCTGGTTCCACTACTACAGTATGTCAGTCCAGCACGGTTCATTTAGTTTCCAACCTGCACTGACCCTGTTCCCCTACCGCAGTTATATTACATAATTAGAATGCCCCCGCTAACCCCCTTTATTGTTCTAATGTGGGATACGTGCTCTTCTTTTTCTATGCATATTAAGACTCATGATTTGATGTGTGTGACTGAACAACATTTCACATGGGACACATGATGCAGTATACAGTATATACAGTAGAAAGGTACTATGGCATACTGTGCATACAGTCACAACCGAGAGCACCGCCTGGAGCCTGGCGCGCCTGCGGTGAGGCTAGGTTCGTTATGTTTTTGTTTCACAGACACTGGGTGCTCTGTTTGGGCTCCCCAAACCTGTTTGATTTGCCCTTATCCCTTTGGCCTTATAAGGACGCGATCAGGTGTCTGGGG
The DNA here is from genome assembly GCF_963989245.1 of Nansenia antarctica. Taxonomy (NCBI): domain Eukaryota; kingdom Metazoa; phylum Chordata; class Actinopteri; order Argentiniformes; family Microstomatidae; genus Nansenia; species Nansenia antarctica. The sequence continues at coordinate 26,650,356 of NC_137689.1, read as the reverse complement.
TTTAGTTTCCTTATTGTCTCCCAAGTGTTTCTGAGCCAATGGAAATGGATTCTTCAAGTGTGTACATAATGCTGCTCTGTTAGCAAACTTTCTTAAACTAACACTCAAGCCTCCACAAAAGCGGGCAATGCACTCTCTGTTCTAATCCTCTGTGTTTACAGTCATGGGACCCGGGGAGGAGACGGCGAGTGACTTGAGGCCAGCGCCGGGTCATACGGCTCACATAGGGTCTCTGTATTTGAGGTTGCCGACTGGCGGCATATCGAAAAAAATTACTTCAAACCACTTTACTAAATTAAATTTAAAAAAATGCTGTTTATAGACCAACAACGTATGGTTCAGGGCACTGGATCGTACCGTCGTCTCTCAGTAGCGCCCTCTTCAGTTCATGGTTACGGTTTCACGAAAACACCCATCAAAATAGGCCGCAAGCGTAGAATACAGCCACAATATGTATTTCTTCCAACTTTAGTTGAAGTTCGGCCAACTTGCAAGAGTCAACACAATGACACATAAAAACCCAGACATAGTCAGTATGGAATTGATTCCCTAATCACTATCGATTAAACATAAGTCCATTAGGAAAAATGTATAACGTGCAAATGTTATATACTGCACCCTTCAGCTGAAAGCGCAACGATATTGAGCCTACTTTGCAATTTTGGCAATGAGTCAAAATTCAGGGTCTGTACCTTTAAAAAAAATCACTCACATTTCTGTCTGCTGCTGTGAGCTGATTAGAACATCTCAGATTTTGTGAATCTTACACTGTACCTATTGTTACCCCCTTGAGCGATTTCTCAAGCGTTGTCCAAACAGATTCTCCATTCCCTTTGTGCTAATCAAACAGGGCTATTGCGAAGAAGAGCTACAAGAAAAGACAGTTGGAGAAAGGGTTCAGATTCCAGACTGAACAGGAGAAATGACAGGTCGTCTTCACGATTAGAGCTTTGAGCTTTTAAATACTATATATGATCCTAACACTTTCCGTAGGAAATGCGGTTTAAAGAGTGACAATTTGACATGGCAGGCAGGTTTTCTTCTTCGTCCTTATCACTATTATTTTGCGGGACAGAAATCAGCAGACACAGTGGGGTATTATGTGTGTTTTAAAGCGTAATGAATATGAATGAGATTGATTAGCATATTCATCGGGGGTGCTCCATGATTGCCATTTCATTCACTTTGCCATCTTACAAATCCTTTCATGTCTTTTCAATGGTCATTTTTCATCCGAGGAAGAATGGTATTATTACAGCTTTCTTCATGGTTAGTGGGGTTTTAAAGGGGTGTTATTTGCACATGCAGCTAGCACACTGAGATGTTTTTTGTGAAACATAAACATTCAGCTAAGGATCCATAGTGATCTGGAAATCAAATGTATTAGTGTATGTGTACAAGCATAAGCAAGTATAAGCATGTCTTCATCACCGAGACTCATTGTGTTACAACATAAAGATTTTTGAGTAGTAGAGTTGATGAAAATCATAACACAAACTCGCTAGTCAAGCCAAAATATTGCAATGCAATGGATTCGGTGAGTAATCCCCACTGCTACCTAGTTAACTAGGACACTACTTTACATTGTTAGCAGGCTCACAAAACAAACTGTGTTAGTTGACTAGCGAGTGTGTCATTGATTTTCAACAACACTGAAATGTATTGACATTTTTCTAAAGAAAAGTCTGAACATGAAATCGGCTGCCGACTTGCGGCCCAATTGGCCAGACCGTGTCACTAATGTCTGCAACTACTGACTTTTTAATTTCAGGGTCGTGATCCAGACAAAAGAAAGAGTTCGGGTTAGCAATACGTGAGCTTAGAATTATAAGGTTATATCTCCGTTTAGGGTAATTCAGAGATATTGAGCGTCAAAGTTTTTACATTCCATTATGTTTTGTGAGATGGAACCGTTGTATTTTATTAATTACTAACAAAAAAATGTCAACATTTTAAAAATAACACCACACAGGCATTATTAAACACCTAATGGGTCAGATTATGTAAAATACTCAATTTTGACCAAAAATGGAGATAGAACCTTATGATTCTAACGTCACGTGAATGTATTGGTCAATCAGATCAAAAGTAAGATTGGATTTGATTTCAATATTGAGCTAATCCTCCACAACCAGGCTGCCTCTCCTCTCCCGCCGCTCGTTCCCTGAGCCTGATTGTCTGTGCCCCTGGGATTGTATTTAACATAATTAGGTACTAGACCAACGTCTTATCTTCAGCACACATGAAAAATAAAAGTCGCTGGGGTCCAGCAGTGGTGCAGTCCCAAAGACATCTGGTGACGGCTGCTCACAATCTCAAGACACAGACCCCCAAAGTCAATAATCTAGTTAACATTAGAAAAACAGCAGTTTAAGACATGAGAGAATGATTACTAGTAGATAAGGGGCACACGATTAACCCAGCTTCCGTTATCGTTTCACAACACTGTTATCTTAATGCTTCACCGTTCGAAAGATATTGGGTAATAGTGACAAACCACATTAACACAATATATCTGCTGCTCTCCAAGAAAAATCAATGTTTCAAAAATAATAAAAGTCAATATTCTATTTGAATCTTAAACGGCATTTTCAGCAGTCAACATATTTGCTTTTAAAAAATAAAAAAAACTTCAAAAGGTTACAACCCCCAGGCTGACAATCGCCTGCTTTATGCCAGGAAACTGACAACGGCAAACACTGAATGGCAGACATTCCTTTCAGCCCTGTCAATGAAGATGTCAACTTCTGTCAACCAATCACTGAAGCAGCAAGACTTTGCTTGAACAAACCACGTAGGGTTCAAATCAAATGCAAACAGCAGTCTTTCCCAATCCTAGGAAAACAACTTACGGTAATCGAATTGGGTAAAAAATATACCAGGTGCAGGCAAAGAGACAAACTTAAGCAATATGGGTAAACTTGAAGGGGGCAAACTCATCTCCATTGTCTGGGGGGTGCTCATTATCAAACTCTGAAAGACTGCCCTCTTTTGTTCTTCACTGATTTGGGCCTCCTACACACTTACAGCCTGGGTATCTCCATTCAAGCTGTGGAGGAGACAATAAGGCTTCCTTCTCTTTCCAATCCGATTTACACGACGCACCAGACGGGCATAAACAAGTTGCCATGGAAACGTTATGATTTGTGCAATCTATTTCTCTTCCCCTCTCTCTCTCTCTCTCTCTCTCTCTCTCTCTCTCTCTCTCTCTCTCTCTCTCTCTCTCTCTCTCTCTCTCTCTCTCTCCCCCCTCCCCCCTGTCATCTTAGAATAATAAATGAATACCTATTCTAAAGCTGTTGGCAGGGGAGGGTAAATATGTTCTGATCTTATTCAAAAGGTTGGTAAAGACAAGCAATTGCTTCTCCTGTGTCAATTTAATCAAAACCAGGAACAAATAGAATGATTTATGTTTGAAGTTGCATTGTTCTTAGATGCTTTAGTTCTTGATTATATTTACTAATCAACCACACCATCATTATTTTGATTAACTTGCCCCCCTCCCCTCCCCCCAACTCCCCCCACCATCCTCCCTCTTAAATCGTCTTCCCCGGTGCTCTCAGACAAACGAGAACTTTACCGTGCATCATTATCACACCCTTCTGTCTTTGTTATGTTAACATGAAGCACGTGGCTTATCTCTTCTCTCTCTTTCTCTCTCTCTCTCTTTCTCTCTCTCTGTCTGTCTCTCTCTTTCTGTCACACACACACACACCCACACCGACACACACACACACACTCACACCCACACCCACACGTATTAGACAACTGAACATGGATTTAGTGTCTTGAATGCGACCAATTAAGAACCTGAATTAGGTGGTCCATGCAAATGAAGCTCCTTCCTTCACATGGCCTCACAATGGTACTGAGATCTTCACAGAGGGAGAAAAGACCTCTGATGAGTGGCACAGCCACACTTGCCCCGCCCGCCGCTCCCGTTCTCACATTCCGAGGGGGAATTCAAGCACATGACTTGGCATACCCCTTCCATCCCACAATGCCCCTCTGCTGGATCAGTTATCCAGTGGAACAGCGGAGAGAAGGGTGCAACTAGTCTGGGCTCTCTTAAGTTGTCACCATTCACACCTCCCTCAATAGGCCTCGGGCTTGCTAGAAGGCAGCACACACTGAAAGTGTTCCGTCACGTGTACGTTGCATATTTCTGTTTTTAACAGGATATAATTATACAATGATTTGGATTGAAATCGATAGAATTTAAAAATACAACAACACAAAAATACAAACACACTCTATTATTTCGCAGCTGAAAGCATGATGATATCTGAAAGATGGCCGTGTTTTCAATGTTGGATAAAGATGCAGATTGGCAGGTATCGTTTTCCCTTCATGCCTGCAAATCATTAACAAACAGAAAAACATCTTCTCGCTCTGACAGTAATTTAAGGGTAAAGGAACCACAAGCCAAACTAGCTGTTGTGCTGAGCAGGGAAGAAAAACAAATGTCTCGGGAATGAAGAAAAACAACATGCTCTAAAAATTACATAAAATCCCCCCAAAAATATTGTACTTGCTTGCTGATATGTGACTGCTAATCATAACTAAAGCATGACTTGGGTTAAGACACAATATTTCATTGCCATTTCATCTGCAGCTGAAACAGTCTATATATATATATAGCCTACCGTTAAAAGTCTACTTATAAAGCAAAAGGGGTACAGTACAAAAAGGCATAGGTTACCATTCACCTGTAAACCAGTTATTTGGTTGCTCAAATACAAGCTGGTCATTGTTTTGTGAGTTCAGTCTGGAATAATGGCTTTTGTATACAGTCTTAACTATCACAGCAACTTCAACCTACTGTAATAAGATAGTTCCCCTCTATCCTGCCTAGAGACAGAAAGTCCACTCCCCGATAACACCCCTGGCAGTGACAACATGTTTATATTAGGGCTGTCAATGTTAACACGATAACGATCACGGTTAATTTGGAAACCTTAACGCGGTAAAAAGAAATGTACTGGAATTCATCTTATTACCATAAATTCATAATACCATAAATCATAACTTCTACTGACATGTGTGTCAAACGCCTGTAGAGGTGATGATGAGACAGTCGTTGGTTACATTCGTGACCACACATGTTTACATATGTATAGACGCTAATCACCACCACTTCAAGTGTTCTGTCCTTTGTTACAGATGAATTAACACCGTTTGCGATCAAATCGACACCTCTTTTTTCCCCTTATAGTATGGTTGAATGAAAGCTTCATATGTGGACCAGGAATATCCTATATTGTCCCTTATTACAGAGACTGGGACAGCAACACTAGCTTCAATAACAATAATCGATGAATGGAGTAGAGAGCTAGCTAGCTAGCCAGCCCTGAACTAGGTTCTGAGACACAGCCAGCTTTCCTACCCTGAACAGATCTGCCGGCGACAAGGTCCTGTGTTACAAACCAGTTGTGAGTAGCGAGTAAACATTAACAGCTTAAGCAAGCCATTCAACCTGCTACTATCAGTGTACAATAATGTTTATTGAAAGTAACAATCAGCACTTTGAAAATGTTCAGTTAACCAAGGAGAGACATGTACCTGTGATATCAATTTGAGAATGAAAACAACAGTGATCGGTTTTAAACTTGTGATTAATCATGATTAAATTTCAGAATACTACTGTGATTAACTTGATTGAACATTTTAATTTAATTTGATTGACAGCACCAGTTTATATGCAAAGTGTCAGTTGGGATCATCCCTTTTAGAAAGCGTTCCATGTTTCCGGGCGCAAAACAGTGTTCGTACATGACATATCACCGATCCCATTCCCTGATCTCTACAGATTAAACATAGTCACTACAACAATTCGGAAGCTTTTGGAAAGCTTGAACATTACATACTGTACTTTTAAGGCATCTGCCTCAGATTGGGAGATTGGTTCCTAATGAGGATTAATGACCGAAAACTATGGTTGAAGTGAGAGGTTACGACTTGACTGACGTCAAACGCCGCAAATGACAGGAAATTCAAATGCGCACCACCACCCATAACTTCATCTATGCACTAACAAGATTTTCCAGCACATAGCGTACATACCTGCTATAGTGCTGTTTGTCGGTCTACTGTACTTCTAACAATTATGTTCACCACTGAGTAGGTTGCTGAGGATTCAAAGCTTCCCTCAAACAACCTAATTCATACTCTTAGGGCCAGTTTCACAGACAAGGCTTAAGCCTAATCCTGGACTAAAAAGCATCTTCAATGGAGATTTTACATTGAAAGTGTGATTTAGTCCAGGACTAGGCTTAAGCCTTGTCTATAGAGTATGTTCCTTTTATTGCCACATAACTTACTGTTATGGAATTTGTTTTCAGTACAGCATGGTGGGGAACTCTACATTCACTGACATACACTGCAATGAATAGAAGACAGACAATGCAATATAGTCTAATGGACTGTAGAAGATTGCACTCAGTCCATGTAACATAGATCCTTTTCCTCTTATTGCTCACTGTTATGTGCTCATGTTTTGGTACAGTCCCATGCCAAATATGTCTGTAAACATTTCCCTGTGCTCACTATCGCAAAGATTACCCTAATTACCCATTGATTTCCCTGGACCTGTTCTATATCATTGCGTAACAAAGAATAATCATGGTCTATAAATATGTCCTTACCATAGTACTTTTTCCGATCACTGGATAGTCCACATCATTTCTGTGGCATGTTATATACTAGGGATTCTATCATATATGTTCTATCATATACACAAAATATGTGTGTAAAAACAATTAAGCAATTAATCAGTAGGTCAACATCGCAGCTGGATGACAGCTGGTTCATACGTATGAACAAACATTATCACATGTTCAAGGGACAGAGGCTAAGTAAGAAGCCAGTTAAGACTTCTCCATGGAATTCAACAGTGAATTGATACGCCTATGGTTAGGTTACAGTTAGATGCCATATTGTATATTTTTATAATGTCGTCGTCTTACTCCATGCAGAGAGCTATAATGTGATCCCAGCACTATTCTGCGAGACAACCATTGAAGAAATAAGCTTATTCATAAATACAGGAATGCAAACTGGTGACGGCCCAAAAAGGTGACAAGATTTTTTTTTTGCCTGAAAACAAAGAACATTTATGAAAATGTTTGACCTATTTTGAGGTAAAAACGGCTCAAAGGTGACACGTTTGCACCCCTGTATATGACAGTGGCTGACGTGTGGATACCAAACACAACTTAGCGTACACAGCCACCGTAGGCCAGCGACGTGCAATAATATAGGCCGGTAGTGAGAAAGAGACAAATGTCATCTGTAAGCAGAGGGGCTGTACCTATGTAAACACGTACACACAACTACCATGGAAATAAGGATGGGACAAAGCCGACCTGTTGCTTTGCAATGTTGTTGAAAGAGTGGGTTTATTTGGTGTGGGGGTATGGCCACAGTACTAGCCTTTTTGTACTTAAGTTTTACATCCATTCTCTGGTATTCTCTTTTATTTTATGGATTGAGTTGGCTAGCTAACTAGCAGTTACCCTGTCTGAGAACTAAGTGAATGTATTAAGATGTTGTCATCACGATTTGAAACTAGTGGTGGAGGAGCGCATTCAACAGCTGTCACAGCACAGCACAGCAGCCAGCAGTAGAGTTGTTTATTGCTGTATCTTGCAGCATCTTATTTTTGATTTTATTGCCATGCAATCAACTTGTCAATCAATTGTTGGAATTTGGTATTTTGGCACAGGGTCAGCCATATTCGGCGCTTCCTGGAGCAATTAGGGGATAAGTGCCTTGCTCAAGGGCACATGCAGCTCCCTCCTGAGGCAGGGATCGAACCATCTTAATTAGAATGATCACATTAGATTAGCATTCATAAAAAGTTAGCTTCAGTTAGCATTTTGGTCTTCATAATAAATCGCCTAAGGGCATGTGAATGCAAACTTTTACACAGTTAATAAAAAATATATTACCCTCGAATTTAACTCGATGTCAATGCACTGTTCTGAGACATTACCTGATTGATTCTTATGCTAGCTACTGTGCTTTTCCAGTACAAGAGATGGCCGACATCCATTACTTTAGTTTAGTTATTTGTGTTTAATGTCTCTGTGTGAGGGTCAGACAACCATTGAGGATGTGTTTTAGTCAAGGACTAGGCTTAATCTGTGTCCGGGAAACCAGCCATGTTTACAAAGTAGCCTCCTAAATACTGCTTACAACTCATGCGTGTTCTGTTTCTTTTTCAGTCTCCCCTTGGGAAGGGAAGGGAAGGTAATTAGCCCCTTCACGTCCAGCAAGGCAGCACCATTTGTCTTGCTCGCGCCCGGTAGCTCAGAAGCAAGTCCTTGCTGGTAATAAGTCTGAAGCATACATAGTGTATGACCGTAGGACAGTTCCCCTGTATGCAAAAGCATGGAAACAGTAGCACAGGACAAAACCACAGGCAAAGATTTACGATCCAGTCAAGCAAACGACGGAGGTGTAATGGTTGTATTTGTTCTCTCCCCTTTGAAACAGTGTTCAATATTTATCTTTCTTTGTAAGGAAATGAAGCATCACAATTCATTGTCAACCTTCACTTGGACAAGCGTGCATTTGCAAGCAGATACGTTGTCGCCCTTCCTCTCGCACTTCTGCCTTCATTCCCATTGGATTGGGAGAAGAAATGTCACAGGTCAAAGGCATGAGATGATGAGGCTAGCTTGTTCCCTCATTAGCTCTGGCAGGAATGTGTGATTGGCAGCTTCCTTTATGTTCCTGACTAAAGAAAGAAGTATCTGCATAATACATTGTGACTCATTGTGATGACTCCAGTAGCAATGAGTCACATACTCCCACAAACACCCTGCATCCCTTGTAAGATCGTCATCATGTTCTCCAAACAATATTCTTCCTCCATCCTGTACTGTTTGTGTTGCACTGATTTAAATTGTATTTGTATTAACTCTTGCACCCAATAGGCAGTTGTCATGTCTGGGTGACTTAACTTAACTGTATTATTAGTCACTGTTATGTTCAAAGATGAATGAAATGAAAAATTATACTAAAAAAGAACCAATCTTTCTGGTGTTAGTCGTGTGAACTGTAAACAGAACAACACAGTGAACATTTCTAGTATCGTAAACTCTCTTAATCTCTAGTAACGTCTCCTATCTGAGCAGTCTTGCTTGAGGGGCTGACGTTCCCCAGCAGCGTTTCATGTGATCGAGGCTGATCTGAGTTCAGTGGAAATTCCCCTCCACTGTACTGTTAAACAGGGAACAAGTTAATGAGGATCTGGCACCACTCTGGTGTTGCTGATCAGGTTACAGAATCAGAGCTGATTACCCTCTGACCAACAACATGCTAATAAACAGGTTTTACTGGAAAAATGCAAAACCTGAGCAGCCTGAGAAACAAATGATTGTTAAGTACAAATGTCATAGGAATCCATAAACATAAGCCTGCCCAATAAATCTTTCTGACTTGGATTTACCGTACTGTACGACAGAGAGTAGAGGTGATCAGAGGTTTTGCTGAATGGGATAACGTGGCATGAATGGTGTACGTTCTCTTATAGGAGAAGGAATCAGGAACACTAGCTCCCCATTACTGAAGACAGAACTGATTGATATGACAATAGCAGCTGATACGAAGTGTGTGCTATTGATCCAACAACCCCTACAGTATGTACGTAGACGAAGAATGCAACTGTTTTAACCATCGCCTCTCTCGGGGGGGGGGGCAGGCTCACCAAACACCTGGCTCAGAGCAAGTTGAAACATCTATGACTCAACAAACTATTTGATTGTCAAGACTTGTCTCAGGATCAAGGGGAGGTTGCATTAATAACAACATATGAAACACAGACAGTTGTCTCCAGGGGCATTGCGCCACTTCACACACTGAGCACTGCAACCAAAAAAAGTATTTCCAAACGGTTTAACCAAAAAAACCACCGAATGAATGCACCGCCAAATCTAAAATCAAAATGCATGTCTTGGCCTGAACCAGATTGGCTGCCCTCCCTCTTTATTTATTAACTACTAAACCAACGACACTCCTTTCAGAGTCGAGTCGCGGAGGAGAAAAGAACATTGGGCAATACTAGGTGAGGCAACAAAGAGGAGTCAATGACAGCCTGTCATGGGGAAAGACAACTCAATCTCACTGCTTACTTTAACAAGATATAACAGTTACACTGCCGTGGATCACAGTCAACTGACGTGTGTGTATCTTATTAGAGGGCAAGGCCTCTGACCTACCATTTTGGTATAGGACACATACCAACGTCTAAAATTACCTCCTTGTATCACAATTACCTGTCATGTCAAACTGGATAATGGTTAGAGATATAGAGCCAACCCCCCCGCCCCCGTCTTTATAATGCAAATGATTTCCACCCAGCATGCAGGAACTCTCTGTTTACTGTCAATATGAATATGAATTCCATGTCACACTAGTTGTTAACTTGTTAGGTCTGAGTTTTAAAGTAAAAAAAGGTGCACTTCAAATATCATCACAGACTGGAAGAGCAAGGGACCAATGAATCAAGAATCATGGGATCTGAATCTGAGTATAGAATTCATCCCGCAGGATAACAAACATGTAAACATGATTCTGCAATTGTAATTTCCGGTTTATTGCATCGTCCAAAAATTCTGGGATTTGGGGGCAAATTATTTTTATTATGCAGGTTAGGAGAACATTTCAATAAATAAAAGACAGTTCATTTGCATGAAACATGATAAACCTGCTGCAACACCATCTTATTTGAAAAGCAAATAAAAAGGAAAAATGTCCCTCTTTCGAAACCGGCGGAACAGAATCAGTCCAAACAAAGCTGTTGTGATAAAATTAGAAGTGCCTGGGGTGTTACATCTCCGGTCTGATAGAGTAAGAGTTAGGACTGCCTGGGGTGTGTGTGTTACAGCTAAGGTCTGATAGAGTTAGGACAGCCTGGGGTGTGTGTGTGTTACATCTCCGCTTTGATAGAGTTAGGACTGCCTTAGGTGAGTGTGTTACAGCTCCAGTCTGACAGAAAGTTGCCAGGCCAGTTCTTTATCTTCTTTGTTTCAAGAGGGTTGTTCCCCTTTTAATACTAGTCTTCTCAAGACAACATTTGTTTTTGTTTTCTCGGAACAGCCGGCTAATAGCTTAAGACAGCAGGGGGAAAAGACATGCTATTAGGGAAGCTATGTTATCACCATTAGTACCATCTGCAACTGATACTTACCCTTAATCTCACTGAGATCGGCCACACTGACACCGGAGACTCCTTCTACCCAACAAGTATTCCCTTTTGTGGAGACAGCTGCAACCTTGCCTTGCAATGTGACTATGTGTGGACACGCACGCTGCCTTTAGTAGTTCAGAAGAACATTACATGCAAAGTGGTAACCGTGTATGAGCAGACACAATGCCAAACGCAGTGGACTGAACCCACCACAGCCATAATGGTCCATCACAGAGAAAGAGGGCACTAACACTTGTCATGGAATATTTCATTTAAGAGTTCCTCCTCCTTATTGGGATTCAAGGGGTTTCAACTCTATTCCGTCCATATGGGACGTTTTCCTATTTTGGATTCTTGTTGAAATAGTGATTCTCCTGTGGCTTCGCTTTTGCCCGCAGCGAATCCAAGTATCAAAAGAACCCTGAATAGACTTTTTGGGTGTAAATTCATGCTATTTTTCAAACCTCAAATCTGAAGGGATAAACGCTGACACACTATAATAGCACTTGTCACGCAGTTGGCAACCTTAATGCCAGGACAATGTATTAGAAGAGCTGCTGTTCTCGGAGCTTCCTCTCTCTTATATGAGCAGCTTATTCAGTCTAACTAGATTTGGGAACATTGGAATCACTGAAAGCCCAAATATGGCAGAGAATGGTTTCGCATTGTTCCCTGTATCAAATAACTATTACGATGTGGGCCTTGCGTGTTGGGTGCTTTGGAATGGCAGATGTTGGACTCACGGTTCTCGTTTGAAGTGTCAACTGCTTCAAATCCCCCCGCTCTTCAAAAAACACAGTAGTCAACCGTGAAAATATTGTTTCTTGTGTAAGGAGGCCATCTAGTTCTTGTCTTTGCCTTAGATTTCAAATACATCTGTTAGTTTATATAATCACATTTCTTTTCCCCACAGCTTCTGCGCCAGTCTACACTCATGGGAGAGACAACCAAGACTAATTGTTCAAAGGCAATTTTAGTATGGAGAAAATTCTAGCTCAAACATGAGGTTAAATCAGCCCACTATAGTATACATTTCTTTGGAACAAAGTCTGCACTTTTTCCAACCGATACTATAATTGTGATGGTCCTCTTAACAATGCTTGTCAAGCAATCAAATCCAGGTCAATACAATCAGAGGATAACCATGACCGCCCTATTCAAAACATATAGCTCGAATACTGTGTTTGTTTTGTTTTGTGCTATTATAACTTTTTTTCCCCCCCCAAAAAACTTTCATAACTTTTTTTTTTATCAAAGCAAGACGATAGTGTGCATATCTTGCTATTATGCAAAAAAAGCAGCAAATATGCATGGCCTGGGGTTTAACAACGTTGTTTGGTAATGTGTTCTACTTGAGAGTGCCTTTAAGTGTGTTAAGCAGCCTGAATCTGTGGAGGGCATTCCATGGGGGGGGGGAAACAGTGTCACACAGCCTCATCAGTCAGGGCCTGTGACTGTGACCTGCAGGCACACTGGAACCTCAGTGAAGGCACACAATGGCACCATCCCTTTGAGGAGTACCTGGTGTCATAGAGACAATGTCATCGATTTTCATGTGTAAGGGCACACTGGAAGGAATTTCAATATGGCTTTGTGGGGACTTCATTGTCCTCTCCCCCTCCTGAAACTTTAATCTGACAGCTCACCACCTCTCAAAACAAATGCTTTTGTACGCGGGATTAATCTCCTGTTGGTACTGCCTGCATTGTCTTCAATTGTCTCAGATGTCCCTGTCAGGTAAAATAATTACATACAGGTCGGGGGAGAGGGGGGTGGGCGGGGGGGGGGGGGGGGCAAACAGCCCATAAGCTGTTATTATTTGACTCCATCCATCAAACCAGCAAACAAATTAATTCATTAATGGCCTTCAAATCCCACCACTTGCTGTAAGCCATTTAGGATTTTCCTTCAGCCTGTCAGAGGTGTAGGCAGCTCCGAGCGATGACAGCAGAATCCTCCCAAAAGACAAACAATTATTTATTTGTGTGGATCCACACTCTCAAGAGCAATATGCGCTTCAAATGAGCATCTATGGGCTCTCTAAAGTTTCCTCAAACCTAGTCAGAATTTGGAGGAAAATCTTTTTTCCCCCCTCCAGATTCCTTTGCAGACTCTTGTATAGAGCGGGAGAGAATGCTTCCCGGCATGAGGCTATTGAGCCGGCCTCTCCAGCTGCCAGGACACTCGGCGGTTTGAGGGTCCGCCAATCCGAGGGAGCTGTGGCGTTAACAGTGTGACTTTTAATCCACTCCTTCCCCCCCCCCCCCCCCCCCCACACACACACACCCACCCCCAAGCTCTGGGAGGTGGACTAGGGGAATCCTTTCATGCTGGTCATTCACACAGCAATGCGCGGAGAGGGCCCTGAAGGAGACCCAGTAGAATAGGTTAAAGGTGGTGTGGAGAAAGGCCTGGCTTACAGAGACATTGGATCACTGGTCTTTGAGGGCCAGATGATCAGACAAAAAAAGAGAGGAAAGCCCTCAGCTAAGATCAAGATGGCTCCCATACGACGTCTACCCTTAGACGGAGAAAATAATATCGATCATATTTGTCACATGCAAATGATATGCTGTTCTCTATTTGTCGCTGTCAGGGCTATAATGGCGGTAATGATGGAATAATTGTGGCTGTGTTACGTCATTTCTGCTGCCTAATTTCTCTCATTACACACATTGCAAATTAAAGGGTTGTTTCATAATTGATAATAAAATTCATCCTAGCAAAGAGTCCATCTGGCGCAGTGACATACTTACAGTGGGACTAGGCCCAACAGGCTTACGGCATCAGTTATTTAGTTAATTCGGCTCTGGAACACTGGTTCTAATGGACTTTGGAATAGCTGTCACACCCATCCATTCCAGAACCAATCCCTAGATCCGGAATGCAACATGACACAAGGGTTTCCCTACTGCTCTTTTCTCTGTAAAAATAAATAAATAACGTCTCTCTCCTTGTTTGGAATCCCACTCAATACATCAGTGTAACTATTGTACTCAGATCAGATCACATTCTGTGTTTGTGCTATCTCTGAAGGAGTGAGGAATGTAATAATGTTTCCTCTCTGGTCAAAGATTGTTCTAGAACATCATATCATGTCTATGGAATTGCACACCTGTTCATACCTTTACATTAAAGCCAAATGAATCCATCTACACCAAAAAAGCTCTAAAACAATTCCCAACACTACCGCTAGGCTGTTCACCATATTTAACACTTGCCAAACTCAGAACACATTCCTTAACTAGAAGCCAAAAAACAATTAGATCGTCGAACCCTTGTACAGACAGAGAGAGTATTGTTAAGAGAAGCCATATGCATGTGTGGAAAGTAGCCTAATATCTGTATCCAAATATCACAGATCTCACACACAAAGACAAGACAGTCTAGTGGAATACCCATTTGTGTGACCTTCTCCTCTGATATGGAACATCTGTTCTTCCCTCCTTGTGCTACACAATCACGTTCTGTACAAGACCCCCCCCCACCCCCATATCCCAATCCCCTGATTGTTTAGTAGAGTCCAATGAATGTTGTAGTTTACTTAGGAATGGTCATGGATCCAGTCTGCCAAACAATGGCGTTCTTGTGGTGTTCAACAACGACTGCTCTGCCAGTAAGTATGAACTCAATGGCTTGCCGTGAACTGTATGTAAAGAGCAGCGTGAAAAGATGGGAAGACACAGGAGTTCATGTTCTCATGATGCAATTTAGAAACAAATGTAGGTAATGAAAACAGAAGCTTTCTGAACAACACATCACCAAAAAGGTTTCTGTAGGGTCTATGTGTTATAGCTAATGGAGACACAGAGGTGGTGCTAATGCTACACAATGCTTCACCAGTACACCAGACAACATGAATGATCAGTTGTCACAAGCATTTGAGTGTCACTTGTGTTCAGTTGTACAGTAAATACTGTTCCCTATGCATAGCTCAGCATTTGATTTAAAGGGGTACATGAGTCATTGCAAAAGAACGTAACAGCCCAAATCTGTCAACAGATTTATAAAAATGACACATGGGCGCAAAAAAAAAAAAACTGCGAAAAATATCTTAGAATAGAATCTTTTACTGCATTTGAGATTTGGGTCGTCCATTAACCGATCATTTGGCTGAAGGCTCCAGTTTAGCCCAGAGAAAACATGCTGTAAAACACCACCGTGAATATTCCTGTCGCATGTACGTCTAAATAAGTAAAGTACTGGGGGAAAGTTCATGTGTACCTGACCGGCAGACAAAAGTGCTGAGATAGGATAAAGATGGCCCACATGAGACTGAAGTTGGCCCACATTAGCCATGGAGCAACATGAAGGTGTTCTAGACCTTTACCGTGGTAGGAGACTTTTTTGTTTTCCCTTTGTAGGGAAGTACTGTAGATGTCGTCATTTCAATATTGCTGTTACTTAACAAATCCATGCCTCCTGTGTGTATCAATGGCTTTCCTCTGTTGTTAAAGTAGGACTGAAATATTTGGTTTATACTTGTTATATCACAGTGGTGGCACACACCCTGGGCACGTACACTTTATCAGGCTGCCCTCGAAAAGGAGGTACAGGACCCCGGCCGCTAAGACAAACAGACTGAAGAACTGCTTCTACCACAGGGCCGTCAAGGCCCTGAACACAGCAAAGACCTAAGTTCTGGGCCCAGGACAGTCTGGACGGATTGTATGGCAGCTGCTGGACTGAAAAAATCAGGTGTAGTGCTGAGGCACAAACATGTACATTTCAAGCCTGCAAACTGTGACACTTTAAATAACGTGAAAAAATACTATTGTGCAATATGACAACCCTAGTTGACTATCTGTGCAGTATAGTACAGTGGATTGTGTACATAGCCTTTATTTATGTAAACCAGCTCCTTACCTTCTTGTGATTTTATTCTTTTTCTAAAAGTTTTTTTTTTTTTTTTTTTCTTTCCTAACACCAGGGGAGCCACCCCTCCTAAATTTCGTTGTTTGGTACCTGTACTGTAGCAATGACAATAAAGTCCATTCATTCATTCATTCATTCATTCATCAAAAGCAGGCCGGGGCGGCTGTAGCTCAGGAGGTAGAACCAGCGTCTAATGATCGCAAGGTTGGCTGTTCGATCCCTGGCTGGCCACGTATCGAGGTGTCCTTGGGCAAGACACTGAACCCCAAATTGCTCCCAATGAGCGGGCTGGCGCCTTGCATGGTAGCTTGCCTCCATTGGTGTGTGAATGGGTGAATGAGAGGCCGTTGTAAAGCGCTTTGGAATAAGTGTAAGTCCATTTACCTGCAGTCCAAAAGCATCACATCTTCAAGTGTCATTATTTGGGAAACAACTTAATTCTTGACTTCTTAAGTCAAGAATTATGATGTAAAACAAGTTAGAGCATTACTATGTTTCATTCAGGGATTTCCATGTTTGTCCCGACTTTAGGTTGATCATAATCAAGCCAACAGGCTGCCAAAAGACACACTCAGGACAACTGTCTGAGCCCGTAGCTCTTCTGCTTTCTAAAGGTGGAATATTAGAGTGCTTGATGGCCACAATGACTGCTTTTACTTTCCTTTCATTCTTGAACTAAGCCATCCTGAGGTGGCTCCTAAGTCTCTGGTCTTTGTGATGGGGTCTGGGTTTGTGTGAAGCGTTATCACAACCAGCATGGAGGGATGAGGGCCGGAGGAGAACAAAAAACACTCCTGTGACATTTATCAAAAGAATCCCTTTCTTGTGTAAACTGGGGTGGGAAACCTAGGGTGCAGGGGCATTGGGCGGGTTTATTAAAGGTTTGAGGGTTGGCACAGTCTATTTAAACAGTGACAGAGTTAATCTCTGGACTGTCACTTTTAATCAGAGGAGCATTGATCATGATGGCACAGTGAAGCTCCTAGTATTTCACTTGGCTCTAATGCACTAAACACAGTGGCCACTCGATATCTTCTCCATTTGTCATATGGTGCTGAATATCCAAGCCGAGATAGATCTGCTAACTATGGAGGCCATGTGTCGAATCAAAAACCAAAAATCAATAGCAATTATTCCCAAAGTCCTTTACTATTTTACTCTGTTCTGTCGAACTGGCATAATCAATGACTTATTCATTGCAAACTGATAATCCCTTGTAAAATACCTCGATAATACATTAACTTGTTGGTTAAAACATTAACTTTATGTGTCTGAAGCAAGCCTTTCTACATGACTCGTTTTCCCTTGAGGAATTAGAAGAAATTATAATTATAAGATTGGTCAAATGGCCTGAGGAGAGGGTCTACTTTCAAGATACCTTTGATACATAACACTTCTAGGTTTTAATATCTGACGATGCCTTCTGAATCATTACAAATATTCAATTCATCATTTATAATAATAGGCCTGGCTGGTTTTCCAGTCTTGTCTTGTCTGGTCCTATCCTAACCTTAAGGAGGAGCTCTTGGGTCTGTCCGAAACATAACTTTGAATCCTGGAGATACAGAGCAGCATTACATTGCTATTGTTCTCACAAGGGAGAGAGATGGGAGGCTAAATGTGGTTTAGCAGTGATGGGTTTCAGAAGTAGAAAAAAAATCTTTTTGTGTCTTTTCAAAGGATAGAGGAAAGGTTGACCATAATCTATACTTGATTGAGCTTTCAAAAGCTGTGATTCTTCTCACTACTCTTCATGGCAGATGCTAGCAAGCTCACTTTTCTTAAGAAGTCTTAACAAAATACAGATTTTCAATTACCTTTCAATTGTATTCCCTCTTGAGAAATTAGAGAAACAGGTTTGTTCAATATCAATAATAAATGGATAGAATTACAATCTATTTCCCCCTTGTAAACACGCCATTTAGTTGCCCTCCATATAAAAAAAAGTTGTAATGTTGTAAAACAAGTTGTAAAGTTGTAACAGATTGATCTATTCCTCAACCATAGCACAACAAAATAGTAAAAATGGTGGGAATGTCAATATTGATACTTGTATATGTATGTATAATCACAATTTCAAACATTGACGTATATTCATGTTTCATAATCTGACTTATGATCAGAGAAGCAGCTTTTAAGTGCAAGTACATATGCAAGTATGTACACTTGATGTATAGGCCTACTTAGTATCCATATGTGACACAGATTGATCATTTGGTCCGCATTAGTGTTGTTCCGATACCGATACTAGTATCGGCATGGCCACCGATACGCACAAAAATGCTGGTATCGGTATCGGCGAGTACTTTACAAAAACGTATTTTTTTAAATATATATATATTATTATTTTTTACTTAAGTTTTACAAAAACTTTACGAGTTTTACAAAGGTTTTGAGCAGTGCCAGACTAAGTGTTAGCAATAATTTTACATCGAGGTGAGTATGCGGCTCAAAAAACGTTTTTTTTTTTTTTTTTTTTTCAAACGCCGTGGTATCGGATCGGTACTCGGTATCGGCAAGTACTGCACGGTCAGGTATCGGTATCGGTATCGGGATAAAAAAATGGTATCGGAACAACACTAGTCCGCATGTCAGCAACCAATCAAAATGTTCGGACTTTTCTTTTGAAACACAGAACTACGTTTCAAAGTTGTTGAGAATCACAACACAAACTCGCTAGTCAAGCCAAAATACTCCAACGAAATGAATTGGGTGAGTAATCCCCATTCCCCACTGCTACCTAGTTAACTAGAACACTACTTTACATTGTTAGCAGGCTCACAAAACAAGCTGTGTTAGTTGACTAGCCATGTGTCATTGAAATGTATTCACAAGTCTGATCATTACATCGGATCCCGACATGAGGACCAAAGCATTAGAATGTGTCACATACGCATTTGGACACGTTGCCTGCCCTGTCCCAGCTCTCCTGTCCTACTCTGAGGTCTTTACTTTGACACGCTGTACACTTTGGGTCTCTGAATCCCTCCTCAGTAGGCTCCTATTCCATATAAGTGTCTGCGAAAACATTAATGTGGGCTTCTGAGGAATTCAACAATGCAACATGAGTGAGTCAGGATCAATGTTGGTAGATTGGCTAACAACTGTAATAATGGTGGCGGTGGGATTGTTTGAAGAAGTGAAGGGAATGGAGGAATTCCATTCCCAATCATAAATCTTGCTGTTACTAGACTACTCTATACACAAAACAGCTTTAGGGAGACCCACAATTCAACTATATGTCTCATATGTGTACAGTATTGAACCACCAAAGTATGTTAATGTGTGAATTTAGAATTTAGTTAACACATGCAGACTACATGCAAAATTATGGGAACAATGACAAGGGACTATTTGAAAGAGAAATATTGGCAGAACAGATATATATATCCTTAAGAAAATGGGAGTCACACAAAAGTATGATCATTTACATGTGAAAAGAGTGCCGTCAAACATCCACCACTTTGAGCCAATAAATTATAAACCGGGCATTTGTGTAAATGTATCTTTAAAAAAATGGTAGAGCCGATCTGCCTGGAATTACCGTGGAAAGCCCTGTAAGCTGCTTTACAGAGTGATTTACCAGCACAAGCATGGGGGTAGTGTTATTCCATATGTCTGCTTCCAAGTTAGACATCTACAGTATAAGCCTCTTGCAGGGCCATCACCTTGAGTCATACAAATCGTTACAGCCAAACAATGTTTTTAGGTCCCCTGAAAAGACTCATGTTGGCCCATTTTGCTTTTCACATTCTATATACAGACAATTGATTTCTTCAACAGACGTTAGTTGCAGTGTGTTGACATTGTGGAGGTCTAATCAACTGAATACTGAAGTTCCACTATACTGAACACAAAATGACACTCATACAAACTACTGAACACTTTGTTTGAAATACAATATGTTGAACAAAATGGCTGCTGCATTCCAATTCATAAACTACGGCTGCAGTTGAAACATACGCTCCATCAATTCAGCAAAATAAACGTCTATTTTTTTTTTTTTATCCATACATGAAATCATAGTAAATAGAAATAATTGTATCTATCTAGAATGTTTTGGGATAATCCAATATTGTGGGGGGTTAATTTATAACCTGTGTTACATTTGTGTTATCAATGAATGTATTAAACATATAGTTCCATCATGATTGAGTCGACACATCCTCATGTCCCAAGAGATCAGTTATCAGCCTTTAAGTGGCTGCACTATAGACCTAACTACCTAGCTAACCTAACTACCAGCATTGTAGAGGTAGGCAAAGCAAAGCAATGCCACTTGGTGTGATAAGTAAACAAACATGAACTTACTTGAGAAAACACCCCCAACTGTTGTGAAACAACACAGCCCTTGTTTTAACATCTGCTCAACCACAATTCCTTATTTGTCTCTGTCAGGCCTTTTACATTCAATGTCCTGACTATTTTTAGGGGCCTGAGACTATATACACAAAACACAATTCACTTGAATCGATCACGGCTGACATTTGAATATTGTGGGCTTCACTTACTTCTTTCAAGTATCGGAAAGATGTGTTCTAAAACATTTTTTATTTTTTTAGAGAGTTAATCATAAAATGTGTAATTTATCTTAATTGAGTGATTTGAGCATACATTGTATATATAGAGATAGATAGATTTACTTGTGTGATGGCCTGACCTTTATTCCTTAAGTATTCCTTAAGTCAAGGTATTTTATATATTAGGGCCAGGCCTATATTATTTTTTTTGTAGACTGTAGCAATATCTAAAACAGGCAGAGAACATCACAGAGACTTCTGTTCACAGATTTTTTTTTCTAAGAGCATATCAGTCATAATATCAATATAATATATGCTATTACATTTCAGGATTAAGTGCAAGTGACTTCAGGCCTTCCACTGATAAAGCATATGAAGCATATGAAACATCTACAATAGATGTGTGGTAGGCTATGACCTATAACTTGTATAGGCCTATTCTAAAAGCTAAATACCTTACACACCTTTATTATAAGAGGAATTAAGTGTGTTAAATTAGGATGTTTTCTTATGCATTTTATCTACATTCAAAGTGAGAAAGAAATGGATTTAACTGGTAAACATGTCATCAGTAGCACCTGAAAACACATTAGGACACACACACACACACACACACACACACACACACACACACACACACACAGTTACTGCCTCTCACTTCATTGTAGAGACAACTCTGCAGTGAGATAGACTACCAGCAAAGGCCAGGGCCTGGCTGAATCCAGGTGAATGTGTCAGCTCATTCTCATATTCTGAATAGTTGATTAATGGAAGTCAACTAATCATATAACAACTTGAATGAAAACATGACTCAATGGCACAGATGGAGTCCTATTAAGTTGGTTGTCTGGGAATGTGGCTCCTCTTTCCGATTACAGTAATATATTCCATTTGATTTCTCCTAAAATGACCTTTCCCGCGTTGGTTGACAGCATGCGTTTCATCCTAAACTGAGGCATAAGAGCCAGCCGATAAGAGCTCTGAATGTAATTTAGTGCAAATGTACTTTGAAACATGTTCAAGCGTCCATGCATATTAACTGTATATAGACCAATGTCTATCTATGTATCTATAGCAATAGGCCTATCCACCTTACAGAATGCATGATAGGCTTATAGCCTTGTTTTTGTGTATGTGAGTACGCTCAGCACTTACTTGGCATTTTGCGAGTTCCAAATAACCGATTCCAACGATTTGGCCACGGGCAACAACGATCTGCACAATACTGTCAAAATCCATAGGTAGTACTTCCAACTGCAGCCGGAGCCTGCCATTTCCACGCTAATTCAGTGAGGCAAAAATAATCAACGGCACGAATAAATCATTCAAAAAATATGGTTACAGTGTAAATCTCGATTCCAGATCCCATTCGTCAGTGCCGCACGCAAATTATGCGTCTTGAAACATACGTTGACGATGGCAAACGATAACCATCATCAAATAGAAATGTCTTGTATTTGTTTTGTAGGCTACTCGCAAGCAGAACGGTCTTTAGCAGGTGAGTCAATATTCAAGACGATTTACCGTGCCAGTGTATACTTGATTTGTAAGCAACGCGCACGTCTTCACTCATTGATAAAAACAACTTTCAAAATTGTCATTGGTCAGAAATATTGAGTCGGGTAACAAGTGGAGGTTCCGTGCGCTGGAGTGCGTTTTGCGGCTGTTGATGCACAGAAACCAACTGCAATCCTAAATGTGACCCTTTTGTCCTTGCTTCAGCTAAAATCGGTTATGTCCATTTGGCATATTTGTGTTGTTATTGTGCTCTTTGTGCAGTGTACTCTTCTTTGGCTGAGTAGATTAATCCATGTCATTGCAGCGACTATAAAAAGCTCTAACATGGAACATTTTACGGATTTCCAAAGTAGCCTACTCCATAAACACCCCCCCAAAATACTGTCTTTAAAATGCGCAAAATCCTTAATTTAAGTAGAGACAGGTGGAGCATTTACATTCCAATCGACGAAGAATCTCTCAAGACTGCCTGTATATTCTTGGATATCAACTCATGGTCGAGGTCCGCGGTGACTGCTTCTTCCAAAGGACATGGATAGTCTCTCAAACATCACGGGATTGATAGTCTTCGAGGAACTTATCTGATTAGAATGGATTTCAAAATGAAAACAGTCGGTGAATAAAGTCCAATCTTCCAGCCGATTTAACTTCACTTGTATTAAGTTCTTCCAATATAGTTCCAGCATATAGCGCAGACTACGACTGGCATACGATCCTCCTCGTTCGCACACACTGCTGCGTACGTAATGCGACGCTTGGATAGCCCCGGCCTCCCGACCAACCAATGGGGCTGGGCAGACTCCTCGTTATTCACTTGTTCATCATTCCCTTGACGGAAGAGACTCCGACACACTGTTATAAATGGTAATTAAGCGATAATTATATTTTTTACAACATAGGCCCGTCTGCTCGTAGGCCTACATTCGACGGGGGTGAACATATTGCCTGGCCTTTTGAATTACTTCTAGAAACAACACGTTTGATGCAAGTCCTTTTCAGGTAGGCTGTAGCTACAAAGTTCACCATCAATTATTCTCATATGTCAGACGTAGGCCTACATCGTACCATGGGACATTAAGATGAACATCTACATTAACAAATCTAGATTAAAGGTGATATTAATGTAGCCTACCTAAAGGCAAATGTCCAATTAAAAAGTGGCCCAAGTCTTACAGACAAACACAACAGACTAATTATTTGTTTCACTGATGTAGGCCTAGATGTAGGAGACATTATGACCCGACACGTTAGGCCTAGGTAGGCTATTTGTTCTATTTCCAAATGTGATTGGGACGCATAAAGTATTGCAGTCAAGTGCTTTTCTCTTTGGACAATGTTGCCCTCTATCGGAATGGGTCGAAATCGTCTAAAAAGGGGGGGAAAGTTAAATAGCTCCTACTTGGCATTGAGGAGTTGGGATCAGATCCAACCAAAAATAAACATGTAGGCCTACCAATAATTGATCCGAGAGCTGATACGGAATTAAGCCCTATATAACGAGACAAGTTAATATCCTGTTTTAGGGTTTGAAGTCTAACCTTGTGCTAAGTCATTACCTGCGTACAGTGCATAGGGTTTACTGTTCCTGAGTGGAATCATCACAGGTGAAACGGTTTCTGTGTATGAAAGATGAGAGAGTACAGTATGTATCACCTCAAATGTCCTAGAAAGTATGTCTACCAGCGATTTGCCCTGTGCCTCTCAAGTTATAAAGAAGATTGCGCGTATGCACCCACAAGCACATCTGTTTTTATAGTTATGTCCCATCGTTAGCGTTCAATGCCTCTGTGCGAAGTCATGGATATGTGACCTTTTTATATTGCTGTAGCTAGAAGCTTCATCCACGGAAGGCTCTCTAAAAATAGCTCATCGCTATATACTCGATGTTTGATTTGTGACCCACTTAAGACAGACACGTATACATTGCAACTTTATAGTGCGGTTTATGTATTTCTCAAAACCTGCGATCCCTGCTTGAGATTATAATGTAATGAATATTCCATCCGCTTTATTATTCACATTATTGTCAACATCTCCTTAGGTCAACATGTTTAATAAGAAAGTAAAGGGAAATAATAATGAAAGTCATCATGTATGACTTTCATTGGAAATACCATTCAAGCGTATGGTAAAAAATACTCAGGGGATCTGGTGGGAAGATGGGGTTGTAATGGAGGATGGGTATGTGACCAGAGGGGCTGCGCTGCCGTTTTAATTCCCAGGTGCGTGGACACTGCTGCTTTGCCCTTGAGAAAGGCACATGAATGGTTCAATGGCTTCAAATGGATATAATTAGTTGGATATCATTTAATGTATAAAGCAGAGAGGTTGTAGAGTTACCCTGACTGCATTGTCTCTGAAACAAATATTATATCACCAGCCACACATTGCAAAATTGTTTGCATGCTTTGTGAGAATTCAAGCTTGTTTGTCCTCTAAAACAATAGGAATAGCAGGAAGCAACTCGACCATTTAATGATTTTGATTCCCATTTCCAAAGTCAAATGTTTCTGCACGGCTGTTTAGAATTTCAAGATGGCAAGTAGGCTATTGTCTTATGATTAGATTAGTTTACAAAATCAGCTGAAGCATGTTTCTCCTTCTTACAGTATAACTTGCACATACTATGTCCAGTCTTGTCCTACAGTGAGCCCCTCACTGTTTTAACACACACACACACACACACACACACACACACACACACACACACACACACACACACACACAGTTAAGCAGTTCTGCAGCATCAGTGAGGTTACTTGTAAGGAAACCTTACTCAACACTGGAGGCCACGGTTGTTGTTCAGATGTTTGAGCACATTTCTTAAAGTATTCAACCTTTCAAAACAGTTAGCAGCACACTCCCATAAACAGTTAACACGTTCCCATAAACAGTGAACACGTTTGCCAAAACACCACATTTATTCATTTATAACTCTCAAAACTTAGAATACATGTCACAAAGCACATCGAAACAGTATCCTTTGTCATCCAATGAAAAGTTCAATCGATCATTAATTTCATAATGGCACACAAAATAGTAACTATAGGTCCTAATCATCTAAATGCATTGCACGTTCATTTGAAAACAACTGTAAAAGAAAAGTAAGAATTTCACTCAGCAGAAAAACGTTGTACTATTGTTTATGGTACTGCAGTGCTGTGCCTGTTACAGAGAATATGATTGCCAACTATACATATAAATATAATTCATCTAAAATATTCAGAATGAAGTAGGTAGTTAACAACAACAAAACATTGTATTACTGTAGAACACAAAAAGTGCCAACAAAAACATCTAGTAATCTCCTGTGTACATGTTATGTTACCAATGACCTATGTAATATGATTACAGACTGATTGTTAGTTGAACTGTTGAGCAATGAGAGAGATTCTCTATAATGGGAGAAATAGCTATGCTGTAAGGAAATAATTTAGTTTGGTTTGTCAACACTTGTGTCTGATATAGAGAGTTGTGTTAACGTTTTTGCAAAAAGGTATGTTTTATTAAAATATTTATTTAATGCGATACAATGAGAAATGAATAACTGTTTTGTTGAAAATGTTACTTTTGTGCTCATGTATGTTATTGCTGTGGGCATGAGAACTTTAGTTTCATACAAATGGTGTAAGCAGTCAAGACAAACTGTATTCAAAGGTTTTTCTGCTCAACTGAAGTGAATTCAGCTCTGATGAATCATGACCCATATTTTGAGAGGGGGAAAAAAGGCAAATAATGGTATTTTGTCTCATGTGTTGTTGTCTAGCTAAATAACAGTAATAAGGGACTATATGGAAAAAAACGTTGATTCCAAAGAACTCAAAAGAACTCCATAGCACGTAACTCAATGTGAGTGGAAGGAGCCATAACTCAGCAGAAGGAGTGGTGCTGTTTTGGATACGAGTTGAAGTGGGCAGAAGTAAACGGCTTACTGCAGCGAGTCCCTCCAGCCTGGGGCCTGTGTAATTATAGGGTCTAAATGTGTCATCAATTATTTATAAAACTGTAAGAATGAGAAATGTGCTTGTCGTCCAATATTTGAAATGTTGCTTCAAAGGCAGCTATTGTGTTCTCTTTGTGTTGGTTCATCTTTCTGGAAGGATTCAACAATACCATGACAACAGCGTTATAGAACCAATGACAGTGTTATTTAATGGGATTTTTTACAGAACCAGCAGCACAATTGCGGTATCAGTTGCGACCCGCTTCATTGAAACTACTTCACACAAAATATCATAAATGAGTCTGGATGAGACACAGGGAACTGCTATCGACCTACAAGATAGAAGCCAATGTCAACTTCCTTTCGCCTTTTTTGAGGTAACGTCCTTGGCCATTTTGACCAAACTCAGCGACGCTTGTGATTTTGGTATAGAAAAACAGTTACATGACTTGTTAATGAGATTAGATCTAGGCCCACGGACTACTTGGAATTGGATTAAATGAAGCACATTTCACCTCACTTTGGGATTCCTCTTCATTGCGCTTTAGCTACCTTGTAGTGATCTTACTCTGATCTCTGATTAACACTTATCATTTCATGATGTGCCAGATCCATTCTGGGGGGATTCAGCAGCCTTGTAAAAACTATCCAATAAAAAGCAGCTGCCTCTGGTGCAGCTGCTGTGTCAGGCATGTCGACATCTCTGGATCACATGACTCTATGACTGTTCATATGTGCTGTATGATCTCCACAGTTCAGTGGAAAGTCTGTCTGGTGGTTGCTCTATGTAAACACTGTTGTACTCCATTGTCCTATTAAACCACATTTCGTTGCATCTGGAACTTGAGTGTGCGGCTTCTACTTCTTTTAATTGCTCTATGTAAACAGTCACATTTCATTCATGAGTTTTTTTAAATATAAAAACACGGGCGATGAGGAGACTGATCTAGGCACGTCTCTAGCATCCACCAATGTGGATTTACAGTAGTATTAAAGACATATAACACTCCAGATACACACTAGGGCCTAATCACTACCAACAACTGCCATACCCAGACTCCCTGCTAAAAAATTCAATAATGGTTAAATAAAATACCCATTTTGGAAACTATTGGGACACATCAAGTTATGATCGACAGAACATGGAGTTCCTGCCAATAATCAGGGTTATTGTCTCTGTACTCTGACTGTAATTTAACATTTCTCATATGTTTATTCTTTGTGTCAGTTGAATATCTCCATCTGTTGCTTGACTCTCCTCCAATTTTCATATGAATGTTGAGCAATGTTGCTCTAAACCTTTCTCAAAATATTGATACTGCTCCTTCGTTTCAATCTCCTTGTTGCTCTAAATTAATCTTGAAGGGACATGGCATCCGTTGTCTTCAAGACCCACTTCGACAAACTTGTGAAACAGATATGGCTGATTCAGACTATGGTTCAAGTGATTTTCACACATAGATTCCTGTAAATGATATGGAATCCCAAACTGCCAGTGGTTTTCGCTGTTCACACATGAGCTAAATGCCCTAAGATTATTAGTGATGAGAACTTGGTGATGGTAAGCATAATACGAGTTAACTCAATTAGACATATTGCTTGTAACAACAAACAGACGGAACAGCGCAGCGCACATTGTATTGTCGCCCTGAGTAAGCACAGTTGAAGCAAGGGAGTGACTGGAAATGCCACTGGTGGTGCGCACTGCGTAAACATATCAGAAATGTGCATTTGATAAGTAATCTAGCTAAGTAAGTAAGCTAGCTAACTATGATTGGAAATTAAGTAGTATCCAGTTGTGGAATTATATTTAGTAGTAGTGATACTGGGGGTCTGGGGCAGGTCTTATGAGCTGCGGGCGCTCTCCCTGATGATTGCGCGATGCAGAACAGCTGTGGGAGAAGATGGTGTGCGTGCTCCGTAATGCATCTATATCACAAAATGTACATTTGATAAGTAAGTAAGCTAGTTAAGTAATTTAGCTAACTATGATTGGAAATGAAGTAGTATCCAGTTGTGGAATTATATTCATCACTACTTTGGCTGATGTGATGTGGGTTAACTAGCCAACTCCGTAACATTAGCGGAGCAAACCAAAAGTACAAAGTGAGAAACTACTCGCTGTGGTTGGTTAACTTGTTCCACGTGAAAACGTCTTGTGTCAGACATACGTAACCCTTTACGTGCCGGACCAGGCAATGTTCAGGCTTCTGTTCACACCTAAACCTTCCCTGTAACTTACATGGAATCACACTAGGTCCTGGCCAGGGTAATTTCCTAAGCGAATTTTTCTGTAAATTCTGATCACACATGCCCCTTACCAGGTAAAATCCATGGAATTTACTGGGAAAGCTCTTATGAGTGAAAGGGGTTTTAATATGAGCTCATAACTCACTGTTATGTTGTGGTTTAAAAATAAGAATAAGAGGAAGTCCTCCAGCATTTATCTTAACCTCGCAGGCCCTCACATCAGCTTGCCTTCCATGAGTGTAATTGGGAGACCACGACCCCTGCACTGGTGTGCTGGGGTGTAACAATGCTTTCAAGTTTCCTCCATGATTAGAAGGTTCCCGTCTCATGTTGAGGTTGGATCTGATCCAAGATTGGTAAAAAAAAAAAAAAAAAGCCATCCAACAAACTCAGACCTGAAATACTGAATTGTGGGAAGCTATCGTAGGAAGTAGTGTCAGAGGGAACTTTTCGGGAGTCATTGGGAATACTTCAGTCATCGGAGACTGTTTAATTAACATGTTTATTCTCTGTGATGTGTTGTTTATTTAATCTGCTACCCAGTAATTATATTTGGGAATTTACAGTCCATCGAGACCATTGTCAAGCATCGGATGTAGGATGACTTATTCATAGTTTTGTGAAGTGGAAAACATCAAAGCATGAGGGCCTTCCTGTGGTTTCTTTCATTTATTCGTTTGATTAATTTTAATCACGAATATGTGTTCTATGATTGTGTGTGCTGAACACAGAAGTCATGTTATGCTACTTAGAATGTGGGTTATCTAATCACACAAGACTGAGTGAGAGACTGAGAGTTAAAGCGTCTGCCTAGAATGTTTCAGTCTTTGTTAAACCATTAATGAGTACTGTACTTAAAAGAGAGCAGGTCATCTACCATTAACAGGAAAGTGCAATGGAAAAGTTTTCTTCTGAAAAAAGTTGAATTCACTTCCGTTTTCAGGACACCTCTCTGGGATGGATGGGAGGCTGACACAGGGATATTCATGAGTAATGGACACATTTCACACCTCCACCTCCACTAAGATCCATTTAGAGCTTAACCCCTTTCCTCTGAGAGTTTGTGTGTGTGTGTGTGTGTGTGTGTGTGTGTGTGTGTGTGTGTGTGTGTGTGTGTGTGTGGAGGACATACATATGAATCCCCAAAGGCCCCAGCAGCGAATGCCCTGAAACGCCTCATTGAGAGAGGAGTGCCGAGGTCCTTAGCCTCTCTCCACATGAAGGCCTCTGCCTCCCCGGCTCCTCCAGTCCTGCTGTTTCTCCTGGAGAAACCCAGCAGCTCAGAACACTGCAAAAAGTCAGCTCTCAAAAACAAGAAAAAACAAGCATATATTGCCTTGATTTAAGATATTTAATCTGACTTAGATTTACTTTTTGCGGTGCAGTTTCATCCTCACATCATGTCGCTACCGTTGGGGGAACCACAGATACAATTGCTCTTAATTGACAGACAGAAAAAAAAATTTGGAAACAAAAGTTGAAATGTGGCCATGTCCTTTAATGGGCCCATGCATCTCTGTCTCACTAAGAAGATACTGGCTTTACTACGCAGAAATATAGAAAACGAGTTCAGCCAGAGCATCAATCATGTCAGCACACGCAAAACCAAAGGGACCCTCTTCCACTCTGCTGGTTGTGCTCCCAGAATTATTTCAGTTAGCGTCTCTGGACCAACCCGTTTTGAAGATATGCATCCATCCATGTTCCCCTGGTGTCCAGCGGGAGTGCAGCCACATGCTAATCATCCTGTTCCACTGTGAAAAAAAGAGAGAGAGAGAGAGAGTCACTAAACAAGACATGAAATTGAAGAGGACCGTGACAAATCCATCATTTCCACTGGGGGGGACACGAATAGGGGGTGGGGGCTAAGGAATGCACCAGAGATTAGGATCTTTGTTCTCACACCGAGGGGTGGAAGACTGGTTCCGATGTGGGAGGATTGGGGATTGAGTACAGTATCCTAGCACTTTATTTTGATAGATAAGACTTCACTGTCATATAATACATTTATGGTGGTAGCTCTAGTCTACAGCACAAAACGGCAAGGGACAATACACTTATCCTCGGAGCAAGGCACCTCAGCACTATTTGATTTGAATGTTTTAAAAAATCCATTAGCACAGAGACACATGACTGCTTTAATTAGTAATTAGGTGAAATATTGCACTTAAGTGGAATCCCCTTCACAGACATCACTCTTCTTTCAATTACTGGCCAAGAACACACTCTCTGCAATTAGATATGAAAGCTCCGGGGCCATAATTCAATTGAATAAATACTTCAAAGCACAGTTGGGAATCCCAAAAAATTCTAAGAAAATATATTGAATGAAACGTCTTAAATTAAAACAAGTGTACAGTAAACATGTTGCCCCCCAATCATGTAGTGCCCCCTCTATACAAGGAGAGTGATCGATAGACCTTTTGCTATGACTCTAGGGTTGACTAGGGTTGTCTCGGTTTACAGTACTGTGTCCCCATCGCGCACAAGGAGGGCGTTTCCCTTGGTGTGATCACCTTCTGTGACCAAAGCCGTGTTCATTTTGGCAGGCTATTTTACATTTAGTCTTAGTCCTTCTTAGTTTTAGTCTAGTTTTAGTTGACGAAAACTGAAAACATTTTAGTGTAGTTTTTAGTCTACAAACCTCCCAAACAATTTGGTTGAGTTTTCGTCAATGACTAAAATTACACACACAAAAAATCAGTTTTCGTCTAAAACTAGACTAAAACTAAGAAGGATCAAAATGACTAAATGTGACTAAAACGAATGTGCATCTTCGTCTAAAGACTAAGACTAAATGTAAAATAGCCCATAGTTTTATGCATCTTTTTGTCAACATTGGGCCAACCAGCGCAACCCTAACCCGCATTTTATACATGTCCCATCAGTAGGGCCAGGCCCGTCACTATGGGCGGGCCTCAGGGGGCCAGGCCCGCCCACAGACGTGCTGGTGCCCCCCCAACTGGCGGCCAGATATTCAATTATTATTATTATTTTTTATTTTATTATTATTAATCTTCTATATTTTATGTTAAATTAAGACATTAAAATTGAGAAACAATAGTGTATTTTTCATTTTGTTGGAAGGGATTCTAGTGACAACCAATCATTTGAAAAGAAGTTGAAATATTGCACGTTACTGCATGCTGCTGCTACCGCCATTTCAGCTGTGTGAGCCGACTCAGTCGAGCAAAGTCAGTGCTTTTTGTAGTAACGTTAGGCCTGCCTAGATGGATATACGAACGTGGATTAAATCCTCGAAAGGTGCAGCTGCACCCAACCCCAATGGACAGAGAGATAGCACCAGCAGTAGCGACTGTGGGCCTGACACTAGTAGCACCCCGACTGCTACTACTAGCAACGTGACCCTTGCTGCTAATGTTAGCCCCCCGACTATTACTATTACTAGCACTAACGTGAGTTTAGCTACTAGCCCACCGACGAATGTTAGCCCCCGACGACTACTGTTCCTGTTGGATTAGTGATGGAGCCGGATGACCTTGGAATGGACCAGCCTAAACAGGTTATTTTGAGCAAATATCCAGTCAGAATGTTTGGTGCAAAAAACGATCATTGGCCTCAAGCTGGACCAGGGACTGGCTTGAGTATTCTCTGAAAAAGGACGCCGCGTTTTGCTACGCGTGCAGGAAATGTAGGGTAGTGCAGCGAATTCAGGGTAAGTTAATATTGTGTGTGTGTGTGTGTGTGTGTGTGTGTGTGTGTGTGTGTGTGTGTGCGCGTGTGTGTAGGCACCCGCCATGGTGATGTTTTGCTAGTTGTATTCTCGTCTGCTTTTTCAATTGGAGAGATGGGCTGTTTGCATGGTTAGGCTATATTTAATGTGCTTTGTGTATAACGTGTTCAATGATGAGGATTGATGTATCTGGCTGATCCTATTTGCTGTAGATGGGTGGTTTAATGTGATGATCACACGATCGGTCGGTCATACTGTATACCTTTTTAGTTACGTAGGTTATTTTATTTACAGTTTTTCTCAATTGCTAAAACACATTTCACAAAACTTTCCTCCATTTTCCCAAAACTCTAAACACAACACACTTTTCTAAAGCTACATAAGCAAAACCACACCTTCTCTCTTCAAAACTCAAACTTTCACACCAAAACAGCTGCTCAAAGCCTGCAAAAATGTAAACACTATAAGCATCATTACAGACTACAACAAAACAACTGAAAGCACAATGTTCAGTGTGTGAGAATGTTCTTTTTTTCACAACTGCCAAAGCACATTTTTAGAAACCTTGCAGTATCTGTGCTCAGAATATATCACTGTAGAGTATTGGGCATTCATAGATTTGTGTGTTTCATATGAACAGTATGTAAATCTACAGAATGTTACGGTACATGTGGGAATACGGTACATGTGGGGAAACTAGGGTTAGGGTAAGGTGCTAGGGTGACTTGGTACATGCTGGCATGTCTAACCCTAACCCTAACCTTAACCCTAACCCTAACCCTACCCCTAATCCTGCCCTAACCTTAACCCTAGCACCCTAGCACCTAACCCTAACCCTAGTTTTCCCACATGTACCGTATTCCCACATGTACCGTAACATGTACACTACTGTACTGTATCACAACTCAATGCAAACACTACAGAGGATCCATTACACACAACAATACTCACTGAAAACAATGTTCAGGGTGTGATGTTTTTTTATTTTATTTATGGAACTATACCACACACACACACACACACACACACACACACACACACCACAATCATTTGCAACAAGTGTACATTTTGAGTCGTTATGTTTAATGAATGAAGCTAGGTGTGTTCATTGTGTTCAAATTTTGCTGACTGTGGCAAGCATTTTGCATCACATGAGCTTTAATTTGAGAATTTGAGCAGAGTTTTTTGCAACTTGTGTTTTAGCAAGACAAAATGTGTTTAGATTTATGAGAAAAGGAGGATTGTGTTTTGTGAATTGTGTCTTCATGTGAAATGTGTTTATGGTTTTGGCAAATGGGAGCTAGTTTTATTAAATGTGTTTAGAGAACTGGTCATTTGGTTTAGAGAATTGGCTTTTGTGTTTTAGCAATTGGGAAAAACTGTAATTGTTGCTCTTGTAAGTGTGCCGGGTTGGTGCCAATTATTGACCTGTGTGCATTGTAATGCACAACTTGGCTTTAAAAAATAAAACACAGAAAATAGATGACAGGTTTGTAATAAACCAGCTTCGCCTGTGTTATGTTATTTGCTGCATTCTGATAATTTTAGGTCTAATCTTCATCAGTAGGCTACGTGTCCAATTTAGCCTCTGACACCTCCTATGCATGTCAGTGTTGCATGACGAATACCATAGCATATTGGATTATCAAAAATACTTAATAATAATAATTGTGCCCCCCCCATGCAGTTCATTGGCCCACCCTAAGACTGGGCCCTGGTGACGGGTCTGAGTAGGGCAAGGTCCAAAATGTGGAGAAAAAGAGTGAGACATATGAACGGAGAGAGACCCAATCATAGTCTCCAAATAGCAGCTATAACCTGTCACTATTTTTACGCATCCATTTACAACCATAGTGAAATTGTGTTGCAGACACTACGATTGAATTCTGACCACAGAGCATAACCATGAATACAAACCTGCCCTTAATAAAGTCAGATAAGCATGGCTTGGGAACCGTCACAAGTGATTTGTTGGAAGCAGCTGATGATACAGTAGATGAAATAAACTGAAACATGCAAAACAAACAAGGCAAGGAATGTAGCCATGTTTATTTTTAGTGTTTTTCTATGTATTTTAGTACTTATGTTGCTAGTGACGGAATATATTTTTACTTGACCCAGGTGGTGAATACATTCACTTTGGATTTAAAAAACATAGACTCTCCCAAAAATAACACTATAACAGTAACAGTATACAACATGTTACAGTATATACTATAACATATATATTTTTGATCATCGTTTTAGTTTTCAGAACGTAAAAAGAGCCTGTATTTTTGGGATGTTTGTTAGCCAAATTCCTTAACTGTAGGGGAAGTGGAAACCTTGCCTACTCACTTAACGGAAACTGTGTTAGAAAACAAACTGGACACTTGGAATACCTCATACTGTACATTCTGTATTTTGTATTCTGTTTTTGTTCCCATACACAGCTTCTATTGTTATCACAAGGTACAGTAAATCACAAAAAAAAATCCTATTCTGCTTTTTGGCACAAAAAAGAGTTTTCTCCTCACTGAGAATTGAGGAGCTGTCACAGCATAGGCATATGTAGAATAGTGCTTCTAAATAGAGCTCCATTGTGATGTGTCCTGCACACACTTTATTTATTTCTAAAATTAATTGTAGGTAGCCTTAGTGTGCTCTGCTCTTTGTCATGACAACTCAGATGTAAGGTCTGAGAACCGCCTTTAGACATAGAACCGCCTTTAGACATAGTCAGCTGAGACATTCTCAGACTGTTTCTGAAATCACACTTTCCATTATGGGACGCTTTGACTAATTCTAGGAGCGTTGCTGAATGACAAAATCAGACATACCATAAAGGGCAAAACAAGTCATAATGTCTGGAGTGTTGAAGTCAACTTGTTACTGTGGTGCAAGCATTTTCTGTTCTCTAAAAAAAAATCCCCACCGGGGCCACTATACTAGTCATTTGATACTCTCCTGGCTGTAACGTAAGTGAAACAGCAGAGGCAGTGCCATCAGAACCACTAGGTACTGTATAATCAGAGAGTCCCTGTTGAGTATCTATGTCTGAACAGGAACTGGTTCAGAGAACTGAAATGCAACAACGTATACGTTCCAACTGCAACTCCCTATAGCCTGTATTCTGAGATTTGTCTTAAAAGGAAGATGAGAGGAAAATACCTCTGGGATGTTTTGGTTTATCCTAAACAAGTCTTTTTATAGGTATGACTTGGTGCCATGTGATAATGGAATGTTCTCCTAGAAGAGAGACAAGAGTTGGAGGCACCGCTGGACTGGCCATACAATCTACCTGCCCGCTGGCAGGTGGGCCGCGCTAGTTTTGGGCCGGTCGGGCCGCCCCCGACCCCCCCCCCCCCCCCAAATAAAACAAAAACAAAAAACTAGTCTGGCCGACCCCAAACTAGCGTGGCCCAAAATAGCGCAGCATCAACTAGCGCTGAATCAAGCGGCGGCCCCCGTTTATACTAACACATGGGCTGGCCCAATCACATGCTTAGGCCCTGCTGTCCATCGGCCCCCTCCCCCACTCTGATCTCTCGGCCGACAACCCAAGTGCAGTGTCATGTTCGTAGATAAGATAGTGAAAGGGGGTGCCCAGAAAATTAGGGAGAAAAAAAGTAAGAAGCTAGCAGAGGATGCCTCAAAATGTCAGAAACTGACAGATATGTTCTCTGGATCGACTGTGGGGGCTAGGCCTACTACAGATACAGCAGCCATGTCTCATCACCGTGGAGTACGTCAACAGTGAGTGAGTACACTGGTTCACACTTGCATTGGTATACTTGCTGTCCATGTCACTTACTCCGCTCTATATATTTTTTTTTACAAATGGTATATTCAACAGACTGCCAGCATGTTGATCGGCGGTGTCGGACCGATTGTGTTGGGCCGGTCTGAGCCACATGGCAGGGCCTAATTTTTGTCCCAGTCCAGCCCTGGTTGGAGGTATTGAAGTTAAAGAGCCCTCTCCAGACAGTTTTGCTTCCTGGCTTTTCTAGAAAAGAAAAGACTCTTTTCCAGAATCCTGGTCCCAGTCTTTTCTTTTCCTGATTCTGAGGATATGGGGAGAGCAGTGAGGTGCAAATGATTGAAGCCGTCAGAAACGCGCGTCAGCAGTGTTGTGCCGTTTTCCGATAGGCGACCCATAATGTACGCGATAACATTGACGATACTGAACTACGAGAGCACTTAACTACGTAATAGTTTAGTAAAACGAAGGGGAGTCGAATTCTGTGGTGGAATCGGAAAACGGCATTTTCATTCTCCAGCAAAAAAAATTATAACATGACTTTGAAACCAGCAAAGGAGTTGTGGGGTTGAAAGCAAGGCATTTATTTAGTTTGGGAAAACAAGCCCAGATTGTTCAGTTAGCCAGCCAGATGGGCCAGTCACATTTCCCGTTAAATTCAATTAAATAAGTGTTTACCCGCAGCTGAACAAACTTAAAGTAGGGCTACTTCCTTGAATTGAGTGTACTGTGAAGTGTTATGAAGTGCATATGTTCAATTCATTGGGTGTGGTAGAAATTTCTTAGGATTGAGAACAGTATATATATATACATATTTAGGAACGCGGCCAATGTAAAGTAGTGTTAGTTAACTAGGTCGTACTGGGGATTACTCACCGAATCCATTGCATTGCAATATTTTGGCTTGACTAGCGAGTGTGTCATTGATTTTCATCAACGTTGACATTTGTCCTGTCCTGTCTCCTTTTGTATCCTGTCTTTTTGTATCCCGTCTTATCCTTTTTGTATCCTGTCCCGCCGAACTCCACTGCCTGCACCCCCGCCATCTCCCGCCTCTCACCGCCTTCACTACCGGACTGCATTACTCACCGCCTTCACTACCGGACTGCAATACTCACCGCTTTCACTACCGGACTGCAATACTCACCGCCTTCACTACCGGACTGCAGTACTCACCGCCTTCACTACCGGACTGCAGTACTCACCGCCTCACCGTTCCTGTCCCCGGGCTCTGTGTTGCCGACCGACCCGCTGCGCGCCGCTCTCAGACATCGCTGGCCTGGCCGTGCTGTGCTATTACCCTCGTCCCGGGAGGTAGCCACCGCTCCCTCCCCGGTTCGGGGGTTGCCATCTCCGCAGGTGAGTGTCGGTCGTTCCCAGCCTTCACTCACTGCTGCGCGATTTGGGCGCTGGCATGGCACGGCTTGGCTGGTCGGCCGCGCGGGTTCGGTCCCAGGCTGGCAATACAGATGACAACGGCAACGGCTGCTGCTGCCACCAAGGCAGGCATTCTCCGCTGCCGCCGCCACATCCATCAAGGCTCCCAGCAACATCAACACCGGACTCTACATCACCCCCCCCTCCCCGTTCGCTGACTCTGTGTTCCATGTTACTTGTTGTTGTTGCTTGTTGTTTTTTGTGTCTCCCCATGTGTGTCCTATATTGTCAGCGTCTTTGAGCCTTGGAAAAGCGCTATATAAATTGAATTAATTATTATTATTATTATTATTATTTATTTTTCTATTTAAAAAAAAAAAAGAAATTGAATAAATGTCTTAACAATTTCATTGGTTGCCGACTTGCTCCCGTTTTCACCAGCTGCCGTTACATATAATTGTTAACTAATGTTAGATCAATATAATAATAATAATAACTTTATTTGTATAGCGCTTTTCCTGCAAACGTTGCAGCTCAAAGTGCTTTAATCATTATATAATCTTAATTTAATTATTTTGTAATTTTAAGGCAATATTAAAATGATCTACATCATTTTACATCATTTTACATCATTATACATAGTTGTAAATTAGTTACATCAATATTAAAATGATCAATGATTTCAATGATGTACAGCAAATTCCTGTAGGGTTGTTGGAGTAGGATTTCTAGTATATCACCATTATTCTGGGCTGTTTCCATCTCTACTGCAGAGGGCCTGAGTGCAATAACTCTTCATCGTCACTGACTAGAGCAGGTGCTTTACAAATGTCATGTGTCTGTAACCTGAACTGGACTGACAGTGCCATTTTTTTCAACAGCTGTCATTCAAAGAGGACTTGTTGAGTAATGTGAACCTGTATGCTCTGCAAACCCTTATTTCAACTGTCCAAACATTTATGACTTACAAGACAGCATAAACGTCACACAGCCTGTAAAAACACACTCACTCACATTCCTCACTCAACGCTCAATCAAGTTTCAAGTTTCAAGTTTCAAGTTTTATTGTTACGTCACATTACACAAGTGTAAGAGAGTACAATTTGTAGACTTTGGTCTGACATTGCAGCACAAGACAATAAGGCAATAGGCATAATACAAGATAAAAAGTGACAATAGTACATGACATACGTGACAAATAAGACAGGATACAATTACCGGTAACAGTACAGTAGTAAATAAATAGATAGTTCAAGTGGCTGTGAGCTTAAGGTTTAGGTAGTCCGTATACATGGGGAGTGCTTGTGGATGATAGTCAATTGTCTACAGTGGGCTTGTTTATGAGCCTGGTCGCCTGGGGGAAGTAGCTGTTGGTTAGCCTCTGAGTTTTGGCCCTGAGGCTCCAGAAGAGGCTTCGTCTTTTGGACGGCATCGATTCAAACAGATTGTGGTTGGGGTGGCTGGGATCTATGATGACCCTCCAGGCTCTGCTGCTGACACACTGTTTGTTGTATATATCCTAGATGAAGGGAAGCTCACATCCACTGATGCGCTCGGCTGTCCGCACCACCCTCTGTAGTGCTCTGCGGTTGAGGGCCTGTTGAGGGCAATCACAAACTTGCATGGCGCTCACAACCCAATTAAGGATACTACTAGTTGGAAACATACAACAAACACAGTATGTTTTATACCTTTTTATTGCACACCTGCTTACAATGGACTATTTGTTATAATACAGGCATGTAAACATGTCATGTGTTCACATGCTTATAAGATACAGTATATCAAAATGTAAAACCATCTTCTGGTTCTTTTGACATACCTCAGACAACTCTATTTAGCTTCTTGCATGTTTCTAGTAGTTACCTGAGCTCAGAGAGAGGTTGAAGGAGTTTAATTTCATTAGGCTTTTTCTGGGTTTATTTGGGTGTGTGTTGTTGACCCAAATCTAAGTGATGGTGATATGAGACAAACTGTGCAGATGCTCTCAGGTTATGGCTATTAACTTCTGGACCGCAGATGGATAAGAAGGACCAAGAATGTGTGGTGGGAAGGAGAAAAGACACACAGGCGGAATAGGAGTTTAGGAACAATGTACTCATACCATTACTCACTGATCTCCACAGAGAAAAGACTTGAATTACAATTTGAGAGATGTCACAGGTGCCCTAACCCTATATCCATGTACAGTCTCGGTCATAAAGGATTATGTCTCTGTGTAATCCATAGCATAAATACAGTGATTGGAAACGTTGCTGTTTCCCCTGAATAACTGTAGGGCACATGTCACTGAAGTCTCCAGACGGGAGCGACCTCCTCCGGCACCCCGTCCTTTGTCCGCATCGCTATCAAAGAATGGGGAGTGCCTCTCCCCCCCCCCCCTCATCAATCATCCTGGGGGGGAGGAGATGTGACAGCAACGGGCGGGGTCACCATTGTCTGTGCTTGTAATATCCCTGGTAAGACACTGCCAGACTGTTGCACAGATAGACACTTTTATTTTGGCTTGGTATGTACAAAAGTAGGGGTGGCATGGATGGGGAGAAGAGGGGCTTGAATCATTAAATCATGTTCTCCCCCAACGTTTCAACGAGAGCCATTCCATTTAGAGAACATACATATACAACACATACTTGTAGACATTCGGTCCAATTTGTTCCTCTCTTTACATATTTTTTAAGCTCTTATGTTTCAGGTTCACGTTCTCGATCTGTCACGTGCTCATAACCCTAACCCTAACCCTGACCCTAATCCACCAAGGACTGTACAGCTGCTTAACACAGCCTCGTCCAATACAACTGAGCCAGGGGAGGCTGGTTGGAGGCCGAAATCCGAGGATAGGATAACCTCATTATAATGCATGGAATGGAATGAGGAATTGTATCATGCATTTACAATGAGCCTGTCCTCCAACAACTAACATAAGAGGGGAAAAAACATGTCTATTCAGACACCCCAAAAAAACATGTAGTATTCTGTAAACCTGACTAGGTTGATAAGCTTTACACAGACACAGACAAATGAACAAAGGATAGTTGAGTAATGTCCATGCTTCGGGGGACAGAGATGAAGTGTCTGGGCGGTTGCTGTTAGTAGGACAGTGTAATTACTGCGCCTTTATCATCTCTGCAGACGCCAGCCCTTTCCCAGGCCTCCCCTACATTGGAGTGCAGTGGAGTGCAACAGCATATGGCCGACGACAGCATAAGTGATCTGCAGCTCCATTCAATTAGACTCCTATCACCACTGTCACTGGTCAGCATGGACATACTGTATACGCTTTTACAACTCATAAGTCTGGCCTCATAATTCTCTGTATAATAATGTTATTAAACTCCACAAAAGACCAATTTTTTCCCTCTGTAAATTCGGAAAAACTTTAGGGAGTGCAGAGACCTTGACTTTTGAAATAGAGATACTGTTTCTGTGGGCCATGACATTGGTATGCTTCAGAACACACCAAGGACGGGTCTTTGTTGGGAGGGAAAGAACACGGAGAGAGGAGGACTTGGGAGGAAGGGGTGGTCATGCAGAAATGATTGCCTTCAGGATAGTAGGCAAGTAATTTCATGCAATGAACATTTTGTGACCTTCGACATCAAAAGCTTTCATCACCTATTTTTATGTGAATGATATGCTTTCAACAGTATCCTGCACATGACATAATGTGGGTGCAATTTAGATATAAAAACTGTTTGAGATGATTTGTGAGATAAATGAATGACAAATGACAGACATGTAAAACATGAAAGTGCAGGAGACAGTGCTTCCTTTAACAGGAACACATACTGAGATAGAATTTAATTATAATTTTTTTTCCCTGAGCATGAATTTAGCAGATGAATTGTGCTGTATAGTGAGGGCTTAGTTTGACTCATAATCATCACCACATTATTGTTCTTATAACTAGAATGGTCCCCCTGTGGTTCGTTGGAGTAATTTCTCTGGAATGTCTCATGACTGACG
Source organism: Nansenia antarctica (assembly GCF_963989245.1). Classification (NCBI taxonomy): domain Eukaryota; kingdom Metazoa; phylum Chordata; class Actinopteri; order Argentiniformes; family Microstomatidae; genus Nansenia; species Nansenia antarctica. The sequence continues at coordinate 26,609,280 of NC_137689.1, read as the reverse complement.
TTATGATTTGATTTTGCAGGCATCATCGGTGAAAGAGCTCTCCTTGTCAACTGCATGCAAAGGATAGTTTTAACTGCATGCGAAGGATTTACAGTTAAGCTGTGAGTTATGAAGCATATGTTAAGTTATGCTTCCCTCATATCTTTAATTGTAAGGGGAATCTAAAATGTAATGAAAAAGAAAGAAAATGTGCTCAATCTCAAAACTTGATAAAACTAATATTATAAACAGGCATGAAGATTTCTGATAAAATCAACAAAAACATTTTATAGATGTATTTTTTTATTGTGTAAAGCAGTGGAGCTTGTCTTTCAACCCACTCATACAATTGCTCTGCCTCTCTTTGACATCCTTGGCTCCAGCAGAACGGTGTCTCTCGCTGGTTTGTGGTGTCTCTCGCTGGTCTCTCGCTGAGTGTTTCTAGTGAAAATAAACTTGCCTTGCCTTGCCTTGCCTTGCCTTGTGATGTTAGGGTCGGGGAAAGGACAGGGTACGTGCATCGATCAGAGGACAGACTGTGCTCCCTGGTTTTGTAGGAAATCAGGAAGACAGGTGATGTCCGGGAAAAAAGAAGATGAGGACAGAGGTAGAAGGGGGGCAGCACCTGTTAGACTGACAGGAATAAGACATAGTGTGGTGTGTGGAGGAGCAATCCCTCACACATAATCTGCACATTTGATGATGACTTTGACTCCGCTTAATCAGATGTGCAACGGTTGAATTACTCTGACTGGACCCTGGCTTTTGGGTACTCCCCTTGTGACTGGTCCTGAATCACTTAAGGCGCACATTTAACCAAATAAACTTTGTTAAACTGTGATCTGATGCAGCTGTTAAAAACTTCTGTTAACAATCATCAACACGACAGCTGTGTTCACACTGATGCCAGCGCATATCACACATATCACACTGATGTGGTTTATGGACCGGTCAGTCCTGAGAGAATTAGACACACTGGAATTCAGTAGTCATTTGTCTGGCTGTTTTGATACGATTTTTGTCACTTGTTTGGGACATGTAGTACATGAAGTGTATCCTCGGGGATGCAAGTGAAGCGAAACTGTCAGTTTCCCCACTGAGTGAGTGAATACGTAGTTTGGATTTTGCTTATTCTGTGTAGGGCTTCCCAATTGTGACACGGTCTGGTGAAAGGGGGGAACAAGTCGGCAACCAATCAAAATGTTCCGACTTTTATTTTTAAACAAAGGAAATACATTTCAACGTTGTTGAAAATCACAACACAAACTCGCTAGTCAAGCCAAAATGCTGTGCAATGCAATGGATTCGGTGAGTAATCCCCACTGCTACCTAGTTTGCTAACTATAACACTACCTTACATTGTTTGCAGGCTCACAAAACAAGCTGTGTTAGTGGACAAGCGAGTGTGTCATTGACTTTCAACAACGCTGAAATGTATTTACATGTCTGAACATTAAACCGGCTGCCGACTTGCAGCCCGATTGACTAGATCGTGTCGCAATTGTTCTACTTCCATTACCTGTATTCACTTTTGTGGACCACACACAACCTTTCTACTGAAAGACTGGTCAACTCGTGGAACATGCGGTCGGCGTGTATGTCAAACGTGCAGCTAGTCACTTCTCTCTCCCTATAAGCTGCGGGTATCTGCTCTTTCAGCCCACGACCAGGCCCATTTGAAAAGGGGGATTAAAACCAAACAGAAGTTCAGTCCTTAATCCTGTTTAATTACAGGTCCATTTGTTTAATGAGTGATTGACAGGGCCCATGCAAATACAGCCTTGTCTTGAAGAGACTCTCCAGCTCTTTGTGTGAACGCTGACTAGAGCTAGTGCTTTAATGCAGCACCCCCTGTGTCTGCAGAGAGCACAATAACACCAGGATGAGGGGAGGAAGACAATGTCTTCACACTGCTGGAGAGGGGTGGGGGGAGCTCTGAATGAAGGCCTTCAATGGCCACTGAGAGCATTCCTGTTGATAGGAGGAGGAAGTCCCCAGTCCTCAGACCCTGCACCCAGCAAGGGCCCACAAGGCCTGGCTCACTAACTGTGTTACTAATGAGAAAGAAAGCCGAGCCAATATACTTCATATTGGAACAGGGGAGGCTGGCGGTGGAGGAGGAAGTCGGTGGACGGACTCTTTGTAATGCATGAGGAATTCAATAAAACACATGCAGGTAGAAATCGGGGGACAGGCTCTTTATAATGCATGGAATGGAATTTAGAATTGAGATCAAACACATGTGCTTCGCCCGATTTCTACCTCTACGTGTCTTGTAGCATTCCTCATTCCATTCCATGCATTTCAATGAGCCCGTCCACCGATTTCTACCTCCACCAGCCAGCCTCCCCAGGTCTAGATGAAGACATGAAATAAACGTTGTTATTTTTAACTTTTAAAATGTGGATTATTTCAAATGTCCAATTTCATGTCAAGTCATTATTTTACCTTTATTTTTATTTTTTTATATGAAAAAGCTAATGACTAATCCATCTGTTTGTAGCTCAATATAAGGTGGTGTGGTGGTAGACTCCTGATGATAGGATGAATCCTATATAATAATATATGCCATTTAGCTGACGCTTTTATCCAAAGCGACTTACCTTGCTGTGATGCATACATTTTTCAGTATATATGGTCCCAGAGGGAATCGAACCCACAGCCTAAGCTCTGTTAGCACAATGCTACATCAACTGAGCCACAGAGGACCATGAATCAGAACCATGAATCATAACTCTCCACCATCTTTTGATTTGGCACAAAGACTTTGTTGGCACAGAGATGATGGAAAGGACTGCTCTGAAAGGGAGGAAGTGGGGATTCTCATCATTCCGTATCCTACTGATGGGACTCAGAACAGAGATCTGGAGAAGCCATCAGTGATGACGTCCGTGACACGTCCCTCTGTGAGGGTCACTGTTGTGGTATGCCACCGGACATGAGCTGCAGATTTTAAAGGTCCAGTATGTAGATGGCTTTAACATAGTGCTAAATGACCACAACAAATCACTAGGGATGAAGGAATTGCAATCACGTGAAAAAGAGACATTCAGTGAAGAGTGCTGTTTTGGTCCCGAGAAAGCGCTTTCTGAAATCTGGTGTAGAGACACTGGTCTGTATCTATTTAACATGTTGTTTTAGTACAAGGATATGCACATTATTTTTGACACTATAACAAAAGGTAACATCTGCATGTTTTATATGTTACGTTTTTTTTGCAAATGTTCTGTGGCCAGAGAGGTGGCTAAAGTGCAAAACTACGTACAGGCTTCACCTTTGACCCTGTGAGTCTTTTTTTTTTTTTTATATCTTTGCACTCGATCGAATTTCAGGACCCTCCTTTCATGACTTTTCCTAGATATGTGGGTTCTACCACCCAGTATCCTTACATTTTCAAAATCACATCAGGATAAGCTAGTATGAAGCTATTTTGCAGTTTTTCCTGTGTAGGAGGCAGGCTAATTTACAAGACGCGTCAGCTAGTGGTCTTTGTGTGTCAGTAGCAGCTTTCCATTCTAAAGACTATGGTCATTTGACCCCCAAGGCGGCTCTTATAGGAGGTGAAATAGGCATGGCTGTTCTAGTGTTAAAGATTGGACGATGCAATCGGAGGTCTTCACTTCCCCCTACTCAACAGGATGCGCTGCATCATCAGTGACGGCGTCTCCAAACAGACGGTTCTTTCCCAGTCTGTTATGTCTGGCATAGTTTGACTTTCTAATCTGGTCTACCATCTGTACTGGCACATCCTTTGTTGGGTCATTTTTGTATTCAAACAGTTTGATAATAGAGTAGACTCAATATTGTGCAGGCTTAAATACATTTTTGTATGAAGAGGTCATAATGCTCTAGATTAGAACTGTTAAATTTAACTCCTGTTAAGTTGTTTGTCACCATTTGTTGATGAAAAGCATGAATTGTCCTTTGTTTTTTTGTTTTCTTTTGTATCTTTGTACTGTTGTTGTGTAAAAGCGTTTATAAGTGGTTGGGCATCGGGCAGCTTCTCCACATCCCAACAATAACATATACCTGATGACCAGTGCCCAGTTAGTAGAGAGGAAGGATGAGGAAGTCCTCTTAATTTAGCTTGGCCCTGTGACCATCTGTTATTCTGTAAACTGTGCTATTTATGTTTTTAGTCAGTTTTACTGTAGGTTGAATCTTGTGGTGTCGTAAATGACTTTATTCCTGTGCTTGTGTTGCTGCTGTTCAGTTTCTCTCTTATTGGTGGTAGCATTTACAGTATTATTGTTGTGAAACTAGTGGGACATGTTATCCAGATGGAGTAATCTACTCACATTCATACGTACATTCATAGAAACTGACTTCAACAACCACTTTGAAATCAGGGAGAATTAAGACTGTCTGGTCTAATGAGGGACTTTCAACATGATCAAACTAAAAGTTCAGTTAGAATTATTTCTGGTGAAAAAAATATATTCTGTCTTGAGGAATTCGATAATTAGATTTGGTCAAAATGAACCTTCTAAATGAGTTGTCTTCAGAGAAATAGCATTGATCTTGTCTGTCATACAGTATAACTGTTAAGATTTATTAGCACTTGTCAGCTCTAAGGGTTTTTTTCACAACAGAGCAAGCAGGTGCGTTCTGTCCTTGGGACAATGGAGCTGTATGTGGTGTGACAGTGCAGGCTCCCGGTGTTATTTTTAAGACCTCATTAGTGGGATTCTGGTTCTAGTTCCTCAGCTGTACTTTCCACCTGGTATGGGACTGATTTATGGCAGACGGAGACCCTCTCTGTAACCCAGCTGAAACCAGGCTAAGCTTAGACCTCTTTTATATTTTGCTTGGATATGTTTTATCTCAAACAATGTGTAGCTTGCAGTTCAAAGCAAACTCGCAAGGAAAAACATCCCTTAGAGCAAGTGTTTCATTTGTCCAGTTTCCTGTTTCTGTCTGGAGGTTTCTCAGGCAGCGAGATTTGCCGGATACACAAAGGTTATCTCCATGGCCAGCCCAAAGATTTACTTTTAGCACTGGATAAGGAGTCGTTCTAAAAATACATAAACAGTTTGGAGTGTAATATTTCGAGTAGGGAACCTAGCGTTTTAGCCTTAGTTATTGGCAGCTTTCCAAGGCGCCTCCTTGTGCTATGGCCTGTGCTACACAGACATTGTCCTAGGTAGCAGGATGTTCTATCCCTCTGCCTCAATTCTTCAGGTCAGCCGCAGGTTGCAGCAGGTGGGAAGTTGTTGCCTTACAAAGTCCATAGAAGATCTGGCCTTCACACTCGGCAAAGCCCCTATGACTTTTAACGGCTAGAGGGTAAGTGTCAGAAGGTAGGTTTCTTAATCCCACTATGACATCTTTAGCACCTTCTGGAGCGGCGGTGAGCATTGATGTGGCTGTGACTGACAGTCCCTGCTGGACGTGGGGACACTGTGTGTGACAAGACAGCACTCTATTTACCCAGCAGCTGTCGGCACAGGGCCCATGTCATTCTGGAGAGAGGGTCTCTCTTCTGCTCATGACATCCCCTCTGTGACAAATTCGATACTGTCTGTCCCATTCCCAGAAGTACATAAATCAATCACACAATCAAGTTCGAGAACCAAATACAAAAGCATATTGTCCAACAGAAAAGACATCTCAAATATGTTGAAGATCAGAGGCGCGGACGCCACCGTCTCAGTCTGTGCATCTGTGAACATTCATCTAGCCAGTATGATCCTTTTATGGGGCAAATTTTTTTCAAGGTTATTCAACCTGGTTGTGTTATTGAATAGCATTACATTATCCTATGTGCCATGCACTCTGCACAGCATCATAACTCCATGCTATGCTACCCCCTTAACTCCATTGACAAAACCAGCTGTCGCTACAAAAGATCAGTGCCTCTATCATCTCCTCATAAAGCTATCCTCCCAGCATCCTTTGGGGGCTGCCCTTTTCTGCTCTCGTCCTATTTTTCCAATTTCTCCGGTTTACGTGAAGCAGAGATGGTTCTTTTACTGCTTTTGTTAGAAGAAACTGGGAAGTGGGCCTGTTGTGGTGGGAGGGACCACCTGCCACCACACATGATCGTGTTTCCAGAGCTCACAGTGGAGGGGAGGAGGGTAGAGGAGGGGCGTAGGACAGACCTGTCCCAGGGTGCACCCCCCCCCCCCCATCCATCACTGTCTGAGGGTTCGAGCTGGACTTCCTCCTTTCACCCCCATGTAGTACATCAGGAGGGTTTCATCCTCAGCTCATTTTTCACACCCCACGGAGCTGGGGGGGGCGCTGGCACTGGGTTTGTGAATGGTGTGCCTTCACCGTGTGAGTGGCTGTTGTCAGCTGCTCCCGGCCAGGGGTCGCCTCCTCTGCCCTCGTTGCTGAGAGGCTGACTGATCTTTACTTGAGGAGTAACAAAGAGAGACTGGCTTTAATGAACTCTCAGACATGCCTCCCAAAGGCATGAGGTCAGTGGAAAACATCAAAGCTTGCTCCCTAATAGGCTTCAGAAAGCACCACTGTAACATACAAAATAGAGTCTGGGATTATCTACGTACACTTCTCTTTACTTATGGTAAACTTTCGTTCACAGAAGCGGGTCACTTGCAGTTCTTCCCATTTCACATCTTCGACATTATTTATAATAACAACAAAGGCTTTAAAGGCATTGCAAGGCAAAGCAGTGAAACTGTATGCTTGGCAGGTGTCAATCAATTTGAGTTCATGTTACTATGATGCAAAGGATGCATTAATGGGCGGTCAAAAATCCTATAGAGGAAAGGTTTAATAATTAATTAGGTTAATTAAAAGGTTAATAAAGGTTAATATAAGGTTCATCAAATTGTTCAAAGATATGTGTTACATTTGTGTTCAAATAAACATGGAATAGAATAAATAATATCACATTTTTTATTGGACTATTCTCTTCCGGTTGAAAATGTACAGTTTCAAACTAAAGCAAACTGAGAGAAAATGATGTGACGGCAGGTCAGCTGGTGACCCTCCATGTCTGTGGTATGCACTCAGCCCGACTCCCTGACTGGCGTTCCTCGGACACCAAATCTTCCGGCCTCCCTCCCATCAGCCACCATATACTCCCTTCTCCCCCCTGACCCCCCCCCCCAACAGCTCTCTCCACTCCACCAAAAACCAAAACCCCTCTCTAAAGCCTTTTAAGCTCCAACTATTTTAATAAAGTAGAGGGTTGTCAATAGAACTGCCTCCTTTTTGGGGATATATACGAATGGACAAACATCTGGGACTTATCATGATCCCGCAGAGAGAGCCCTCTCTGCAGTGTAGAGTTGGGGAGTTTTCATATATCACCAAGCTATCTCCACTCAGCTCTCCTTTGCAAAAACCAAGCATGCAGGCCTCTCAACCACACAGATTTATTACTCATTTTTCTGCAGTATGCGTGTGTGGGGAGTAGGGTGGAGATGGTGCTCACCAGTTTACAAATGGGTCGAATGAAGAATGGGCACTTGACACCAGCCTCAGAGCATTAGTCAGACAGGCTAATTGTGCCAGCGTCCTGCCACCCAGGACTCGTCTCCGTCTGGCCCCTGACTGGGCCGGGATGGTTCCATCTCTACCTTGGCCTGAGAACCTCTCACTCTTCTTCCTCTACGGGGCTTTACTGGTCACTTACAGTACCGTATGTCTCCATCTGTGTCTCATCTCTCATGTCATGTCTTGTCTAATCAACAATTAGGTATAACCTTACCCTACTTCTCTGATTGTAGTTCGTTTTGGCTAGTATTTTTTTTTTTTTCACCCCCTCAATCAATGGAGGCCATGTGTCATAAACATCCTGAAACAATGGTATTGATTTATATATATGGATGTAAAAAAGAATCATAATGAAAACTTGGATGTGGATGAAAATAGTTCCAGGATGTGAATGTGGTTGGCAAATGTGTCTTTGTTGAGTCGAAATTCAAACAGTATGTCCAAACCCCCAAAAATGGGGGAATTCCAGGAATGAAATGTTTTGCAAAGTCTCACGCGTTCATATTTTTGGAGGTGGATGTTGATACTCGTTTGTGGGCTCCACACCGCCTTCATCTGGGTTCAGCTTGATATCAGCTTGAGATCCTCCTCTCTGCTGTGTGGCTATTGGATATGTAATTCAAACTGACAGGAAACGGTGCCCCCCCACACCGCACCCCGCTCACTTCGGCTATCCTATTAAATCATTGGAATTTGTCATTAACTTTAAAGTAAATCAATGACAGACCAAACACATACATGACTCACTGACTCTTTCTTTTGCCCAGGCCTAGTAGATTGCCAAAGTGCATTGGGCAAGAATCATTCCTATGTTTGGAGAGTAATGCTCTGCATTACCATGACATCCATTACACTAACACTATTGTTCCTCTATATTTATCAGACGTAATTTCGAAGAAGTCTGTTTCTATGGAATATGTTGTTGGTCTCTACAGACAGAGACTGTGACGGAAAGCGAATCTACTGGAAGTATGTTTGGAATCATCTCAATGTCATTTCAATCAATGAGTCTTTTCAGATGATTTTTTGGGAGGATTTTGACATGACATTTCAAACATGCTAATTTAGGGTCCATTGATTTCCATTGTTTTTGGTTTTAAAAAGCGTAGTAAAAAAGAAAAGTAAATGGTTAGTGACAGTGCCCAGATAAACAGAAACAAAGAGTGGATTGAAGTCTCTCCTTCGTCCATAGACTCATTTCAGGGTAAGGAACCAACATGTCATTTTGTAATTTGGGTGAACTATGCCTTTAACTTGTGCCCTCAGGAGATGTGGCAAATGAAAAGGCAATTACCCCTCCAGGCCTGATCTGAATGCTACTTAAAGACTGTTTGTTTTGCACACACTGGGCTTGGTTGAGACTGGTTTAAGACTATGCTGGAAGGAATGGGACTCTGTAGAAAGTCTGCTCCCAATGAGCTGTATGACTGTAGCACCCAGATGTCATGACTCTCAAAGTGATAAACTAATCCCTGCCTTAAAGGGACCACTTCAGAGAAGAACTGCATATACACCTACAACGATATTATTGTAGCAGTACAGTATCATAAAATGTTCTCTCTCTCTTACAATTGTGACAGCTTTGCTAAAATGTTCTGTTATTCTTTTTGCTTGATTTACTTGTTATTGTCTCCCACACTGCACTCAGTTGTTTAATTCGAAGGGCAGATTGAATGTCTATTCTGTGGTCACCCAAGGCTACCTTTTTCCCCTGTAACAAATCCCAAAAAGCTGTAGTTAAGCCCAAGGAAGTCAAATACATGTTACACATTTTTTTTTAATGTTGCATTAATTTGAGGGATGTCTCGTTCCTTCCCAGCTCACCAAGTGAGGCTAGGGAAATATTATCCCCACTCCTGCCAGCATTGTTTACTGAGATATTACGGTGTGTGCTGTGTGCCCACCCCTACCTGGCTTCTGATGACAGTCTCTTTCCCATACCACCTGGTGCCAGACCATATTTCACAAAAGTCAGACAGAGCCGCAATCAATCAGAAGCCATCCCCCACCGAGCAACAGCAAACCCTGGAAATATTCCCTAAAAGCTGCAGCCAATTCCTCTTAACTGAACCCCCCACCCCCCTATGGGCACACATGTTTTCCGCTAGTGAGAATCCCTCTCTCATTATTCCAGGCTAAACGTAACCCTTGGTAAGGTAACCAAGCCACTGCTCTCCCTGACAGGAATGTTAAAAGAGATGTGCTTTTCCAAGCCCTGAGATTCCTCCCTCCCACCAACCCCCCCCCCCCCGCCCTTGGTGGACATATGACTGATCCGTAAGTCTCTAAACTGAGACCGGCTGTCAGAAGCTGTAAGAGTCAATATTCCTGTGGCTGCTAGAATAGCACCATGACGCCCCGAGCCCGGAGACCCCCTGAAGGAGCCCCTCCAGTCGCAGGCCCCGGCCGTACCGTCTCTATCACCTACGGGACTGAGAGACCCGCTCCACTCCAATCACAGTTCTACTTTAACTCTGTCTGATATATAGCCATAGGACCCACATGTCTGATCTGTAGCCATAGGACCCACATGTCTGATCTGTAGCCATAGGACCCACATGTCTGATCTATAGCCATAGGACCCACATGTCCTATGTCCTAGAGGGGTAGTGGTGGTCTAGTGGATAGTGAGTTGGACTTGTGATCGGAAGGTTGTGAGTTCGAATCCCGCCTGAAGCCACACCACTACTAGTGTGCCCTTGAGTAAGGCACTTAGCCCTCAGTTACTCCAGGGGGAATGTCCCTGTAATTCGTAATTGTAAGTCGCTTTGGATAAAGGCATCTGCTAAATGGCAAAATTATTACATGTCTGATCTATAGCCATAGGACCCACATGATTAAAGCTTGCGGTGCTCTCAGTGATTTTAGCGATTGTGTATTTTTAATTGACTGTACAGTCCTTATTTTGATGACAACGCGGTGATATTCAATACCAATTTGCTTGATTATTAACATACTGGCTGGCACATAAGGTTACTGAAATGAGATCTGTTTAGGCTGCCAGCCTCCCTAAGTGAGGTCCCATAAGCTGCCACGGATATTTTCCTCTCATCTCTGTGTTTGAAATGTAGCTATGTTTTTTGAGCATTAATGTGTTTCTCTTTGCAATTTCTCAAACCCCTCTGCCCCAGTTTGAAGAGTGAGTGTTCTGTGTATAATACATGTTTAGGTTGCTATCCATTAGCAGATTTAAATCAATCATTCCTCTATATGTGGGTGAAATTGGATTCAATTATTATAGCCATCTAAAGTGAAGTCTGGCAACAATAGATACAATAACTGTGTTGTCTTGTCCAGGGGTCTGGTTGTAAAGCCTGGAGCATTGCAGGGTAATTGCCTGCCCACTATATTCCCCTGTCATGTGTTGGGTGGTAGGCTGGTAACCAGTGTGCTTCATCTCAACCTCTCTGGCTGTCTCATGCTACAGTGACCAGGGTTCACATTAAGGGGAGACATGAGCCCCCCCCCCCCCCCCCCCCAAAAGCATCAAAAGTCAACTGTCGGCGGGGTCTGTGTAAATACTTCAATCATATACCTCTATGGTGGTAAATTAAAAAAATAAAAATAAATAAAAAAGTTTATTCCAAACACAAACACCCCCATGTTGTATTGTTTCATGAATTATCCCAATGTTCCGCCGTGGCTGGAGATCCCAGCCCTGAACCATGTGTAAGTGTTTTTTTCTTCTTCTTTTCTCATTCTTTTTCAGAGGGTTTCCCTGGCTGAAGGTGTATTATAATGGAATTGTAAACAATATATTAGTATTATCACTATAGAATCTGAAGTTTCAACAGAAGAAAAGTAGGTAAGATAAGGGATGGATGATTTGAGAAAATGTTGTTTTGTAATTGGAGAGGTTCAGGAGAAATTCAAGGTCAACCAAAGTTTTACTGGTCTCATTTTATTGTAAGATATGCTATTATGGCAAATAATGGAATCGCCCTCATTCCTTTACACCTTTGTATTGCACGCTATTCAGTAGCTAGAAGGTTGTTTTTTCATTTTTTTATCATAGTTTAAAATAGATAGGTAGAGATAGGTACATTTTTATTTGTAACATTTTTAAAACTCAACTTAAAATATGTGTTTTTGAATGTGCCCAAATTATTGTATGGTGATATGAGAGTGCAATAATGTTGCCATTGATGTTTTGAGCAGCTTAACCTTCAGAAACAGCCTTTCCCGTGAGAAAAAATTAGGGCACCCCATGAAATATTTCATTATTTTCTTTCAAACAATATTTATAGATAAAGGTGATGTAACTGAACCCCCAGTTAACTTTGTTATCATTTAAAATTAACAAAGATGCCAATTCCTACTGAGGAAAAAGTTAGGACACCCTATGCCCTAATAGCTGCTATTGCCCCATTTGCCCCCTCAATTAGATGTTTCCTATAATTGTCTACCATTCTCTGACATTGACTGGAAGAAAGTTTTCCCACTCCTCCATGCAGAATCTTTTCAGCTGTGTGATGTTTGAGGGGTGTCTAGCATGCACAGCCCGTTTCAAATCACCCCACAGCTTCTCAATAGGATTAAGAGTCCTTTGACTTTGGCCATTCCAGAACTCATTCCGTTCTTTTGAGCCATTCCTTGATGGATTTACTGGAATGTTTTGGGTCATTGTCATGTTGCATGGTCTACGTCCGCTTCAGCTTACATTTTTGGACAGATGGTCTCTCATTTTCCTCAAGCGTCCTCTGATACAATAAATAATTCATAGTGGATTGTATGATGGTGAGCTGGCCAGGCCCTGCTGCAGAAAAGCAGCCCCAAACCATGACATTTACAGCCCATGCTTCACAGTTGGTATGAGGTTCTTGTGCTCATATGCTGTCTTTGGTTTGCGCCAAACACGTCTTCTGTTACCGTGCCCAAATAATTCAACTTTGGATTCGTCTGCACCTTGTTCCAGAAGTCATGATGTTTGTCTAGGTGTTCTCTGGTCAACTTTAGTCTTGCCATGATGGGGTTTTCTGACAACAAGGGTTTCCTCCTTGCACTCCACTTGAACTCCCGTGAAAATCAAACTTGTGCAGTCTCTTTCTGATGGTAGATCAACCGTGGCAAGATGGGATGACCTAACTTTTTCACATGACTGTAATTTGTTTTGAAGGATTTATTTTTGACTAACAACATGTCAAATCGAGCCACAGGATACAAGTGCACTTTTGTGAGTAATATAGTAAACAAGTTACCTATCTAAAAATAGGGAGGCTGGAAAGCTGTCACCCATCAGTACTTATCTCAGGTCAACACGTTAGCTGAGCTGCTAGCATGTGGAATCTTTTGCTTCTATTCTTATATCAAGCATGACACATTGTTTGGAATTACATGTTAGTGTATGGTGTACTGCTCATCCAGGGTGCCTGAATGAGATAAGTGGAATACATGCACGCACACATGCATGCACGCACCACGCAATCGAATTGCATTGCTCACTTATCGCCTGGTAAAAAAACATCATATTACTGACATAGCCCATGTCATAGTAGATAGAGATTTTATTGCACCGTATCACTTATTGCCTAGAGCAATAGGTAGTAAGCAAGTAAGGACATTTACATCCTGTATCCTGTGCATATGACCAATAACCTTGACTACATGGTTAAGAGAGGTATGAACAGAACAATAGCATTCATGAATGAATGAATGAATCTTTTATTTCGAACATGATTTAAAATAATAAAAGAACAAATAACTAATATGTAGAGAACAGGCCTATCAATGTTCGAAAAGGAGTAGGATGAAGCCTAGGCTTATCCTGTCCTACCCCTATCCCTCACTCTCAAGTGAGAATAATTTTACTTAAATTATATAATCCAATTAATTAATACATACATTTCAGTATCAACAGTACTAATAATGTTTCATTCTTAATATTGATACAACACAAAATAAATAAATAAACATAATTTTCCATTCTTAATACTGAAACAACACAAAATAAATAAATAACAAACATCAGTATCCACAATGTAATACAAAAGAAAAAGGCAAAGAAAACCACATCTTAGTATCCAGAAGATTAACAACCTTCCCTTTCCTCATTTTGGTATTTAACAAAAATCATTCCTTTATTATTCCTACATTTGTATTAGCAGTAGCACACCAAAACATTACACTGTGCATACCAAGAGTCATTGACGATTACTCTTTTTGACATACTTCCTTTCATTATATATTGTGCATAATAACAACGACTTGTTACCATGGACAATGTTTCATGAAAGAAATGTTTCAACAAGCCTGTCTATAAATGTCAGAGGAGGAAAACCAATGAGAACATAATATTTTTCTAGGTACAGTATGGAGGGGGTTGTACAGTAAGTCAACTAAAAGCAGTATACTTTATTTAGTGTCCACATTACTTACAATTTCCAGCTGTTGTTCATTTCACTTTGCTACATTATCTCTACAAATGGCTATAGATTTATAGCCAGGAATGTCTGGTCAGAGGGAACCAAAACCTACAGTAAGTATTTATGGTAAGGCAAACCTACTGACTTACTTACTTAAAAAAAGCAAAACAAATAAATTAATCTCCCTCACACCTGTAAACATGATTGATGATAAAACATTAAATTAAAAAGCTGTAGCTTTTATGTCAGTATGGAATTGGACATGATATCCTCAGTCAAACCAGAAAGAAAGGAAAGATATAAGTTTCTCCCTTTTTCCTGAGAGGTAATTCTGCTTGCTCAATATCTTTGTCAGCCCATCATTTACGCACGGTTATTCTTCGGCCCTGTGCCTCTGTCCCAAGCAAATTATACAAAAGAGGGATGCAACCACCCCAGCGATGACGCTATTATCACGATTATAATCATCTTGTTTAGCTTGACAGCATTTGAAAATCCTTCTAGAAGAGGATGGAGCTTTTAAAAAGTTTTTTAAAAAGTTACTCAGAGCAAAATCTTTACAACTGTTGTTGTTTGGGGGAGAAGGGGGGGGGGGTCATCTGATGAATGATTCATTCAGAGAGACAGGAAGGCTTTGCGTTCCCTGTGGCACAAACAAAGCATGCTGTAATGTAAACTTGGACTATCGTATTACCCAGAGTGCCGGTGGTGGCTGTTTTTACCCTCCACTTGCCTTGGTTGTGCAGTAGTCGTAGTAGTACTGTACGTCAAGAGCACAGACTAATAATAGACGACGAAGCCTTTCTGTATGGCCAGGACCCGCTGCACACATTTAGCTCAACATGGAGATTATTCAGGGCAGGACGCTGCAGCTGTACTTGTGTAAATGAGATCAGGACATACGTGCCTCTTCTCCTCAGGTCTCGTCTCATAAAGAGAAGGGTTATCGAGTGTGACAGCTTGATCGAATCACACTTGATTTGGTGCCTAATGTCATTAAGTACAGCAATGACTGGATTGTGAGGTTTCCAGAACAGTTTATTTATGTGCAATCAGAGGGAAATTCCTGGATCTGATGACATTGCTTCTCATCGCAGGAGGGGTTGTTGAAGAACGTATTTTTGTACAATGGCGGTGGAGGCTACTGTAAAAACCAAGTGTCTCACCCCTATGGTACATTTCTCAAATCAGGAGTTGTCCCTTTTTCTACACCATAGATTGGCTTAAAGGCTATCCAGATATTGATATTCAACCCTCATCGAACCTACATCTCAATAGTAATATGTGACACAGTCCGGTCAATCGGGCCGCAAGTCGGCCTGCCAATTTAATGTTCGGACTTTCATTTCGAAAAAATGTAAATACATTTCAGCGTTGTTGAAAAGCAATGAGACACTCGCTAGTCAACTAACACAGCTTGTTTTGTGAGCCTGCTAACAATGTAAAGTAGTGTTATAGTTAACTAGGTAGCAGTGGGGATTACTCACCCAATCCATTGCACGGCAGTATTTTTGGCTTGACTAGCGAGTTTGTGTTGTGATTTTCAAACAACGTTGAAATGTATTTCCGTGTTTCAAAATAGAAGTCCGAACATTTTGATTGGTCGCCGACATGTGGACAAAACACTAGACGCTGTCACATAATATGGTATTACTTTCATCACTGCTCTAATGTCAATATCAGACTGACGACTCATAAGAGGAACACTTTTCATACCTTTGGGCCATATGAAAGCATGCAGAATGTCAAAGCTCTGTGAACGTCTAATCCAGCAGCTACATGATGAATAAAGCGACGCACCCAACTGCTTTGTTTTCTGAGAGGAGAGAGACCCTCTGACAGAGAGGCCCTGCTTATGAATGAGCAGAGGAGAACTGCCCTGGAATGCGGCGGATGGATTTATTGACTTCTTCCCCAACTGTGACTGGCCTGTGATTACGTCTGTGTTGACTGGGAATCTCAGGTTCATAAAACTCCACTTCTGGGACGATCAGGGTTTACTTAAAATAACTATTAAGGGAGCAGTTGTAATAAATATAACTAACAACAATGACATCTTTATGATGTGTTTTTATACTGTATGTGTGGTGTGTTCTTACAGTATGCTTCAGCTGTTTCCATGAAGAAATGTAACTTAGATCCCCTGACACCCATTGAAATGCTGTTGTTGTGAAGGCCTGAGTAAGCACGCTACTGCATTGCCATGCCGTCGGAAATGCAACTTCCCTTAACACCCCATAAAACCCAGATCCCCCCCCCTTCCAGGCCTGATCTTAAAACAGCCAGACAGAAACTATGGTCGATCCTGAGACCACTTACACAGTGAATAAGTTGCGGTCCCTGTCCGGTTAATGAAAAGTGTCTGCTATAAGTCAATAATGTGTGGACAACAGAGGTATTATGCACCTCATATTTCTAGGTAACACTCATGGCTAAATGTGATGTCTTAGAATTCATAAACATGGGGGGAAACTATCTTTATATTTAATTAACAAGTTGATGAAATTGAGGGGGCATGTTTCTCCTCAGTATCAACAGATGGGACAGTTATTTCTGAGATAAGTAAAACCACTTCAAAAAACGTTTTGCTTATGGGTGAATTTAAGGTCTGATTTAGGGTTTGAGACTTACAGTACAGTACTTGTACATGTTGTAAGTCATATTACATTATAGACAGTAGAGCCAAACTCTAACATACAGCTAGAAATGCAGCCACAACTGCAATTTAAACAATTTGTGTGCCACGGTGAAATACCTTTATAAGTGCATTAGATACATTGAAAGCAAAACAGAGTTAGACACATCACTGGGAATATAGCTGGCCATGGCCTTTTCACTGAAACAAGAGTGAATGCATGTGGTGACAAATCTTTCTCTTTTAGCTACCCATATTCTTGGGTGGAACAGACTTAACTTTAGCTGTCAGCATTTCTGAAACAATAGATGATTTGAATGGAAAACTGTTCTGTCCACTGTAAATATATATTATTGTAAATAGCTAAGCCATCAAATGGCCATTACATGACACTATTTCCATTACACACATCACCACACAAAGAGTCAACATGTCTTAATGATTATACTCTCAATTACTGTGATAAGGCCATGGTGACACCGCATCATCTTATCAACGACAATAAGAGCATCGAGTCGACACTTAACTGAAGGACATTTTCCTCAACCCTCCTCAGATATGTTGTTGTCTCTCTCTCCTGACAACAAGTGACATTGGTGTACACTAGCAGAGGCAGCTCAGCCTCTATCCGCCCCTGCATTTCATCAAAGTCCCGGTGATTACTCCCCTGCCCTCCACTTTGACATAAATCACTGCTTATCTCAGCCCTGAAACAGCAGGATTTCTTTAAATATCTGCTTTATATTAAGTCACAGCCTCTAAAAGGAGAACAAAGTCTTGTTGAGGGTATAAATAAGGGCCAGGGTGAAGCCTTGAGCAGATTTACACTGCAGGACTCGGGGAGGGATTACCTCTGCCACTCCTCAGCCAGTCTGGAGCTGGAGGCCGGTGCTGGACTTCTTGGTCCAGAGAGACGGATGTCCTCAGGCCCCAGAGGGCCAGGCCTGGCTCAGGAATGTTGGAGTTCACAGGGTCATCAGCCACCCCCTAACCCCACATAATCAAGGCTGAAGTGAGGAACACTCCAAACTCCCCTCGTCCAAAGATACAGCTCGGAACGAAAACAACACTTTTTATCAATGAATTATGCTCGTGCTCTATTGTGATTGATGCATTGTAAAACATTGGCTTGAACCAAAGGTCTTGGTAAAACAAATTTAGAGCAGTTAAGTTTTGCAAGCTTGAAGTCTATCAGATATGAATTGCTTTACTTGTTCAACATGCATTCCCTTACAAGAGGAATATGATCATGTTGAGAGGATTATGGTAAATTCAAACAAACCAAACATGAACAATTCTAGTAAGTTAGTAACATTTTGTTTCATGCTCAGCTGACACCTGCAAATCTAAACCTGCAAAAGAAGAAAATGTACAACCCAGTAACAACTTTTTTATGTATGGAGTGGCCTCTTACAGGCATCAATTTGTAATTACTGTACGTACTGTATGTTTTAAATGACTAAAGGAAAAATATATATTTTTCTACTCATTACTTTTTGAATACAGACTAGTATTGACATAGCTCATTTAGAAAGAAAACAAGTTGAATGTGAATGTGAATGTTTTCCTAATTTGGTGGTTTCTTCATGGGCAGTATTACTTTCATCATAAAGGCCTCAAACAATCCAACGCCTGTTTCACTCACAGATGTGTAAGGTGTTTTATTTCCATAGGCCCATAGAACATAGCAGGCATGTCTTTTAAGTCTTCTCTCTAATCTGTATGGGTCGTGACTGGAAACCAGCCAGTGATCTCGGTGTAAATATTTGTGATGGTCATTTGAACCTGCACAGCATGGACAATTTGAATTAGATTACAAATAACTCTTGACTTTTTTGCTCAATACCTCTACAAGTACAGTCCTTTGGAATTTGAAAGCTCAACTATTTGATATTCAGCTATTTGATAAGTACACACACTTTATTCTTACATTCGTATCATGCCATGTTCAGATTTTCTTTTTGCCATTGAGCATGATATTTGAATATGATAAACCAAATGGTTTTGTTGTGTATTGTTACAATGTATGTATGTTTAGTGTATGTTTTATTTGACCACTGACTAAGTCAGAAAACACATGTTTCAAGCATGTGTTACCAAATACCTGTTCTACATGTTAAAGATGACCTTGTTTTCATTATTCAATAGTAGACACATTCACAGAAAATTGCGTTTTAAACGACCTCTGAGTCATGATATCTTGCTTTGAATGCCCTCATCAGTACTGATGTTCCAAATGGCCTATTTGATTAAATTCCTACAACTCAGAAGATTCCCCTCCCATGCAAGGTTCTTCTGTTGAACAAATCAAGAGCTAGCACATTCACATTTTACATTTAAGACATTTAGCAGACGCCTTTGTCCAAAGCGACCTGCAACAATCCAGCGCATGCTGTTCTCTAGGAATCACTGGAGTAGAGTAGTAGAGTAGTATAGGGCCAATGTGCCAAAACTGTCGTCTGACGTGGTATGATACTTTTTTAGGAAGTAAATACAGACCTCGTATCTCGTACCGTACCACCACCATTTCGATAGCTACTAATGCAGCTGCCTGCAAAATGATGATAGTTCGAAATGGTATGCATCATGGATTGACTTCATTGACATGAAAATGGATATCCCAAACAGCACTTTTTTTTTTAGACCTTTCATGAATGTGACGTAAATACACGTGTGTAGCCATGAGTGTCTACGTACGGAAGCGGATGTGTCGATGGGGTGGCGGTAGCCTGGAGGTTAGTCACAATACAGTAATATTATAGTCCCACAGATAAACCAGTGTTTCATATCATATAAACCAGTGTTTCATATCAGTTAAACCAGTGTTTCATATCAGATAAACCAGTGTTTCATATCATATAAACCAGTGTTTCATATCAGATAAACCAGTGTTTCATATCAGATAAACCAGTGTTTCATATCAGATAAACCAGTGTTTCATATCAGATAAACCAGTGTTTCATATCAGATAAACCAGTGTTTCATATCAGATAAACCAGTGTTTCATATCAGATAAACCAGTGTTTCATATCAGATAAACCAGTGTTTCATATCAGATAAACCAGTGTTTCATATCAGTTAAACCAGTGTTTCATATCAGATAAACCAGTGTTTCATATCAGATAAACCAGTGTTTCATATCAGTTAAACCAGTGTTTCATATCATATAAACCAATGTTTCATATCATATAAACGAGTGTTTCACATCAGATAAACCAGTGTTTCATATCAGATAAACCAGTGTTTCATATCATATAAACCAATGTTTCATATCAGATAAACCAGTGTTTCATATCAGATAAACCAGTGTTTCACATCAGATAAACCAGTGTTTCATATCATATAAACGAGTGTTTCACATCAGATAAACCAGTGTTTCATATCAGATAAACCAGTGTTTCATATCAGATAAACCAGTGTTTCATATCAGATAAACCAGTGTTTCACATCAGATAAACCAGTGTTTCATATCAGATAAACCAGTGTTTCACATCAGATAAACCAGTGTTTCATATCAGATAAACCAGTGTTTCATATCAGATAAACCAGTGTTTCATATCATATAAACGAGTGTTTCACATCAGATAAACCAGTGTTTCATATCAGATAAACCAGTGTTTCATATCATATAAACCAATGTTTCATATCAGATAAACCAGTGTTTCACATCAGATAAACCAGTGTTTCATATCATATAAACGAGTGTTTCACATCAGATAAACCAGTGTTTCATATCAGATAAACCAGTGTTTCATATCAGATAAACCAGTGTTTCATATCATATAAACGAGTGTTTCACATCAGATAAACCAGTGTTTCATATCAGATAAACCAGTGTTTCATATCAGTTAAACCAGTGTTTCATATCAGATAAACCAGTGTTTCATATCATATAAACCAATGTTTCATATCAGATAAACCAGTGTTTCATATCAGTTAAACCAGTGTTTCATATCATATAAACCAGTGTTTCATATCATATAAACGAGTGTTTCACATCAGATAAACCAGTGTTTCATATCAGATTAACCAGTGTTTCATATCATATAAACGAGTGTTTCACATCAGATAAACCAGTGTTTCATATCAGATTAACCAGTGTTTCATATCATATAAACGAGTGTTTCACATCAGATAAACCAGTGTTTCATATCAGATAAACCAGTGTTTCATATCAGTTAAACCAGTGTTTCATATCAGATAAACCAGTGTTTCACATCATATAAACCAGTGTTTCATATCAGATAAACCAGTGTTTCACATCAGATAAACCAGTGTTTCACATCAGATAAACCAGTGTTTCATATCAGATAAACCAGTGTTTCATATCAGATAAACCAGTGTTTCACATTAGAATTCGGTGTCTTAGACAGTTTTGGGAGATTCAAGAGAAGAGGCCCCCTCTCTCAGATGAAAAGCTTTTGAAAATCTCTCCAAAGTAAACACAAGTCAACCTGCGGGAGTGGAGGCCTCACACTGTCCCCGTGGGCTCTGTGGTGTGAAGTGATGAATTCTGTGTGGCTGAAGCCTACTCCAAATACGGCTTATACAGTCCCCTCGCTATCTCCTGATGAACTATAGCCAGCTGCAGACTTAAGCTCCAATCTGGTCCTCGGGTGCTTTAAGAAACCAAGACATCAGCTGTGCTAACAACCACACCTCTGAATAGCAGATTAAATATTGAAGTTATCACCTGAGAGTAAGATTTTTGGTGGCCAAAGAATATATGGAGGAGCAGATATGGAGGTGGGGGGCATCTTCTATCATTGTCGGAATCGGGACAAAAATAATCTCTCATTATGTTGCTCTCTCTCACTATATACCAAGGGTGTCAAGCTCAATTTCATCCTGGGCCACATAAGCATTATGGTTGCCCTCAAAGGGCCGGTTGTAACTGTAAGACTATATCAATTAATCTACTCTTTATCATATTACACCTTATTATGTCTCTGCATTCGATTATTATTGGTTTTTAGTAATAACGTAATTAATAGCTAGCTCTGAAAGCAGAATCTGAATAACACTTTGATGATCGCGCGATTTCAGCCACAATAAAGCTAGCTTTCACTGCTGCATCATTTCTTGCTGTACCTTTTGCGAACATATTCTGTTGAGAATGCAGGCTGCCTTTTAATTCTTGGACCTTTTCTTGCTTTGCTTCGTGGCTAAGGTTAGCACACATGCCTCTGTGTTTGGTGTCAAAGTGCCGTCGTAAATTGTATTCTTTGGGCACTGACACTGGCTCTTAGAAAAGAAGACATACCGGCTTCCAATAAGCACAGGCCTTGAGTTTGACACACGCTATATACGAGCACTTATTGTGGTGCTGCGCCTAGATTGTATCGCAGGTTTGGATGAGTTGGGATTGATATATTGACATGTATATGCAACACTCTTATGACCAGAGCTGTTTATCAGGTCCGGATGGCTGCACTCAGGTAAATCAGCTGTAGGCCTAGTGTCATTTACCTGAGACCCGCCCGATCATTTCATGCTTTTCTCTCGCACTAACTGATGTTTGTGGTGCTGGTGGAAAGCCAGTGGGAAGTACAGAAAGACTGTGTAAGGTAGGGAGATTAAATGGATATGGAAAGTTAGATCTTTTTTCTTTTTACTGTTTTCCCCTGCTTTTATATTCATTCTATGCATGTACACTGCGTTCCAAATTATTATGCAAATTGCATTTAAGTGTCATAAACATTTAATTTGTTGTTTTTCAATTAAACTCATGGATGGTATTGTGTCTCAGGGCTCTTTGGATCATTGAAATCAATCTCAGACACCTGTGATTATTAGTTTGCCAGGTGAGCCCAATCAAAGGAAAACTACTTAAGGAGGACGTTCCACATTATTAAGCAGGCCGCAGGTTTCAAGCAATATGGGAAAGAAAAAGGATCTCTCTGCGGCGTCAAATAGTGCAATACCTTGGACAAGTATGAAAACATTAGATATTTCACGAAAAGCGTGATCATCGTACTGTGAAGAGATTTGTGGCTGAATCAGAGCACAGACGGGTTCGTGCAGATAAAGGCGTAAAGAGGAAGGTTTCTGCCAGACAAATTCATCGCATTAGGAGAGCAGCCGGTAAAATGCCATTACAAAGCAGCAAACAGGTATTTGAAGCCGCTGGTGCCTCTGGAGTCCCGCGAACCTCAATGTGTAGGATCCTCCAGAGGTTTGCAGTTGTGCGTAAACCTACTATTCGGTCACCCCTAACCAATGCTCACAACCAGAAACGGTTGCAGTGGGCTCAGAAATACATGAAGACTAATTTCCAAACAGTCTTGTTTACTGATGAGTGCCGTGCAACCCTGGATGGTCCAGATGGATGGAGTAGTGGATGGTTGGTGGATGGCCACCATGTCCCAACAAGGCTGCGACGTCAGCAAGGAGGTGGCGGAGTCATGTTTTGGGCCGGAATCATGGGGAGAGAGCTGGTAGGCCCTTTTAAGGTCCCTGAATGTGTGAAAATGACCTTGGAAAAGTATGTAGAGTTTCTGACTGACCACTTTCTTCCGTGGTACAAAAAGAAGAACCGTGCCTTCCATAGCATCAGCAGCAGCAATCATCTTCATGCATGACAATGCACCATCTCATGCTGCAAAGAATACCTCTGTGTCATTGGCTGCTATAGGCATAAAAGGAGAGAAACTCGTGGTGTGGCCCCCATCTTCCCCTGGCCTCAACCCTATTGAGAACCTTTGGAGCAACCTCAAGCAAAATATCTATGAGGGTGGGAGGCAGTTCACATCAAAACAGCAGCTCTGGGAGGCTATTCTGACATCCTGCAAAGAAATTCAAGCAGAAACTCTCCAAAAACTCACAAGTTCAATAGATGCAAGAATTGTGAAGGTGATATCAAAGAAGGGGTCCTATGTTAACATGTAACTTGGCCTGTTAAGATGTTTTTGTTTGAAATAGCTTTTGATTTCAGTAAATATGACCTCCTAATGCTGCAAATTCATCAAATTGCCATTTTTAGTTCTTTACAACCTATAAAATGTTTTGAAACTCGGTTGTGCATAATAATTTGGAATAGTGCATTTTGAGTTTTTTATTGAAAAAAAAAATACTGTTATCTTTGGGAGGTTTGTTCAATAAAATTTGAATTATACTCTAACGGTTGATGACTTGAAAATTATACTGATTGTCATTTGCATCGACTATTTAGGAAAATCTGAGAAAAATAAATTTGCATAATAATTTGGAACGCGTATATATTAGGTGTATATGTTTTTCTATATGTTTTTATATTCATTTTATGTTCTTATTCCTGTTGTAAAGCACTTTGAGCTGCATTTCTTGTATGAAAGGTGCTATATAAATAAAGCTTTACTTTCTTACTTACTAACCACTACGTTATCCTCTCGTCAAAAGTCACTCAACCTGCTTGTTTAACAGGTGATCTACCACCATGTTCAGAGTAGAAAGGCACAGCCCCCCTTCACCCCCGTCTGTCCCTAGGGTGGAGGATGTCCTTAGTGTGGTAATGAGAAGGCTTTAGTCATACAATAGGACTCTTCTTGCGCTGTGGTGCAATGTTCTACAGTGAGAGGGATAACAACTCAAGCTTTGTTTTCCTCATCCCAGTCTCCCATGAATTTCTGGGGCAGCAAATAAAAAAGAACAAATGACCGCAATGAAAACTAACAATTTCACATAATGTTTCACACATTCAGGATCAAATTAGCTGTTGTTTTTGTACAGACAACAATGCCTCTTTATTGTAAGCCTGTTACTTTTATAAGTGGCATTATGCATTTTATGAAAGTGAGGCAACATTTCCCTGATTGCTGATTGCTTAAATACTTACAACGCGTTTCTTTAAAGAGCACTGATTACACAACAGTGCCATTTCAACCTTTAAAGACAATTAATTTGTCTCTCCAACAAATTAGGAGAGTACATGTCTGAAAGTAACAAGAAGGGAAAGCAAGAGATTAAGAAATAATGAACTAGTTTGACAAACGATCAGAGAAATAAATGTGTCCAATAAAAAGTAGCATAATGTGTAGACCAAGGGCCTTGCAGGTAATGAGGACATTTGCATTGTTGAAACTTAACTACCATTTTGACTACTTTCTTTGTGTATGGTTTGTATCCCTCAGCATTATTTATTGGATTGGCTTAAATGTCAGACACAGTTAATACAGTTGTTCATGTATTATTCAAGGCTTGTCTTTAAGCAGGGTTCCTCCGCAAAAGATTAGAAAAACAAGAATTGTTACACGAAGCTACTGATGTGTATGTGTGATGTATGGAATTGGCTTCTGAAAACAGAGACAGGAGAGGACATGAAAATGTGTATATTATGTGCATATTATATATTATATGATACTTTACCTCATAGTCTGAACAACTGCAGCTTGGTGAAACCAGTAGGAGGGAGGTTAGATATGCTGTTGAAATCATTCTTTTAAAATGAGTGAAGAAATCATAGTATTTGTATTTAAAATATTCACTTACAGTACATCTGAACCACATTCATGCAGTAAGGCTTTGTTTAGAGACTCTGCACTAGACATGGCCTTTTTAATCATTTATGAATGTGTCACTTATGCTAGACAGTATCTGCTTAAGGTCTTTATTTATCTTGCCACCCTTCTAGATTGACTTCTTAGAGGGAGAATTGCATTCGATTTTATCAGTAAAATGCCCATTCTTAATAAACATGCCTCACTTTTTAGAGAGTGCAAAATAAATCATTCATGCCTTCCTTTCCAAGTGAGTGTTTATCCTTATTTCTCCAAATGACCATTGATCTCTCAGTGTTCCCACCATCAGAATCAATGTCAGCTCCTGTTTATGGGCCGTCATACTGTAAATTATATATTATGTTATATTATCTATATTATCTATGAACTACTCTACTCAACTGGTCGACATATGAAAAACAAAGCATGTTTGTATGACCTTAAATTCCCTTCCCATGTTCGAATTCTAGTCAGACTAAGAGGGTTTCGGGGCGTACAGTATAACGCTTTGTTGTGCTTGACACGGTAAGTGTTGAGTTTGTTGGAATTGTTCTGAGGAGTCTGAGAAAAAAAACTTGGAAGATGTTGTTTTTTTGTTTCTCAGCGGATTCAAAAACAACTTCCTCCACAATGTGTGTTGCAGTACAGAAACACAGAGGTTCTTAGTACTGGGTGGCCGTGCTCCACTCCCTCCATAATGATGTCTTTGTATGCCGGAGAGGGCCATTGGCTTTCTGTCCACTCTGCAAGGACCATTTGAATGCGCACACTCCTCCCCAAGCTGGAATACCATCTCATTGTGTAAGAGCACAGGAAGAATTGTAGCCCGAGATAAAATACACAACGCTATCCACAAGCTATTAGAAAAACACTCATAAAATCAAACAAAATAAAGTTGCTTGTGAGGTTCAGATCGAGTCTCCAAGTTTTCTTTTTTCAATGTTGTTTTTCTGGTTATGGGCACAAAGGTCTTCAGATTCCCCAGGCCAGAAGTCCAAAGATTAGAAAGCGCCCCAAGTGTTGTGCTGAGTGTAACAGCAACAGCAGACGTTTTTGAATATCCTCTGGTTTCTCTCTGCTTATATTACACAAAGTTATTAGTTTGGGCTTGGCAATCAAAGCAAATCAAGAGTCTCCACTCTGAAAGCCAATCTGTGTTCATTGGCCTTGCGGATGCTGATATTCCAGATGGTGGCTCCATACCGATGCTGCTCCACTGACTTTTAATGGCCTCAGCAATATGTCATGAGGTTTCACATCGGAGCCAACGTGCAAGCAGAACTGCAACAACTTATTGCAACTGGACTTATACTTTGGACCAGTCAGCGAATCATTTCACATTCAAATGAATAAGCTAGATATATGGACAAAAAGTTAAATTCACAGTTAATTGCTAGTGCTTTCATTGTCCACATCTGTAAAAAATAAAATAAAAAAAAGGTGATATTTTGATCTTGCTATGAACAGGCTGAACAATGCATACCCCCCCCCCCCCCCCCCCCCCCCCCCCCCCCCACACACACACACACACACACACACACACACACACACACACACCCGTACCACTCAGGACTTCTACTCAGTTTTTGCCCACTGCTGTTTTTGCACACTGTACTGAGTATTGATAACATTTGCCCTTGCTCTGTACATATCATACTGCATATATCTTAATGTACATATCACACATATCATATGTCTGTCTACACTTTTTATGGTTTTTGCCCTAAGCCCTATTGCACTGGCTAGATGCTGAATGTGTTTCGTAGTCTTTGTACTTGTACTCTGCCAATGCCAATTAAATTGAATCTGAATCAGAATCAGAATCGGAATAAAATGAACCATTCCACTGACTTTCACCAGAAAACCTATTCCCTGGGTCTTCTATTTTACGTGAGCTAACAGGCCCTGTGGAAGTGAAATGCACTCAAAGTGAACATGTTGGCTTGTGTTACACGTCTCCAAGGTGCAGTGGTTTCACAGTGAAGCTGGTTGTGGCGGCTTGGTCATGTTCAGGATTTGGTCTTGGCAAGCGTCGAGGCTCCTGGTTTTTAGAGGGCTGGATTTCTGACATGGAAGTAGGAGTCAGGTTCAACAACCTGCCACAGGGACTGATTGAACCTGGCAACAAAGAACCAGGAACAAATGATCTGTAATTGCTGACCCCCCTCCCCTGCGCGCCACACATACACACACACACACACACACACACACACACACACATACACACACGTTAGCCCAAAAGGCAGAGCCTTCTTCTTTCATACAAAGGGTCTAAAGTTTAGATGAAGCCCAGTAGAGGAGAGCTCCAGCATCCGTTCAGCTATGCAAACTGAGTATGACTCATCCAAAATTAACAATGTCATAGTGTGTGTGTGTGTGTGTGTGTGTGTGTATTTGTATGTAGGCGGTGGAGAGGACACAATGACTTTCCGACAGCGTAACATAGCAGGACTGTTCTCGGCCGGAGGTCTCCTATTGGCTCTGGCAGGTCCTGACTGTGATGTTGCTGCAGGTGTCTCCTCAGCGCTCTCATGTCTGGGAGAGGAGCAGGAGGACAGTCTCTCATGGCCACATCTGCAGCACGGTGCAGTCGAGAGGCTCAGTTCGCTCCACAGCAAACTGACCGAACGCGTTTCCATCGAAGACAAAGCAGCCGATTGAATAAAAGAACGTTGACATCCTCAGGGCTGGCAGCTCTGTACAACGGCTAACCCAAACAATGACTCTAAAACAAAGCAATCACTGGACAAAATCTGACATGACAAACATTACTATTGACAACATCTTTAGCTAAATATTTACAGTATATCCTTATAACCAGTAGGCGCAAGCTATTGTTTTAGAAAATAAATATTTTAGCCGTAAACACTATTTGTGAAACAGTCTGATGAAAAGGTCTGCATGTTGGCAATTTTCAAGTCGCCCAAATGACCAAAAAGCTTCCCTTTATAAAACATGTTTTATTTATTTAATTTTTTCATATTACGTAAGGTTAAGTGTTGAAGAGCCCACTCAATATAACAAACAGTAGTTTTAGGATCACTAATTTGTGAATTGGATTGACTGTATTGTGTCCTGTCCTGCTTCATGCTACTGGGTAAGTGATACATGGCTTGTAAACAAACTTTAGCTTGTTTCATGTTCAAAAGCAAGGTTTGTATGACCATCTAATTATGTGTAGTTATGTGTTTTTAGCATGTTGATGCTCTATCAGAAGGTTGTGATGTGCTAAACATGCAGTTAGATGTTCATAGAAATGTTCCTTCTTAGCTGCTAGCTAGCTACCAATGTGATGGTAGCAAACATCTCTGTTTTGATTCAGTGAGTTTCTCCGGTATTTGGTTTGAGGTGCACCAACATTCAAATAAGCATATCTTCTTCAACTATTTTCAGATGTATGGCACAATGTATGACACATGATTTGAAACCTTACAATCTGCACTTTCATAATCTGTAAAAACCGCCATACTTGACATAGCCTACTTGGAGACTTTTTCACCAGACCCTGGGGCCGTTCCACTAAAGGTGGATCAGTATATCGGCGATTGAAAGAAATCAGGCGATCAGGCAACTCGGGATTGGAATTCAAGCCTCAGGTGATTCCTCGAACGAGGATCAGCCTTGTGTCATCAGTGTTCACAGAAGACAGGCTTACAAATCTTCGATATGGGCGCGTGCACGCAGACATAAAGAGCCCAGAAGAGTCAAACTGTCGAAATGAAGTTACTCCACTCTGCAGGGGTCCTACATTTGCGCAGCAAGCAAGAATTATTGATCTTTATGAAGACGGAAAAATAAGATGTAAAATAGTGCAATACTGCCGCAATTAACAAGGCGAGGGAAATGGTTTGGCAAGAAATTGCTGACCGATTAAATGCGTAGGTCATACTAGCCCCAGTTATTGTTATATGTTCATATTTTAATAAATGAATATTACTACTGTGGTGATATCAACAGCAGGCTACAAACTGTCATATCGCCACAATGGCCTAGTGGTATCGACCGCTGCCATAGGATTTATTCGTAATTTTTAGACGGTGGTTCGAATCCCTCTTCGGACACACTTTTTACTGCATTTCGTTGTCTGAATCTAATCTAAAATCTCATCTAAAAAAGTATGTAGGCTATAAAATTATGGTGCAGGCTAATTTACAAGAACTGACACGATTACAATGGTGTTTGAAGCCTTTGCATGAAATCTTCGGTTAAATGTAAAGAGAAAAAAAGAAAAAATCACTTAGTCAAGACTCGAACACGCAACCTTTGGAACTCGAGCTGGCTGCCTTAACCACTGCACCAGCCAGACCGCTGTGATGACAGCAATGCAAGTTGAGGGATTTACCTTTTTTTTTTTTTTTTTTTACACTATCACACTTTCAAAATATCAAGTTATCTATCACACAATCAAACTATCTATCGATCGATCACACTTTCAAAATATCAAATTATCTATCCATCACACAGTCAACCAATCTATCTATCTATCTCGTGTGAAGTGGGAACTAATATTTCCTAAAAGAGGAACTGTCGTTCGGGATGTAGTTTCCGCCTGTGAGCCTTTTTTGACGCGTGTCTTACTTTAGCCAGTGTCGCGACCAGGGTAATTATATCTGACTCAGAAGGAGCTCAACCAAGCAGCGAATTATTTGAGCCACATTGATGGAACCGAACGCAAGCTAACATTATCGAGGCTTAGAACTTTATCGAGGCTTAGAAGATAATCGACCTTAGTGGAATGGGCCCCTGGTCTCATTTAATCTAAATAAATATCTGATCAAATATTTTTTGGGATATTCAATCATTATTATTTGTGAATTTATTGTATATTCAGAAAAGTGTTTATTTAAGGCATACGTGTACACTACAAGAACAGTGGGTTAGGCTCTTGGTGAGTGCAAGGACTCCTTGATCCTGTCCTTGAGGCTTCTCCAGTCACTCTGACACATCTCACTCTGACACATCTCACTCTGACACACCTCCGCTTGGAATTTTGCGCTGTTGTGTCCATGATGAAGTGGACTAGCCGTGTAGTTTAGTTAACACCAATGTCTGGTCTACATTTCATGTGAATAGCTGCAATGGAAATATGCTGAATTAAAAATGTGTTGAATGTGTTTCACATTCTGCCCATTGTTTTATACAGTGTCAGAAAATTGCTGTTTAAATAGTAGCTTGAGGCAGCCCTCTTAATCATGGCAGTACAACTGTAGTTTTTCACATTGATTTCTACTCCCTACTGTCGCAACAGCAAGTCTGTCAGAGGCAGAGTTTATTATTGTTCTCATAATGTCATGGTCAGTTTTAAAAACCTGCCAGCCTACTGCCTCTGATACTTCTAAGGCTCCCATCAGCAATATGCACATGAATTCCGGTCTTTTAAATATAAGGTCATGTAAGGCTACTCTTGTCAATTAAATAATTACAGAACATGGTCTTGATGCGATAAGTCTCACAGAAACATGGCTTAAGCCTGATGAGTGTATCTTAATGTGGCTACACCCCCCAGCCATTCTAACTCTGGAAAAGGAGGAGGGGTTGCTGAATCCACCATTCCAGGCTAAATGTTCCATCCAGGCTCTCCATGTACTGCATCCACCCCAAGCACAGCCCTCTGATATATCACATCAGCCTTTTACACTAGTAATTATCTACAGACCACCTTGATTTTGTATCTATTGTTACAGATAAAGCTGTTATCTTGCTATTGTTACAGATAAAGCTGTAATTAATGGTGACTTGAACATTGACATTAGCCCTAACCATAACCCATCAATAATGATGCAGAATCACTCTGTCAGGCTTTCCTCCCAGTTATAGACTCTGTTGGCTTTCTTCCACATGTGTCTGGACCCAAGCACGTTAAAAATCCTACCCTACACCTTGTTTTAACTCATGGAATTTATATTTTGAATGTAAATGTTTGCTCTCATGACCCTGTACTATCAGATCATGTTCTTATTATTTTTGAATCGATATTCTCTGGCCATTCCATCACTGAAACTACATTACTTACTAGATACGGTTGCCCCTCAAGTGAAAATTAAACAAAATCCGCCAGAAGAAGCTTGCACCCTGGTATAGTCAAG
This sequence comes from Nansenia antarctica, assembly GCF_963989245.1. NCBI lineage: Eukaryota > Metazoa > Chordata > Actinopteri > Argentiniformes > Microstomatidae > Nansenia > Nansenia antarctica. The sequence continues at coordinate 26,578,277 of NC_137689.1, read as the reverse complement.
AAAAATGGTCAGCAGGCATTGAGAAACAACTCAAGGTCTTCCATCTTGCCTGGAAAAATAGTCTGGCTCAATATAAGCATGCCCTTAACTCAGCAAGGTCATCATACCTTTCTAAACCTTCTGATGAAAATAAACATAATAAACATAATCCAAAATTCCTCTTTGATTCCTCTTTGATATTGTTGCCAAACAACCTAAAAGTCACTCCTCTAATAATAGTAAAATACTCCCTCATTTTAGGAATGATTTCAAATCATTAATTCAATTACCCCCAACACAATGATTGCATAGGACTATGAGCCTCAAAGTTGACCTGTTTCTCTTGACACATTATCTAAATTGGTTTCTTGTGCTAAACCATCTACCTGCAAACAGTACATACAAAACCTTTCAAGGAGCATCTTCCACTCCTTGCTGACTCGATCCTATCCATCATACATGGATCTCTCACTGCTGGCTGTGTTCCCAACCCACGGAAAAGGGCTGTAATTAAGCCCCTGCTTTAAAGCCCCAGTCTTGACCCAGATATTAAAAAGAAAAAACAGGCCTATTTCCAACCTATCATTTTTGTCTAAGATATTGGAGAAAGTGGTTGCTCAACATCTCACTGATTTATTTAACTTTAATAATATCCATGAGAACCTCCAATTGAGTTGGCACAGAGACTGCATTAATCAAAGTATTGATATTGCCACGTATATTTGCACATTCAGGAAATTGACTTGGTGAGGTTGGTGCATAGAAAACAAAAATAAACATACAAATATGTATGCAAAACAACAATATATAAGCAAAAATGGTTTAAAAAAACAATGGCAAAAGATGCAATATAAATAATTATATAGGCTGTAAATTAAAGTAATGTAAAAATTAATATACTGTAAATGACGCTGTCAGTTGTATGTGTGTGCGTGTCCATGTGTGTGTGTGTGTGTGTGTGTGTGTGTGTGTGTGTGTGTGTATGTGGCAGAGCGGGGGGGGGGGGGGGGGGGGGGTGGAAGTCTCAGAGTCAATGAGAAGCAGGGGGGGTTGTGAGGCCCACTGCCATGGTGAAGAAACTGCTCATGTGGTGCAAGGTTTTGGTATTGATAGACTGGAACCTTTTTCCGGATGGAAAGAGGTGGTGACCGGGGTGGGAAGGATCGGCTATGATCTTTCCTGCTGTGGTCCTGGAGTGGAATAGGTCCAGGATAGATGGCTAAATTACCTACTACTTGTCTCTGACACAAACTTAGTCTCTATCCATGTCCTCCTTCATTTGAGTGCTGCGTTTGACATAGTTTGTCACCAAATGTTATAACAGGGACTGGAGAAACTTGGAATGGGAATCCATGGGTCTGCTCTGTCTTTAAATCATATCTCACTAACAGATTCTGCTTTGTATACATAGGTGGTGATTCATCAGAAGGTTATGTTGTCAATCATGATGTTCCACATGGCTCTGTTTTGGGAACACTTGTTTTTTCTCAGTACAGTATCTGCTATTCCTAGGTAATTTAATTTAATCATGTGTCAATTTTCATGGCTAAGCAGATGATACGCAACGTTACCTTTCCAATGAAACCTGGCATGCTGCGTTCTGTCCTGGAGTCCTGTGTGACTGACATTAAATTATGGATGGCAAATAACTTCCTTCTCCTTAACTCTGATAAAACTGAATTATTGGTCATTGGCCCCAAAATATCTGAGGTTGGATTTCACAGAAGCGTTGCTCAATTTAGAAGGATATCTAGTTTTCCCCAAAAAACACAAAAAATACTGATATTATTATTATTGACCCTATAGTGCAGGGGTGTCAAACTAAATGTCATCCCGGTCCACATCAGCGTTATGGTTGTCCTCAAAGGGCCTCAAAGGGACGATTTCTCTGTGTTATTATAACATAAATCCCATGAATTTATGAGATTAAGAAACCCTAATTATTACTCATCCATCAGATCAAAATGTTGAATAATGATAAAAGTGAATAATAAAGTTCTTCAGGATGAGATAAGGAGGATGGTCGAAACATGGAGAGAGAGGGAGAGAAGACAGACCCACAAACAACCCACACAGCCCGTCAAAACGGTCTAAACATGATACACTGTTTGATGTTAGAGCATGCACCACAGGCTATAACGTCTCGTAACAGGTACAAAGATCACCCAGGAGATGAGGTAGAGGAGCATTCCAAAGGTCATGAACTTGGCCTCATTGTATTTCCCTGGAAGTTTTCGCCCCTTGAAGGCAAAGACAAAACACCAGGAGGGCAATGTACCCCAGAATCACCCCGAATGCTGGAAAAAAATCTTAATACTTAATTCTGAATCTTTTAAAGGCTTAGTCAAGGTGGTTATATTAGCTTCTACATTTGTATTGTTTTGTTACAGCAACGGTAGTGATGATAGTCTGTACACAGGGGAATTTCCTGTTCCCTCCACTGTTATGAATGGTATTCATCACTTCATTGATTACCTGTGGAATCAGCTCCAGGTTCGGTTGCCTGACAACGCCGATGGAAACCTCAGAAAACGCTGCCCCAATGACAGCCATTATAGTTTGGTTAGAGGTGGAGGTGTTTGCCTCGCCCCCACAGCCCATTGGCTTCTGGGTGAAGTCTGCAGAGTTCAAAGTACAAATGATTGCAGTGGTGACATCAGAACAGGTGTCGTGGATGTGGTCGCCCAGCCTGATCCCAAGCTGGTCTAGGACAGGAGATCTATTGGCCGCCTCTACAGCCTGGATCATAGCCAGGGCCAGGGTGAAACCACCTGTGAAGAATCTGTTACAGCAGACAAACAAAAGCATGAACCTGTCAGAGCACATCAAGTCACAAATCATCTCTCTCTTTACTTCTATCGCACACACCTACACACACTCACACATACATGTGTGTGCACAATGGATCACACATACTGTATGTACACATGCATATATACACACACACACACATACACAGGGGCAGATAACCATATTTTCGAAAATATCACAATAGTTAGTCTCAGAGCAAGAGGATGTGGAGAAAGAGAGGGACCTCAAACAAGCACCACAAACAAGGGGTTAAACTCGTTTGCAAACTATGCAGTAAAAATGTGGAACGCCCTTCCTATAATCTTAAAGGAGTGCAAAACACTGCCCACCTTCAAAACCACTCTCAAAAAACATTTACAGGAGGCTGCAATCCGGAACTGGACCCTCTAAATCAAAAATCAGATTAAAAGACCCGAACTACCCACTGTACATACTTTGTGTTTTGTCCCCCACCCCCACCTGTGGTGTATGTCCCCACCTGTCCTACCCGCTGTACATACCTTATGTTTTGTTGTATTGTTCTTCCCATGATGGATGTATGTTTATCTTGTAGATAGTAATAGTTATTTGTCTGTATTATCTTGTAGATAGTACTAGTTTTTTTGTCTGTCTTACATGTAACGATGAATTGAGAATCAAGGACCCCAATTGAAATAAGCCAGTGGCTTTCTTGGGTTTTTATCCTGTTAGTTGACCTTGTATGTAATATGTACTTTCATGTACCTACTTCTGCAAATCTTCTAATAAAGTTTTCAATCAATCAATCAATCAAACCTCCTGTGCTGTATCTGGACACAGTGTGGTACATGGGGGTCAGAGTAATCGGTGTATTTCTCCACCCCCTTGTGGATAGGGAAGAGCCCCACAATGATGATGTCTCCAGGGGCTGTGACTCCTGCTGTCCTCCCTCCATCTCCAGCAGAGACAGTGTGATGAACAGGAACAACACATCACAACATGTGTGCCATTCTTCCTCTCAGACTCGCGGTTTCTCTTTCTCTATTTCACAGGTTCTCTCAGTAACTTGTTCTTACCATTCCTGCCTCTGTCCCTGTCTTTGCCTGTCTGTCTCTCTCCCTGTGTTCCTTGGCCAATCGCTCACACACTCCCTGTGAGCGTCACTGGCAGACAGGCTCTCCTGTTACCATTCTCAGTACAAGTCCATTGCTTACTGCTACTCTCATCTAATGCATGCTTAACGCTAGAACAACCGTGCCTTTTTTACCTACTATAAGAGGGGGTCAAATGTTACAACAACAAAACAAAAACGTTACAATGGTAAGCTGCTATTTACACACAACGACCACTAGTTGGCAGCTTGTAAATTAGCCTGCCTCCTACACAGAAAAACTGCAAAAATATCTTTATACTAGCTTATCCTGATGTGATTTTGAGGATACTGAGTGGTAGAATGCACATATCTAGGACAAGTCATGAAAGGAGGGTCTTGAAATTTGATCGAGTGCAAAGATTTAAAACATTTTTTACTCACTTGGTCAAATGACCCCACCCATGGCTGTTCTAGTGTTAACACAGCCCTCCTCTCAATCTTAGTGACTAGGCTGACTAATTAGCAGGCTTGGTTGACTAGTTTCAGTTTCAGAAACTCCAGCTAATCCTCTTGATCTTTGTCTGTTGTTTTATTTAAGCATTTGCGGTTTGTTACATTGAGCAGTTCTCAAAGTGGCAAATATAGGAAATTGGGCTATACAGATTGATATATGAATTGAACAGATTAAAATATGTATTGGATGGATGTATTGGATTTCTATATATCAGACCAAGGAAAGGAAATTAAACTAGACTGGCGGAGTGGCGGCCCCTTGCCCGGCCCTCGGGCTCCGGTGGGGGCCAAGGTTGGAACCCCTCCTAAAACAGGCCTGGGGGATGTCCAAGGCAGGAGAGGGCACGGAATGTGCAGTGGGCCAGCCCAGCGCCCTAAATCAATGAGAGCTCTGCGCCTGGTCGCGGCTTGGGGCTAGATCTCCCTGGAATGCATGTGCCCATGTCACTGAACCAGCACCTCCCCTGGCTGTTGGAGACGCCTGCTCAGGGGGGGGAGAGGAGCTAGGGGGAATGGGGGCCACATCAGCATTATGGTTGCCCTCAAAGGGCCGGTTGTAACTGTAAGACTATATAAATGTATCTACTCTTTATCATATCACATAATTGCCTCTGCATTCGATTATTATTGGTTTTAGTAATAACATCATTAATAATTAACTCTGAAAGCAGAAGTCTAGGAACAATAATGGCAAGCAGACATTCAAGTGTACAACTATTGTACATTGTGTACCATTTATTTAAAACATGAGTTCAGTAACAAAAACAAATGCTTGTGCATCGATATATGTGCACATACGTAGACACAAATCTACTGTATGTGGGTTATTATAACATAAATCTTTTATGAGATTAAGAAACCCTCATTACTAATGAGGGATGGCTTTGATTATAGTAAATATTTGGCTGCATGAACAGACACACACACACACACACACACACACACACACACACACACACACACACACACACACTCACACACACACACACACACACACACACACACACACACACACACACACACACAGTTCATATACAGAGTACATAAAGTAGTATACGTAATAAAGTAAAAAATAAAAACAAGGGTTGTTTCAGTTCATAACTATACAGGTTCTGGTTGAGGTTACTCAGACATGATGTGGACTGTGTGAGTGATGCTGTCTGGCCCTGTACACACAAAGTACATCTCTCCTCAACCTGAGACACCATTCACACACCATCCTAATCCATTGAGAATGCAAGGCTGCCTTTCACTTCTTGGACTTTTTGTTGCTTTTGTTGGTGGCTAAGGTTAGCATACTTGGCTCTGTGTTTGGTGTCAAAGTGCCGCCATATTCCTTGGGCATTGCCACTGCCTCATAGCAAAACTTTCCCATCTCAATTCGCTTTCCCATGTCTCATCAACGTACATCGCAAAAGTAGTTTAGCAGTTTAGTTTAACCTCTAGCAGTTGTGACCGTAAGCAACCGCATAGACTGCTTATGCCAGCGGCCGGCTCTGGCTGGGAAATGTAGTTTATGGACACCGTACTTCTGTAAAGCAGCATTGAATTGTATTATAAGCAAATTATATTATTTGCAAGCTCTCGCTAAGAACAGCAGAATAGCAGATTTCCAACTCTGCAATATTGCAAATATAAGCTTTCACTACAAGAGGCCAAAAAATGGATCCCCATGTTTATAACATTAACATTTGGACTCAACTACTGCGATGCACTACTATCTGGCTCCAATGCCATGGGAAGTCAGCAACTAGTCCAAAATTCAGTTCTCAAAAGAAGCAGTAAATGTGATCACATCACCCCTGTTCTATCATCATTGCATTGCGACAAGTAAAACAGAGCACATACACTTAAAGCCCATAACAGTCTCACGCCTTATTATTTAGCTAATCTGATCAACTCCTACCAACACACTTGCACCTTCAGATTGAAAGATGAGGGATTGCTTTTCACATGCATCCAAAACAAAACAGCCGGAGGCAAGGCTTTCTCTTATCTATCGTCACTTCTGTGGAATAGCCTGCTTGCCCTTGTTAGGGGTCAGTGACAGTTATCCCTTTTAAGACTAACCTCAAGGTAACCTCGAGCTAACCTCGAAGGTATACTGGTTCCATCTCAGGCAACAACGTTTGCTCGTCTCCACATAGTGTCTGGCAGCACTGGAGTGGTGGAGAGACCCACCCTCCCTCCCGCCTTCTGGCTCCCCATAGGGAGAGTCCTCGGACAAAGGGTCACTTCACAGGTGGGGGGGTTACACAACAGGTCAGTAAGATGGACATGTGGTCCGGTCTGTTCCACACGACCCACAAAAATGAATGAATGAATGAATGGTCTTTATTGTCATTAATACAGTACAGGTACCATACAACGAAATTTAGGAGGAGGGGGCTCCCCTGGTGCTTGGAAAAAAGACTAAAAACAAGAGGTGCAAGGGTAAAATAAAAAAGGGAAAAGAGCTGGTTTACATAAATAAAGGCTATGTACACTATCTACTATACTATACTACTATACTATACAATAAAACACTGTGCTGTACTCTATGCTATGCTATAAATATCCTAACTTTTCCTATATCTGAACCTTATTTACACAAGGGTTGTCATATTGCACATAGTATTGTTGCACATTCATTAAAGTGTCGCAGTTAGCAGGTTTGAAATGTTCACAGTTGTATTTCAATATTGCACTTGTGTTTACAATCTAGTAGCTGCCATCAAATTGTCTAGATTGTCCAGGGCCTAGAACCTAGGTCTTTGCTGTGTTCAGGGCCTGAATGGCCCTAGGGTAGAAGCTGAGCTTCAGTCTATTTGTCCGTGCGAACATGGTCCTGAACCGCCTGCCTGAGCGCAGCCGAATAAAGTGTTCGTTCCGAGGGTGGGATGGGTCCCTGGAGATCTTGGAGGCCTTCCTGAGGCAGCGTGTGTTGTACAGCTCTTCCAGAGAGGGGAGGGGGGCGCCGATGATCTTCTGGGCCGATCTCACGACTCTCTGTAGCGCTTTCCTCTCTGCGGCTGTGCAGCTGGAGAACCACACGCAAATGCAGTAGGTGAGGATGCTCTCCACTGTGCAGCGGTAGAAGGTCACAAGCAGCTCCTGTCTGAGGTGGTATTTCCTGAGGACTCTCAGGAAGTAGAGCCGCTGTTGTGCCTTCTTGATGATGGCTGCTGTGTTGGTCCTCCAGGACAGGTCCTCCTGTACTGTATGTGCACCCCCAGGAATCGGAGAGTTGAGACTCTCTCCACGCTCCCTCCATCGACTAGCAGGGGCTGGACCTCAGATTATTTCCTCCTGAAGTCCACGATGATTTCCTGGGTCTTTAACTGGTTCAGCAGCAGGTTGTTAACCTTGCAAAGCTTGCCCAGCTGCTCCACCTCATCCCTGTACGCCGCCTCGTCCCCCCCCGAGATGCAGCCCACCACGGTGGTGTCGTCTGCAAACTTTATGATGGAGTTGCTGGGGTGTCCTCAAGCTCTACACAGTGTGTTACTAGCCCTCAAGCTACTTTCTCCCCTCCCATGTCAGGATGGACAATACATCCACGGTGTCGTACGTCAAACTGCCAAGGAGGAACGCACTCTCTCCAACACCTGTCTGTGTGTTATCGAGATTGTTGATATGGAGCCATTCATGTACCAAGGCAGACTGAACACAGGAGTGGACTTACTGTCGCAAGGAGATCTCCCACCAGGAGGGTGGTTGGTGACGACAACCGCAAGTCGTCCAACAGCTTTGGAGACAGCTATGGTGTAGCAAACGTAGATCCGTTGGCCTCGCCAGATTAAAACGTGCAATGTCTGTTAGTCTTTGCGATGACAGATCACCACACTCTGTGAGGCACGGATGCACTGGCCCACCCATGGCCACCTGTACAACTCTATGCCTTCCCCTTCAGTGGGCCTCATCTCCCCCACACTCGACAGAGTGAGAGCGGACGGTTTGTTCCTGCTCCTGGAGAGCCTGGAGACCCTGGAGGTCACAGATAGCCCAGTTACTATGTGCCCCCTTGGTGTCTCCAGTTATGCAGAGACCTACTCTACCGAGTGCAAAGCTGATTATTCAACCTGAGCTGATGGACTTTTGGTTTCGTCCAACTTAAACTGGGAAGGCCTTTCTCCTGAACGTGGATGCCGCGATTCAGAGTGATAGAGCCCTTCAGAGTGCTAGAGCCCTTCCAACAGAGGTCTTTATGACCTTAAATGGAGGATATTCACGGTGCGGTGTGAGAATTTCAGCCTGGTTGCATACTTTTTCCAGAACGTGTTGATAAGGGCAAAGCCTTCTCCACTCTACCTGGCAGCCATTTAGGCCACAGGGGGTGTAGTATGGCAACTGCCGGGGTACCCCGTTATCTGTTGTTTCATGAAGTGAGCACATAGTCTTTGTCCGGTCACCAGACATTGTGTCCCCTCGTGGGAGCTTTCCTTGGTTCATGAAGCGATCACTAGTGCCTGTTTCAAACCTCTGCAGACTGTGAGTGACTGGCGTGCGCTTTCAATTTATGCTATATGTACTCAGTGACACTAAGGTTATATTATGCCCTAACTGCCACGTCCGTTCCCAAAATCTCCATGCATACTGCTTAGGGATGGAAATTAAGAATCGGTTCCAGTTGAGACCCGATTCCAAATTGTCCAATCCATCAGAACCGCATGCCTCGGAAGAGTTCCTTTTATCAATGCCGGCATGTTTTTCTGACAGTTGCGTTGCGCAATCAAAGGATCAGAGATTTAATCTAGCACTGAAAGCATAACGCTGCTAGTGCACAGTGTGGTTAATAGTTAACTCAAAGACAGAAAGACAAAAAGTTTAACGGTTTTGAGCAGAAAGAGAGAGCAGCTGAGCTATTCAGCTAATTTAGCCTGACTCAACCAGAGAGGAATGCTGTTTATGTTAGCTAGCTAGGATATCCAACACTGCAACTCCTCATGATTGATCCTTGTGATTGTAAACATTGATTGTAAATGTAGGTTATACACGTTAGTAAGCTGTGTAGCGGTTATTGTAGCGGTTATATGTGGAGATTTAGCTTGGAGATTTTTTCTAGACTGTCACCCAATTATTACCTGAACACTGGTACAAATAATATTGGGGACACTACTTTTTATGACAGCCCTAACCCTAAACTTAACCAGTTGAAGTTAATGCCAACATTTAACTAGTCAAGTTTTTGACACATCTTGGCCAAAACAGATCAAATACTGATATTACAATCCCCTAGATCGTAAAAATCTCTAGATAGGGTAGAGTGGTGATACAAGGTGAATTTAAAACAGGCGCAAGTAGTTGCACAAGCTCAATCTGAGATTTGAAGCCAATTTGCACCCTTGGCCAATAATTCAGTGTCGATATGATATCATATACCATCATATTCAACCTCTCCCTCTCCACGGGCATACTGCCCTCCTGCTTCAAGTCATCTGCCATCATCCCAGTACCGAAAAAGGATATGGTAACATGCCTGGCGCCTTGTTGCTCTCATCTCCATAGTATGCAAATGCTTTGAGAAGATCATCAAGATCCTGATCTGCAGGGAGCTGCCACCCTTCCTAGACCCTCACTAATTTGCCTACCGGGGAAACAGATCGACAGATGACAACATTGCCACTGCGCTACACTCAGCGCTCACCCACCTTGATAAGAGAAACTCCTATGTGAGGATGCTGTTTGTAGACTACAGTTCAGCATTCAACACCATAGTCCCCTACAGACTAGACAGCAAGCTCAGGGACCTAGACATCAATCCCAGCCTATGCAACTGGATCTTGGACTTCCTGTCGGACTGAAAACAAGTGGTGAAAATGGGCTCTAAGACCTCCGCCCCTCTGACCATCAGCACAGGAGGCCCCCAAGGTTGTGTGTACTGATGGTAGTCGCGCGTTTTGACCTAGTTCCATGTAACATTTCCCCCCCTTGATGGTATATGATGATATAGCTGTATAGCGGCACTTATTAAACCAAAACAACCCGCAATCAGTTGTTGTTATGTAATATTATTGATGGATGTGCCATTTTTGATGGAGAGCAGTGAGCGGGAGACTCATCAAAGACATGTAGTTGACTAATGCAGTAGACAGCGGTTGTTTCTCCAGCGTTCCTGTCACATCGGATTTCGGAACGCCATAAAAAAAAATCTCCGCTCCCTGTGAGTCATGCATTTTTCCATGTTTCCCTTTGATGGCATATGACGCCGTAAATTTAACTAAAGTTCAGCCGCAAAGTTGTTGCACTGTTGTCTTATATCAGTGCAGACTGGCAGGATAGGAGCACAGGTTTCATACAGGTTAGAGCGCCGTTATTCTGTCATGGTCTGATAATGAAGAATTGTTCTTTTTTATTTGATGACTTGTTTGATCAATTGATAGCGTAAAACCTAAATTGTGAATGAATCGCGAGCGTCAATGCTTTCCTATGATACTACTGATGACGTATCAGGATCTTGAAGGGTTGTCCCATTTCATAGGGAAAGGTTTCAACCACTACGGCTTGTGGCTCTGTTCCGAGGCCTTGGCTCTAAATCGAGTGGCACTCGAAAACGAGCCATAGGGGTAGAAAAGGGAATCGGGATTGGGCCTTAGGGCCTAAGACACTAGAGGCCTTCTTCAGAGGCACAACCAAGAGCATCCTGACAGCTTGTATCACTGCCTGGTATGGGAACTGCACATTGCAAAGGCGAAGGCAAATATCAAGATGCAAGATAAGCACTAATGAAGCCATAATGAAATGTAAGCTTGCAGTGTAATGAGGCCCAATGTCTACATTATATAATGTAGAGTCACACTAAAGTAGATGTGCATGACTGGCTGTAATCACAAAGACAGCCCTCCAGTATGGCATACTGGCTCTAAATCCCTAGGAGGCAGCCACTGACCCTCCCATTTGTAAGGCATTGCACTTCTAAAAGAAAAGAGCTGAGATCAGTCATGTCACCAAAGAGTCCTCCCTGGAGACTGACTAAGCAGCTCTGAGATCAGTGATAAAAGCCAACAGAAAAATCACTCATTTGGAATATGACCTGGGGGAAGTTGCAAGAGTTGTAAGAGTTGTCCTGCTACACTGTATTCCTGACAGAGTAGTTCAACATCTGTGGTCTTTTTCCATGTGCACCTGAACCTGAACTCCATTACACATGGAGGATTCCATAACTGCCAATTTGTGGTGAAGGTGACGGTTGGTTTTATCATTTAACTTTTAATCTTGCACAAACAATTCAATACACGCCTGTAGAAACCTTGGGTGCCTTGGAAACGTTTTTACTTCACTTTTGACTTTTAAACATATCTGGTTATATTTTGTACAAATTAGGAAGAATAATAAGGCTTTTGTAGGACTTCTTTTTCAACATCAACATGCTAAAAACAACATAACTACACATAATTAGACAATCACACAGTCCTTGCTTTTGAACACGTCCTAAAACGTACGTTTGTTTACAAGCCATTTATCACTAACTCACTAACTAGTAGCTTACGAAGCAGGACGGCAGACGATACAGTGAATCCAATTCACACATTATTTTTGTATTTAGTGATCCTAAAACTGTTGTTTGTTATATTGAGTGGGGTTTTTCAACACTTAAATGTGTCACAAATTTTACCACATGTCCTTAAATGACTGAATCAAGTTTGTCACAGGGATGTAATCAGAGTTTTCAGCACTAATCAGCACCATATGTGGCTGAATGCATGAAAGCCAACGTGTGCTTCTGAGTGTGCCATTTAAACACAATGGGAGGAAACAATGCCAAAGAGAGCCTCCCACATTGCACATGTCTGTGTGTGTGTGTGTGTGTGTGTGTGTGTGTGTGTGTGTGTGTGTGTGTGTGTGTGTGTGTGCGTGTGTCTGTGTCTAGCATTTGCCATACACTTCCTTCCCCACAGCTTGGAGGAGCTGCCCAGCATATGTAACTGATGAGTTACACACACATTGCCACAGTTTTCTCAAAGAGGTTAAGTGAAGCCCCTGTGCTATGAAGCTCCTTGTGTTCCTGAGACGCGTAATGGAGGCGGATCTGCCTGAGCTAATGGTTCAGATGCAGTGCTCTAACACTTTGCTGCAGGCTTATTTTATTTCCGTACCAACTCATCTGCAAAACACTGCCCTGCCTTGCCTGCATGCCTACTATAGAACAGTGTTGTATGAAGTCTTTTGAGACCTACTTACAGAAGTACATTCTTCAATTGAATCAAGTGGAAATGTTCTTTCTTTATTTTGAGCTTGTCCTCCACCCACTGTACTCCAAATGGTAAACACTGTCTCTGGTTCTCGTCTTTTTACAAAGGAGGACTGTGTCATTATTCAGGGCTGGCTGAGCAGTGGTGAGACACTGTGCATTTTGTGCTGGCACACGAGGCATGAGACAGGAAATGCAGTTGCTCATATTCTGTTGACGTGTCAAATGTTCTGGCTTTCTCACATCCAATGAAGCTGAGTAAAAAAAAAAGAAAGAAGGATTTATACTGACATTCGGCTCAAAACCGCACAAACCAATATGACGTGGTGTAGCACGTGGTGTAGCACAGTCATCCAGAAACTGCCCAGTCAATACAGAGGACAGAGTGGTTCTGCTGAGGAAGGCTGGTGCTGCCATCTAATGGTGCAACGTTATCCCCATCAGCTCCTTGGCAGTCATGAGACAGGGAGGTTTTTAGTTGTGGTTTTTAAAGATTGAAGTTGAAATGTTTGTGTGCCTCTTTTTAGCCTCTTTGTTTCGGCAAAAAACTTTTTTTTCCCCCTGTATTCATTTTAGGCCTGTCCATGTCGTCTCAGAAAGCATGAGGCTGACTTCTTTAACGCTGTAATGACTTCACGAAACATTACAAAAACAAGTTCCAAAGGCCTACATTGGGAATTGATGAAAACCATAATAGCTTAAAGAAAACATACGAAAGCTCAGGCTTTTTCTCTCTGTCAATTGTCTTTCACGTCTGTCAGATATACTACGTAGCATGGTATCTATCAAAGCGCAACTCTTGGAATTTTTACTCTGAGGCAGTGTTCAGTGAGAGCCAGGAGGAGGGTGTGTTATTTAGGGGAGGTTATCTCAGTGTGCTGCGGCGTAATGGTTAATGGCAGAGTAACCATGGGTGATGTTGTCTGACCCAGGTCAGCAGTCTGTCCCAGACAGTGGGAACTGATAAAATTGTGGGAGGAGGTAATGAATTACAGTTCAGGGCATAGGAGTGGCTGCCTCTGTGATGTAATTCACCCTAAGTCCCCCTACCTGACACACATTACTCATTACGACCCTTGACCCTTCAACTCTGTTATCCTGGGTCCTGTCATAGAGAATGTGCTGCATTGTAAGGATCCATAGACCAGGCTAGGTCTGGTAAGCCTGATCTGTGTGTGTGTGTGTGTGTGTGTGTGTGTGTGTGTGTGTGTGTGTGTGTGTGTGTGTGCGTGTGTGTGTGTGTGTGTGTGTGTGTGTGTGTGTGTGTGTGTGTACAAACATTCTAACATCACGTTTTGAGTGATTTCACAGGGAAACAAGACTGGGGTGTTTTGAACTACAGGATGTGAGTATGAATTGTTCAAAATGTCCACAGACATGTAAATACAAATCAACAATGACACAATATAGTAAAATTCTTGGATCTGTTTATTTATAACATGTAGTAGTTAGTTATAGTTATACTATAGTTAGTAGTTATACTTGTTCTTGCATTCTTAGTGCAAGTGTCTGTTGTATGCTAGACGTTATGGAATAGTAAAGTATGCTACTCTATTTATGGTTGAAGAAATAATGTCAATGTTGTTTTTGTATGTTTTCTTTCTCCTGCTCCACCATAGCCAGGAAAAGGGTAGCTTCTGTTATTCCAACATTATTTCCCACTTACAGAGTAGCTCAGGATGGGGAGCAACATTGTGAAATTGGCTAAACAATGCCTGGCATGTTGTGGTTGGCAGGCTGACCATGGTCATTAGTTAATCATTATCTAAATGTTAGGTCCATTAATGTTTGCACTGTATATAAATGGTTTTGGCTGGTTTAATACGGTAAATTACACTTTTATGCAGATGGTACTGCACTTTATTCTGTAGCCACCTCTGTGGATGGAGCTTTGATTAGATTAGATTCATCTTTATTGTCATTGCAGAGTACAAGTACCAGACAACAGAATGCAGTTTAGCATCCAGCCAGAAGTGCAAATAGTGATATAAAACATGATAGTGATAGTGATAGGTACAGTACGGCAAGTACAGTAGTTAGAGGTAAACACAGGATACAGGATATAGAGGATAGTAGTAAGCTACAGTATGTACATTTAGGTAGCTATGTACAGCATGGTCTATAGAGATGTATAAATAGAGGCTTTATCAAAGAGTGCAATGTGCAAAAATCTGGTATGTGCAAAGGTAGTATTTGTAAACAGCAGTAGTGCAAATGGGAATTGAGTGTTCATATTGACCAGGGGAATGTGCAACCAGCAGTAGTGCAAAGGCTAAATTGGTTGTCCATAGTGCCTGGGGTGCAGTGTTCCCCATGTTGGGGGTGGGGGGGGATTGTTCAACAGAGTGTGTGGGCAGGAGGGATTGTAATAGCTCTGTGAAAGAAGCTGTTCTGGAGCCTGCTGGTACTGGACCTGAGGATCCTGTACTTCTTGAGTCTCTTAGATGGCTGGGGTGTGGGGTGCAGGGTGGTCGCCCCCAACCGCAAGAAACACAGTGTTTCTAAAACTTGCTGCTTTAGTATTATTGGGCCATTTTAGGAACTTGATTAAGGATTCCTGGAGTGCTGTTGTTATAATGGATTGTTGTCTGTAAAAGAAATGTATTGCCTGTGTAAATTGTGACCCTAAATCTGATGTAAATAATAGTGTGTGTATATGTGTATATATATATATATATATATATATATATATATATATATATATATATATATATCAGGGCACCCTTGAAAAAGACCCCTTGCTCTCAAAAGGACTTCTCTGAATAAATAAAAATACATTTTAAAAATGTGACAAGTACCTCCCGCTATGGACCAAGGGAGTATGATAAAAGCTATCATACTAGATCAGGATGTCCTTTGAGTTGGTAGCTGTGTGATATTGCTGATAGAAGACCCTGTTTTAGATTTTCCTGCATTACCGGTATTTCAACATGAAAAATCCACACAACAAGTTTTGTTTCGAGCTTTCTTTTCAACCATTTATACAATTACAGTATATGAAATGCATGCACTGACATCCCTCAAGCAATGCCATTAACTCTCATATGATATCATGTAATCAATACATGTTGGCTCATCTTCTCTGATATAATGAGTAAAGAGGACAACATTATGATTCAGTTTGTTTATACTGTACATTGCATACATTGTGTTTTTGTGTGACAATAAAATGATTAATATATGTTATCTTGTTGACACAGTACCTTTCTGAGGAACATCATTTCATCTGAGATGTTTCAGTATAGAGAAGGCTTAAGAGGATCACACCAGCGTTTTCACAGGTTCAGTGTTATCACCTGACACTGAGTCCTGAGGCCCTCACTAATCAAACAGTTGGGGGGGGGGCAGGGGGGGGGCACTCCATTCCGGCTCAGCCAAGAGTGTATCTCTGCATTCTGGCCTATCACGTTACGCAGGCTCTCCAAACATACCAGGGCCATCCCAGGCTTGCCAAAGGAAGCGTTATCTTATCGCACAGTTGAGCGGGTTTGGACTCCTCCACTTCTTGGGTACTCACACCCACCCCACCGCCTTAGCCTTCAGCCATATTAAGGACTGAATCAGGATCAGCTTCTCAAGTGACCCACT
The DNA here is from genome assembly GCF_963989245.1 of Nansenia antarctica. NCBI lineage: Eukaryota > Metazoa > Chordata > Actinopteri > Argentiniformes > Microstomatidae > Nansenia > Nansenia antarctica. Next base: position 26,562,165 of record NC_137689.1, on the reverse strand, counting down.
GGAAACAGAACCCTTTCTCTGGAGCTTAGACAGTAATCAGAGTCTGGACTGAGGCTGATACCGGCTGACCCCTGAACCTTGTGTTTTGAGAGTGATCGCGGGAGCTCTGGGGAGAGACAGCAGTATACTAATTGTAGTAGGAAGAATACTGTTGATCTGCACACACACACACACACACACACACACACACACACAGAAAAGTAATGACTCTCCTTCTAGAGGGATGGATTACCCAGCCCTCCACTTTCAACTCACCTTCTCCATTACGCTCCTACCAAGTCCTTCTGACATGCATACAGGGGGCAAAGGGGGGGCAATTAATGATCTCCCTCAAAGCTCTGCTGTAACCCAAAGCCTATTGACAGGCATTTAGAGGGTAGTGATGTATAGATGTTGTCAGTACAGTGAATATAGCAAGTTATTGACACTCACTGGTATTGGCCTTTTTCCTTTTGGTCTGTTGATTTCTATGCATTATCAACCAAATCAATGTGTATTGATTTTTTCACTATAGCCTGATGAATATTTCATTAGCATAGAACTGCTGCTCGGAATCAGGACTATCCCTAAAATGATCTACCTCAAATAATAACCCTACGAAACATGGTCACATGGTATTCATCAATAAATGTTGTAAGTGATTATTTAAATAGCAAATGTAACCAGAAATGTACAGTGTGGTGGATGGGTGGGTGGGTGGGGCTGGGGGGGTGGATGGGTGGGTGTAGTTGGGGGGTTGGGGTTTTGTTGCCGATCAGGTCCTTTAGTCTTCCTGAGGGAGGAGTCGACAGTCATACTGATGGCAGGACGCTGCAACAATACATACAAAGTCTTCCATCATCACCAACCCACTCACACAGCCACAGAACCCAATGAGCCCTTTTAATGGTAATAGAGCGAATCCAAACAAAGGTCCTCGTCCTAAAATGGTATGCATGAATAAAGAAGTGTCTCTCCCAAGAAGTGTCTCTCCCACAATGTACATTTACACCTCCTGTTGTATTAACCAAATGTAAAATGTAAATGTATTAAGTACATAATGGTGTTGACTAGGCAGACTTTCTACTCTCCATTCTTGAACTGTAATAGACTAGGGCTGCGAGAGTGCCCGACTGCAAACTGGGTTCAACGTCATAAAGGAACCAAGTAATTTGACTGGACAAGAGGCCTTCTATGAGTGCTGATCAGATTTCCAGACGAACACAGCCTAAATGTAGTGGATGTGCCACCACTGCATCTTTTTCAAATTTTACACTGTATTCTATAAAAAACAAAGACCTTTACCTCTACACACACACACACACACACACACATATATATATATATATATATATATATATATATACTGTATATACAACGGCTCTTATTAAGGTCCTTAATGACATTTTTGCAAACACTGACTCCGGAAAAATCTCAGTTTTAGTACTACTAGACCTTAATACTGTACTTTATTTTAATTTTTTTTCCCTTTCCTAACACCAGGGGAGCCACCCCTCCTAAATTTCGTTGTTTGGTACCTGTACTGTAGCAATGACAAATAAAGTCCATTCATTCCATTCATTCATTTGACACTATAGACCACAACATTCTAATAGATAGACTAAAAACCTGGGAAGGACTTTCAGGCACTGCCTTAAACTGGTTTAGATCCTACCTACAGGACAGAAGCTATTATGTCTCCATTGGCAACTTTGTGTCCGACCAAATAAAAATGACATGTGGGGTTCCCCAAGGATCAATCCTTGGCCCTCTCCTATTCAATCTCTACATGCTTCCATTGGGACACATCATAAAAAAGAACAACATTGCCTACCACAACTATGCGGATGACACTCAAATCTACATAGCCCTCTCACCGAACGACTATAGTCCCATCGACAATCTCTGTAATTGCATTGAACAAATAAATGCCTGGATGACACAAAACTTCCTCCAATTAAACAATAAAGAACAAAACAGAGATAATTGTATTCAGTGCACCTGACAAAAGATTGAACATCAGTGCAAAACTTGATTCTCTCTCTTTTCAAACAAAAAAACAGGTAAGAAATCTTGGTGCAATTCTAGACTCCGATCTAAACTTCAACAGCCACATAAACGTGATAACTAAATCAGCCTACTATCACCTGAAAAACATAACAAGAATGAGAGGTTTCATGTCCAAACAAGACCTTGAAAGACTCATCCATGCATTTGTTTCAAGTAGACTTGATTAGTGTAATGGTCTACTAAAAGGTCTATCTAAGGGGGCTGTTCGTAAGCTGCAGCTCATCCAAAACGTTGCTGCTAGGGTCCTAACAAAGACGAAGAAGTTTGAACACATTACACCAATCCTGAGATCCTTACACTGGCTACCAGTCTCTCAGAGAATTGAATTCAAAGTACTCCTAATTGCATACAAATCACAAAATGGTCTTGGACCTAAATACATATCAGATCTTCTCCCACAGCAAGGTCCCTAAGGTCAGCTGAGACAAATCAGCTAATAATTCCAAGAGTAAAAACAAAACACGGTGCAGCAGCTTTCAGTCACGCTGCCGCATGCTCCTAGAACAAACTCCCTGAAGAAATCAAACAGGCCCAAACCCAAAAGTTATGCTAAAAACCTTCATGTTTTGCAGCAGTTATGATTACACAAACACGTCTATTAACGTATTCTATCCATTAACTATTGTCTTATTAAATGTTTTATCTATGTACTTCTTATATTTGCTTTTATTCATTGCCATTTTTATTTTCTTACTATGCTCCTCTTTCTGTATTTTTTTATAATGTATGTAAAGCACTTTGAATTGCCCCTGTTGTATGAAATGTGCTATACAAATAAACGTGCCTTGTGTTGCATTTCCATGTAATTATTCCCCTTGTCCCCAGTCCTAGGCATAAGGCTGGGTGATTGTGACTGATTAGATGCCTGATGATATGATGCGGCTGCCTTGTGGCCCTCTGGTGATGCAGAGTCTGGCTGAAGCACATTTCTCTTTGAATTCCTCTAGCAGCCCTGATTCCTAACCTGGCTCTGATTTACGACACCGGCTCAGAGGTTGAAATAACCCCAAACAGGACCTGTTTGGTCTGGATGCATGGCCTCACACGACGGCCCAGCTGGTCTTGTAGCTATCAGTGATAAATATGTACACATCTCCCTGGGATCTGGTCCACCAGACAGCTGATAGCGCTCGGATACAAAGAGCCCAACGTGGATACAAAGAGAGGAGAGCAAAGCATATACATTTTGTCTTGTGTTCCAACTTCAAACAGACTGTGGTATTTGAACTGGAGAAGCCCAGCTCGGTGTGCTCATATCAAAGACAACTTCCTTCACAATGCACCTTCCACCTTCTCTCTATCACTTTCACACACACATGCACGCACACACACACACACACACACACACACACACACACACACACACACACATACACTTTTATGTCGTATTTATTTAAGCTTTATTTACACACCAACAATGTCTAACTACTTTTGCTCTTATTGTGAAGAGCAAGCGTCTTCTATTACATCATGTAAGCGTGAGTCTTCTAATTCATCACGGGAGCTAAGGTCAAGAGGATATTGTGTGTAGTAATACATCAATGACAGACTTGAAGAAGACGGTTTTTGGATAGATTTTTTTTTTCAAAAACTAATCAAAAAGTTATTTTCATCTGTGGTGATTTTAACATTGATCTGCTAAATCCAAATAAGCACAAAATGACGGATGAATTTATTAATAGAATGTACAGTATGAGTTTATATCCAAAAATCACCAGACCCAGCAGAATCACACCCCATTGTGCCACTTTAATCGATAACATATTCACCAATGACATTGAAAACAATACAGTGAGCGGTCTATTAATCAACGATATTAGTGACCACCTACCAGTTTTTACAGTCTATGACTACAACTACAAGAGAAATCAGCCAGATGAAAAACTAAAATACAGACGAGTGAGGACAGAGGAAACCATGAATGCATTAAATAATGACTTACTTGGGAAAACATTGGGAAATTGTATATAAAGAAAATGATATTGACAATGCATATGAAACATTTTTAAGAATATTCACTTCATTATCTCCACCTGCTGAGGAAGCTCAGGGCTTTTAACGTCAGCAAGGACATTTTAACCCTAGTTTACAAATCACTCATTGAATCCATTCTCACCTTCAATAACACATCCTGATACAACTCCCTCACTGTCAAACACAAAACCAAACTCTCCCGTATAGTCAATCAGGCAAGTAAAATCATCGGCTCACCTCAAACTTCCCTGTCTGAAATCTACAACCGGTCACTAATCAGAAAAGCCACACAAATCACATAGGACCCCTCTCACCCCCTCCACCAATCATTTCAGCCACTTCCATCAGGCCGCCGTTATAGTACTCCACTGGCCCGGAAAAACACATATAAAAAAATCATTCATTCCCACTGCAACCACCGCCCTGAACATTTTAAAATAGGAAGCACACTGTTTTTCTTTTAAACCACAACATTTTAGCATTTTAAATCATAATACTGTTTTTCTTACTATAATTTTTTTAAATGACTAGACTTTTTAAATAGGCACTACATTTTATAAACACTGTTATATCTGTCTGTTTTTATTGTATGTATGTGACCTGTGTGTTTTTAATGTGGATAACGTATTCATGAACTGCACAAAGCCTGTCAAAGGAGAATTTCTGTCACTGTGACAGACAATAAAGCAATCTTGAATCTTGAATCTTGAATTATATGATAAAAACTGTCCATTAAAACAATATAGCAGAAAACTAAAATACACAGATCGACCATGGATCATAAAGGGACTACAAAATGCCTGTAAAAAGAAAAATACACTCTATAGAGAATTCATAAAACAAAGAACTAAAGAGACAGAAAATAAATGTAAAAAATATAAAAATAAGTTAACAAATATTATAAGGGTATGTAGGAAGGAATATTATAGTAAAATATTGAGTATTAACAAAAACAATATTAAGGGAATATGGGACATATTAAATAGTATTATTAAAAATGGTTTTTTTAACCATTGAGTTACCCTCAATATTTTATTGATAACAACATTATAAAGGATAATATGCATGATGTGGTTAATAGCTTTAATACTTTTTTGTAAGTGTTGGACCAAACCTGGCAGAAAAAAATCCTGATCCATTGTCATCTGAGGATTGGGATGACAACCTTATAGATAGGAATCCTAGCTCATTGTTCCTTACACCAGTAGAAGAAAAGCAAATAATAGATATTGTTAATAAATGTAAATACAAAACACCTAGTGATTGCAATGGAATTGATATGAAAATTGTGAAAAGGGTAATTGAGGGGATTTCAGAACCACTAACATACATCTGTAACTTATCGTTCCAAACCAGTACATTTCCTAACAAAATGAAAATAGCTAAAGTTGTACCGCTGTATAAAACTGGGGATAGACACCACTTCACAAATTACAGGCCTATTTCTTTACTTCCACAATTCTCAAACATTCTAGAAAAACTATTCAATAACAGATTAGACAAATTCATAGATAAACATAAATTACTTTCTGACAGTCAATACGGATTCAGATCAAACAGTTCAACATCACTGGCATTAATTGAATCAATCGAGGGAATTACAAACGCTATAGACCACAAACAGTATGCAGTTGGAGTATTCATTGATCTTAAAAAAGCTTTCGACACAATCAATCATAACATATTAATCAATAAACTGGAACGGTATGGGATCAGGGGGGTAGCATTGCACTGGGTGAGAAGTTATTTAAGAGACAGGAAACAATTTGTGAAGTTGGGAGAGTATTCATCGTTGTGACGGCTATGAGTAGCCTGGTTGTCTGTGTCTGTGTGTTTGTGTGTGTCTCTTTAAAAGCTAAATAGGAGATGAGTCCAGTCCAGGGAATCCACCACCCCCCCCCCCCCCCGTGATAATTGCCCAATCAACTCCAGCAGTGGCCAATCAACTCCAGCCAATCAACTCCAGCCAATCATCTCCAAACCAGCCAATCATCAGAGGCCACACCATTCAAAAGACCCTGAAAGAAAAGCAGCAGGAGCTGTGTGATTCCCTCACACAGTTCCCACCATTTTGTAGTATTCCATAGAGGTGGATACTTTGTTAGAGATACTTTGTTAGAGATACTTTGTTAGAGATACTTTGTTAGAGATACTTTGTTAGAGATACTTTGTTAGAGATCATTTTGGTTTAGTTTGTTAGTTCTGTGTTCAGTGATATTGTTTTGTGATACTTTGTTCAGTTATGATTTAGTTGATGCTTTGTGTTTTGGTACGTTAATAGTCACTTATACTTTAAGGATTTTGATAGTGACCTTTTTTTGTTTGTTGTTTTAAGAACCATCCTCGGGATGTGTTTATTCTTTGTTTTGTTTTGAGTCATTTGTTTGTAATTCTAATTCTGTTTTTATCCATACAAAAATACTTTTATATTGTCTTGGCCTAAATAAATATCTTTATTACTTAACAACTGTAATTTTGTTACTTTTTCTTCTCCCTAGCGAACTAGAACGTAACAAGTGGGGGCTCGTCCGGGATTAACGCCGTTAAAGGGTCCGGATCTAAAAAGGTATTTGGCTGGGGTAATTAATAGTTTATAAACATCATGGCAACAAAAAAGTTTGAATTGGAACAATTTATGACCCAGCCCTCCATAGAACAACTTGAGGAATGCAAAAAGGCAGAGTTGGTAGAAATAGCTACTCATATTGGTCTTTCCTATGAGAAAAGGGTAACAAAGAAGGAACTGAAACTTCTTCTGGTGGGGGAACTGGTTGAGAAGGGTGTGGTTGAACAGGCTCAGGATGAAAATTCCTGGGAGGAGGAGTCTGGGGGCCCTCTACCTTCAGGGGGAGAGGAGTTTCTTCAGACGCCCGTCCAAACCTTTAAGACACCACTGAAAGTGGATATAACTTTGGAGCAGTTTAATCCATCTTCTATTGATAGTGCCAGTACTGGGGCTCGTGGAGAGGAGGCGAAACAGCAGTTTCAGTTAGCCTGTCTCCGAATGGAGGCCCAGGAAAGGGCAGCCATCAGAGAAGAGAAGGCTCAGGAGAGGGCTGAGGCCCGAGAGGCTCAGGAGAGGGCTGAGGCCCGAGGAACTGAGGCTGAGGCCCGACAGCATGAGCTAATAAAGTGTTCGGTAAGGATATGTTGCATAGCAACCAAGCAGCGAATTATTTGAGCCACATTGATGGAACTGACCGCAAGCTTATTTAAACCTGGATCAGAGTTAATCGCTTGGATCAGAGTTAATCTCGCATAGTGGAACGGCCCCCAGGTGTTTTCACAGATTATTTGTTTATTTACATTATTTGTTTTCTATTGTTGGTAAATACGTAAATAAATTTGATATAATTTAAAAAATATTATATTAATATTGAAGTTAACTGTAGATTATTAATCTCTGAGTATTGGAGAGTAGGATTAAATAAACGTATGCTTCTTCCTACTCCTTTTCAGACATGTTAAGTTAATAGTGGTTTTTTTCCTGTTTTTTGTTCTAACTATTTTCTTTTTGATTTTGTCTTTGCTATTTTATATTTTTCACATGTTCGAAATAAAGCTTTCATATCATATCAAGAACACATAGCCAACACACTAAATAATGCCTTGTTCTCGGGTTTAGATAGCCAGACTTTCTGGATTTAACAAAAAAAGTCACCCTGGGCTGCTAAACAGAGTACATTGTAGAGTAGAATGCTAAACGGTAGATACTATAAGCTTGCAATGTATCTAATTTGAAACTGACACAAGTATGACCTACTGTAGTAATCACTGACAGAATATACAGGTAACCTTGTAGGCCTATTTCACCAATCATTTTGTCTTCTGAACTGATTTGAACTTATTACATTGTTGTGTTTGATACAAATAGTGTATTGTAAATATATTACTTATTGTAAGCTTATTGTCTATTCATATTTTACACTCATAAGACACTTTATGAGGAACACTATACTAATATTGGGTAGCGCCTCATGTTGCTCTCAAAACAGCCTCAATACTTCGTGGCATTTATTACACAGATGTTGGAAACAATCCTTTGAGATTCTGGTCCATGATGACATGATTGCATCACGCAATTCTTCAGGTGCACTTTCAAGCTGTGAATTTCCCGTTCTACCACATCCCAAAGGTGTTCTATTGGATTCAGATCCGGTGACTGGGCAGTTCCACTGAAGAACACTGAATTCATTGTTATGTTCATGAAACCAGTTTGAGAGGACTTTTGCTTTGTTACATGGTGTATTATCATGCTGGAAGTAGCCATTAGAAGATGGGTACATTGTGGCCATGAAGGGATGCACATGGTCAGCAACAATACTCAAATAGGCTGTGGCATTCAAGCGATGATTAATTGGTATTAACAGTAACAGGCCCAATGTGTGCCAAGAAAACATTCCCCACTATTACACCACCTCCATGAATAAGAAGGTGTACAGGTGTTCCTAATAAAGTGTTCGGTGAGTGTATATTTTGACCTGATGACCTGACCTGGAAGGACAACACAAAAGGCACCATCAAGAGGGCACAACAGCGGCTATACACCCTGAGATGCCTCAGGAAAGAACACAACAAGCAGGAGATACTGGTGGCCTTCTACCGCGGCGCAGTGGAGAGCATCCTCACCTACGGCATCTGCAACTGGTTCTACAGCTGCACAACAGCGGAGAGAAATGCGCTACAGAGAGTCGTGAGAACAGCACAGAAGATCACCGGCGCCCCCCTCCCCTCTCTGGAAGAGCTGTACAACACACGCTGTCTCAGGAAGGCCTCCAAGATCTCCAGGGACCCGACCCACCCTGGGCACGTACACTTTATCAGGCTGCCCTCGAAAAGGAGGTACAGGACCCCGGCCGCTAAGACAAACAGACTGAAGAACTGCTTCTACCACAGGGCCGTCCAGGCCCTGAACACAGCAAAGACCTAAGTTCTGGGCCCTGGACAGTCTGGACGGATTGTATGGCAGCTGCTGGACTGAAAAAAAATCAGGTGTAGTGCTGAGGCACAAACATGTACATTTCAAGCCTGCAAACAGTGACACTTTAAATAACGTGAAAAAATACTATTGTGCAATATGACAACCCTAGTTGACTATCTGTGCAGTATAGTACAGTGGATTGTGTACATAGCCTTTATTTATGTAAACCAGCTCCTTACCTTCTTGTGATTTTATTCTTTTTCTAAAAGTTTTTTTTTTTTTTTTCCTAACACCAGGGGAGCCACCCCTCCTAAATTTCGTTGTTTGGTACCTCTACTGTAGCAATGACAATAAAGTCCATTCATTCATTCATTCATTCATTCATTTTACAATAATAGCTGTAATGTGGTCTCTATCGCCCTCTATTGACAATAAATCTCTCTGTTTGGCTTTGGTGTTCAAATAGACCTCTACATTATAAAAGGATTGCTGTTTAGATCAAATAATAATTTAGTCAGTTTAGTTTAAGTAGTTGTGATTTATGAATATACCTTCTCAAATAAATTGGGGCACTAAATTAGTCTTTCATAAACATAAAAGAAAATTATTTAAAGTTTAGCAATATGAAATACAGTAGACATAAACCTAACCTAATCTCTATCAAAAGAACAAAAGTCTCATCAGTCTCTCATCATTCTTCTACAAATCGATGTTTATTTATTTAGTCTGTAATTTACTTTATTCAGTTCTCTACCAGCAGGGGGAACTGCAGGCAAATTAGTTTGCACCAAATATGAGATATACCTAGGTTACACTCTTACCTAAATCATTGAGTCAAGGACAATAACAGATATTCACAAACATTTGAATAACGCATGCATATGTAAAGTTCTGTCCTGGCCGTTCCTCCTTCTTGACAAGGAAAATCTTGAAGATGCATCAAGATTGTCAGCAGAGGTTACTGAGACACCTGTTCACAGTAAAGCCATGGAGGTGTGTGTGTGTGTGTGTGTGTGTGTGTGTGTCTGTGTGTGTGCGTGCCTGCATGCTTGTGTGTGTGCTTGCGTGGGTGTGTGTAGGATTTCCCTTTGAAAATGTAATGAGGTAGACGACAGCCTTGAATATCAGATTTCACATGGTGCATATGCATCATATTCCACATCCATCACAGGAAAGTCCTGACATCATGGGAGAGGTATTTTCTAATTCCACTTGAACGATTTGCCACGGATGTTGCCTTAAAAAGTACCACATTCTAGTGGAGAAGAATAGATCCCCACTCCTATATTTTTAAGTATACAATAAGTTTAATCCTCTGCCAAGTCTACCCTTATAATAATAGTTGGTAACAGTCATTTTCTCAGATCTTTCCTCAGAGAGGGACTTATGTCTAAATCTTACTACCGTAAATCCTCTAATATTGGCCCGGGCCTTTATTTACTGAGCCGCAGAGAGCACCAGGCCTTTGTTGGAGGCAGGCTTATATTAGAGGGAGGCCTTTATTTCTTATGGACACATCATGGACTTAACATCCATGTTGACTCCAACTGAAAAACCTCAACGGAACTCCTGTACAGTCTCCACTATTTTAACATTACCCAACACATAGATTTCCCCACCCACAGAAAAGGACACACACTGGACCTGGTCTGCACCTCTGGCATCACCATCAGCAATCTGACCAGCACAGACCTCACTATCACTCACCATCTGGCCATCACCCTGGACATAGACATCCCCACCCCCCATGACAAACAAAAACGCACCATAACATTCCGGAACCTCAAGTCCATTAACCCCTCCTCCTTCTCCACCATCCTGGCTGACTCCATCTCTGACTCGGCCCTCACTCCAGGCGTCTCCCTCACTGAACTGGTCAACACCTACAGTGATGCACTTCCCTCCTGCCTTGACCAGGCTGCTCCCACCAAAAGCAAATCTGTCTCCTTCACTCACTCTGGCCCCTGGTACACCGACCAACTCCACCATCTCAAAGCCAAAGGCCGTCAACTTGAACGCCTACACAAAAGAACTGTCTCACTGTCCATTTGGATGCCTACAAACTTCACCAACAACAATATAAAGAATCCTTCAACAGTGCGCGCTCCTCCTACTATTCCTCCATCATCGATTCTGGCTGTAACAACCCCAAAACACTCTTCTCCACCATCAACAAACTCCTCCAGCCCATGGACACTATCTCTAACTCATTCACCACCAGCAAATGCAACCTATTTCTAACATTCTTTCAAACCAAAATTGACACAATACACAACCAGTTGACTGCTGCCTCTCCCACCACCGTCCCTGACCCCCATTCCTACGTCCCACGACCCCCAAGTCATCCTCTTACATCTTTCAGTCCAATCACTGATTCCGTCCTATCCTCCACAGTCACCAGCATGAAGTCCTCAACCTGCGCCTTGGACCCCATTCCCTCCTCCCTAGTCAAGGCCTGTCTCCCCACACTCACCCCACTCATTACTAACATAGTTAACTCCTCCCTGTCCGCCGGCATTGTCCCCCCTGCCCTCAAGCTCGCTGCTATTACCCCCATACTTAAAAAACCCGGTCTCGACCCTGACACCCCCAACAACTACCGGCCCATTTCCAATCTCACCTTCTTGTCCAAAATCCTTGAGAAAGTTGTTGCTGCCCAACTCAAATCCCACCTTGACTCCAATAACCTGTATGAACCATTCCAATCTGGCTTCCGTTCAAAACACAGCACTGAAACAGCACTACTAAAAATCACCAACAACATACTCCTCTCTGCTGACTCTGGCCACCTCACCATCCTCATCCTCCTTGACCTCAGCGCCGCCTTTGACGCCATCAACCATTCCATCCTCCTCACCCGTCTCCAACACATTGGCATAACTGGCACCGCCCTCTCCTGGTTCAAGTCCTATCTCTCAGACAGACATCAATACATCTCAATAAATACTGTAACTGTAAATCCTCCACTCCTCCAGTCACCCACAGCCCAGGGTTCAGTGCTAGGCCCCCTCCTCTTCATCCTGTACATCCTTCCCCTTGGACAGGTCCTCCGCTGCCCAGGGGCGTGTCCAGGGGGGGGCCAGGGGTGGCCCGTGCCACCCCTGAAATCTGATTGGCCACCCTAGGTGCCACCCTGATTGATTGGCTATCTGCCTAGTCACTCAGAGCAGAGGCCACTTCGCACCACGAGACAAACTTTTCGAACAGAACACCTTTTTGATCAGCGGTGAGGTGTGCTGATCTTGGCGCTCCTGAAGAAATGTGAGTACCATTAATGGTTAGACTTTTGCATAGCTACATATAGGCTACGGTGTTGTGCTAGTGGTTAAAACGTTTTAGCTGTAACATTATATTTTGTAGTAGGCTACTCTGGTCTCTCATCATCCGATCTCAGCTTGCTAGTAAACCTGTCGTCGAAATGCTAGCTAATGCTAACGTTAGGCTATAGGCTAGGTAACGTCAGCTATATACATTTGAATGCTTGAGTATGTTTTGTTTGTGTATTGTGCAAGTTATAAAGTGACATGTGTTATGTGATGGTTAATGTTACAGTATGAAAAGAAATCAGAGCATTCAGGGTTTCTTCCAAAGAAAAAAACCCAAAAGGACAGAGCAGCAGGACAGAGAAGCCAGAGCTAATGTTAGTCAGTCAGAGGATGAGAGCCAGCTGGAGGATGTAGACCCAGTTAGCCCACAGCAAGAGCCTCCAGCTTCTGCTGTACACATGGGTATGTATGTAACATTCTGATAGCTCCAGATGTATTTTTAGTAAGCACTTATTTGATAACCGTGATAATGTAACATTGTGATTAATTGCTATACATTTAAACTAAAGCCGAATCTTGTCGATTAAGCCTGTAGGGGTATTCATATTGTATTCATTTGAGTTTGGTAGCTAACATCGGCCTACTTACAAAAAAGGCTGATTTTGTCATTATGATGACCATTTCTGTGATTTTGTAGAGTCAAACAAGGATACTGATGATGAAGGCTGCACATCAGCTTCACCTGCACATCAGGGTATGTTGTACAGTATACAATACATACAATATAAGCCATCTACTTCTCTGCTTTCAGGTTGTTATGAATACAACTATTACTACTATTACTATTACTACTACTATTAAATTGATACAACTATTACAATTCCTGCATTGCTTTAGGTGTGTCTAGTCAGCCACTCTCAGTCTCAGACTATGATACTGACAACGAGGACCAGCCATCAGTACCTGCAGGCCCTGCATTTTCCTGTGGGGACAGTGATGTTGCAGGCCTTGCTGCCCCACGTGGACCTCCTGGTAAGCCTTAATATGTAATTGTTCATATTAAATATACTGTAGCCCGCTTAATATATTGTACTACTTCAATTCTTTAATCTATGTATTAATGCACCAATGAGTACTTCTGTCTCAGAGACTTGAAGGCAGGATCTGATTCTCAGGCTTTTGTCACAGATATTTCACAGTCAAGAGCAGAAGGTCCCACTCAACCTCGGCTAAAGATTTTTCCCAAGACTGTCCAAGGTGAGAAGAGGAGGTCGTTCAATCCGCCGTGGTATCAGCTGCATTCATGGCTTGAATACTCACCAAGCCGAGATTCAGCCTACTGTTATCCTTGCAGACACTTTTCCCTGCCTAGTGCACCACAGTCTGTTTTCACGTCAGAATCAGGTTTTTCTAATTGGAAGAAAGCAATGTTCAAAGATGGTGGCTTCAAGCAGCATGAGAAATCTGAGTGTCACACTAATGCCATGTTTGCTTTGAATGAGTACAAGAGGGCAGCACTTACAGATGCTTCCATAGTAGACCTGATTAACAAAGAATACAGAAAAAAAGTGCAAGAGAATCGCAGCTACATAAAAACAGTTGCAGATGTATTGCGTTTGACTGCAACTCAGAATATAGCCCAAAGAGGTCACAGTGACTCTGAAGAGCACAAAGGGAATTTCTTAGAAATTCTTGAAATGATTGCTAAACACAATCCTTTGGTAGCCAACAAAATGAAGGCACAAGGTAATGCAAAATACACCAGCAATACCATCCAGAATGAAATTCTGCAGTGCCTAGCTGGTATGGTGCGTGATTCTATTGTGGCAGAAGTGAAGAAGAGTGAGTTTTTTTCTGTGATTGCTGATGAAACCAAAGATCTGCAAAAGAAGGAGCAGCTCTCATTGGTTGTTCGATATTATTACAACGGGGCTGTCCATGAAAGTTTTCTGCATTTCAAACATGCCCAACATCTAGATGCTAAGGGGCTTAGTGACATGATCATCCAGTCTTTAGAAAACTATGGCCTCGACTACAAGTCTAATCTGGTTGGGCAAGGCTATGATGGGGCCTCAGTGATGAGTGGCAAACACTCGGGTGTGGCAGCCAGAATTAAGGCAGAGGCCAAGCATGCGTTTTATGTACACTGTAATGCGCACTGTCTGAACCTGGTCTTAGTTGACACTGTAAAGTCAGTCCCAGAGGCTGATTGCTTCTTCTCGCGTCTTGAGAAGATCTATGTGTACATGTCTGGATCTTATGTGCACCAGAAATGGCTTGGTGTTCAAAAAGAGATGTATGGTGGCCAGGCCAGGGAGTTGGTAAAACTAAGTGACACAAGATGGGCATGTAGAGCATTGGCTTGCAGGAACTTGATGGATAGGTTACCAGCTGTGTTGCGTGTTCTTCAAGATATATGCACAGAAAATCATAGAGACAGATCCATTGATGCTCGAGGTTTGCTTGCACAGATTGACCTGACCTTCATTGGCCTCCTTGCAACCTTCAGAAAACTGTTTGGAAACACAAAGCTCCTTTCTGACTTACTCCAGTCACCTTCTGTTGACTTGGCTATGGCAGTGGACATGGTAGAGTCACTTTGTGATACGTTTCAGGAGTACAGGACTGAGACATTTTGTGATCAACTGTGGCACGACATAGAAGAAACAGCCAAACAGTGCAATATAGCTATTCAGGATGGTGAGAAGAGGTCACAAAAAGTTAGCTCCAGGCTTGGTGGGTCTTATGTGACATGTACTATAGGTCTGCGACAGGGTCATTATGATAAAGACGCATTCAGACAGAGACTACTCTACCCCATCCTTGATTCACTAATCTGTGAAATTAACAGAAGGTTTTCAAAACCAAACTGCTTAATAATGAAAGGCATACAGGCCCTACATCCTAAAAGCCATACCTTCCTGCAGGATGACCAGGTATTTGGCTTAAGTGACACATATGGATGTGACCGTGAAGATCTTACTCATCAGCTTCACCAAGCTAGGAGAATTTTGAAAATGAAGGCAGAGAGTGGGGCTGTACAGTTGACAAGCACTTTAGACTTAACTGTGTTTTTAGAGCAATACCCAGACGTTTTTCATGAGCTTTTCAGACTTTGCAAAATAGCTGTAACCCTTCCAGTCAGCAGCGCTGGCTGTGAGCGGAGCTTTTCAGCTCTAAAGCTCATTAAAAATCATTTGCGGACAACCATGCTAGACAGCAGGCTAAGCCATTTAGGTGTGCTAAGCATTGAATCAAGACGAGCTAAGGCATTGAACATGGATGACTTTATAAAAGTGTTTGCAAGCAAACACAAGAACAGGCGAATTAACCTGTTTTGAGTCAGTGCAACGTATGCACAGTGTACTGGTATTGTTAACATTCAAAAACATGATTCTATTTCTGGACAAAAACTGCAAAACAAAAAATAAAAGCAGAAAATTGGAATATCACCTAACATATACATGTATTTTTTCATTTAATTTATTAATTTGATAAATAGATGTTGTAAAATGTAACGTGTGTCGGCCTACGTACCTATTCCTGACTGAATTTCAACAAAAACTACATATTCCTACAAAAACTACAACTCCCCAGACAACTGTAACTTTGCAACAAAAACATATTGATTCTATTTCATACAAAATCTGTAGAAGAAAGAGGAGAAATCCGATTGTTTTCATATTATGTCAGTTTATTCGTTTTTCTTCCAGTCCTAAACTACTCATCCTCCTCCTCATCAGATAGACCTCTACAGATAGATAGACCCCTCCAGTTAGATAGACCCTACAGATAGACCCCTACAGATAGATAGACCCCTACATATAGATAGACCCTACAGATAGATAGACCCCTCCAGTTAGATAGACCCTACAGATAGACCCTACAGATAGATAGACCCCTACAGATAGATAGACCCCTACATATAGATAGACCCTACAGATAGATAGACCCCTCCAGTTAGATAGACCCTACAGATAGATAGACATGGGTGATGTCAATATGATAATATGTGATCATCTCATGCATTCCCTCATCCTCCTTATGCATGTGTGATTCCCTCTGTGTGGTTACTAGTCCTCTCTGACCACCTCCAGCTAATTCAGTCAGGAATAGGTACGTAGGCCGACACACTTTACATTTTACAACATCTATTTATCAAATTAATAAATGAAATGAAAAAATACATGTATATATTAGGTGATATTCCAATTTTCTGTTTTTTTTTCTTTGCAGTTTTTGTCCAGAAATAGAATCAACATGTTTTTTAATGTTAACAATACCAGTACACTGTTATGTACTGGTATTGTTATCCAGTACACTTCAGTAGATGTGGCTTTGAATTTCTCGTAATCTGATTTCATTATTATTTATTATTATTTATTATTATTTATATATATATATAAGTTTACAATGGCAGCTTCCTGTACCCCGGTGAACATTTGGCATTTTTTCCCCCACAGTAGAGTAAATTGTACAGGAAACTTGAAACTTTACAGTTAAGAGAAGCAATTAGAAAAAAATGTAAGAAAAAGAAAGGAGAGGCAGCTAGTTTTTTATGTTAATGTAACATATGTTTAAGAATTATTGTTTTTCCTTGTACCTGTACAGTGTACAGTGTTTTTTGTTTTGTTTTGTGTTACAATTGGAGTGCCTGCATGTTATAGTGTACAAAATATGCTGGTTTGTTTAAAGAATAAAAAACATCTGAGTTTAATATTACATTTGTATGGAGCCACTCTGTTGTGTTGTGATTGGTAGCACTGGGACTTTTAAACAGGGATTGTTATTTTAGGGTGTGTTCTCACTAGAACATTTGCTTCACTTGGAATCAGAGTTTAGGATGAAATTCGCTTTGCTCTGCGTTGTTTGGAGCTGTGAGAACGCACATTCGAAGTCACTCCCGGAGCAAACAACCAACACATGCTCCGGCGCTTGAAAAGGGTGGTTTCGCTCCGGTTAGAAACGACGCATCGAGGCTGTCCATAGGAAAACAACAGTGCATGCGTGTTGATCTGGATAAGAGCGGGACGAACGGGCAGTTTTCTATTTTCCTGACCAATCAACTACCACATCTGTTGCTTCAATTGCCTATGTTACTTTGTTTACATAAAGGGCTGTGAGAACGCAAATCAGAAATAATTTATGCAACAATGTTGCAAACTTATCCGCTTGCTCTGGGTCATGATTCAGATTTTCATGTAAGAACATGACCTTTGTAGCCCAATTAAAGTATACAATGGGGAGTGGAGACAGAAATGGTAATAAAAAGCACAAAATGGTGTGTACAAATTCACCAGAATGCAGGGAATTAAGTGTTAAATTCTCAAAATGGTGCCACCCATGCATAACAAGGTGCCCCACCTGGGCCACCCCAGTGAAAAAGGTCTGGACACGCCACTGCCGCTGCCACGGCCTCCGCTTCCACTGCTATGCCGATGACACCTAACTCTACCTCTCCTCCAAAACCATCTCCCCTAACACCCACTCCACTCTCACTATCTGCCTCAGCGACATAAAATCATGGATGGAAATTCTCATCATCGGCCCAAAGTCCCTCACCCGTTCCACCCAGACATTCTCACTCAACATTGATGGCTTCACCGTAACCCCCTCCAACCACGTCCGCAACCTCGGCATCATCTTTGACCCCACCCTCTCGTTCTTTCCCCATGCCAACCAGGTCACTAAATCTGCTTTTTTCCACCTCAGGAACATTGCCCGCATCCGACCCTCCCTGTCCTTTTCCGCTGCTGAAACACTCATCCGCGCCTTCATAACTTCCCGACTACTGCAACAGCATCCTCTACAGTTTGCCTAATAACATCCTAAACAAATTCCAATACGTCCAGAACTCTGCTGCCCGTCTGCTCACCTCCACTCGCCGCCGTGACCACATCACCCCTGTCCTCCAAAACCTACACTGGCTCCCGGTCAAATACAGGATCCAATTCAAAATCCTACTCACCACTTACAAAGCCATCAACAATCTGGCCTCTACTTACCTTGCCGACCTCGTCCCCCTCCACACCCCCTCCCGTTGCCTCAGGTTTGACGACCAAACCACCCTCAAGACCACCAGGACCAAGCTCCGGACCTGGGGTGATAGGGCCTTCAGCCGCAGCCCCGTCCCTCTGGAACGCCCTCCCCAACCACATCAGACAGGCCAACACCCTCCCAACATTTAAACAGGCCCTCAAAACCCACCTCTTCAAGCTTACCTTCACCAGTTAACCCTCTCCCCCTCCCCTTCCCATATGTCCCCAGCACTACCTTAATTAGGCCCCTATACTTTCTTTTATGTATTTTTGTTTCTTTTTATTATTACTACTCAATCTTTTCAATTTGTAAAGCGTCTTTGAGTGTCTAGAAAAGCGCTATATAAGTCTTATGTATTATTATTATTATTATAATCCCTTAATTTCCTGAATTTTAACCAGACACAAAGCAAATACATTAACTTTTAAGTTAACTTTCACAGTTAATCATAATAATGATCAGATTACCAGTAAACTGGAATAGCACAGGTATTAACAAAATCTAACATAAATGTACCCAATGCCACATAAAAACAAAAGAAAACTAATGGCAGACTGACCAGTTTACAGCACAGTCAATAAGAATCAGATTCAGCGTCCATATCAGCAAAATACGGGGCACTGCATCTCTCACAGTGAAACAGACAGTTTACAGCATATAACAACCAGATTAAACTATTATATTAATAATAACCAGGGTGAAAGCTTGTTGCGTTTCAGACATTTTCCGAGCCAGCCCCTGCTAGCCACAAACATGTCGACTCCATCACCCCTGAAGAGTAGATCTCCTTTGCTTTGTTTTGTATCATTTGCCTCAAGACCACCGCTGGACTGGCCATACAATCTTTCTGCCCGCTGGCAGATGGGCCGCGCTAGTTTTGGGCCGGTCGGGCCGCCTTGGCCCCCCCCCCCCAAAAAATAAATAAAATAATAATAATAATAGCGCGGCCCAAAATAGCGCGGCATCAACTAGCGCTGAATCAAGCGGCGGCCCCCGTTTATACTAACACATGGGCTGGCCCAATCACACACCTGCTGTCCATCGGCCCCCTCCCCCACTCTGATCCCTCGGCCGACAACCCAAGTACAGTGTCATGTCCGTAGATAAGATAGTGAAAGGGGGTGCCCAGAAAACTAGGGAGAAAAAAAGTAAGAAGCTAGCAGAGGATGCCTCAAAATGTCAGAAACTGACAGATATGTTCTCTGCATCGACTGTGGGGGCTAGGCCTACTACAGCTGCGGCTGCCACAGCAAAATCTTTACCGCTAACTAACGTTAGCAGTAGCACTGATGTGCCGTTAGCAATTGAGGAGGAGACAGAGGACACAGCTAGAGAGGTAAGCAATGTTGTTACTTGGTTTTACAAAAGCAAAGTTATGTTAGTTGCTTGCATTGGCCAGATTAAGGGAGCAGCAGCAGAGAATGTCTTATGACTTATGCCCGTACAGGCAGCATGATTGCATTGCGCTTCACCAGGACTTGGCTGGAATTCATGCACACACACAGTGATCTCTCTCGTGGTGTAACGTTAGTGCTGCTTGGCTGTGGACTCTATAGCTAATGTTAGATGGGGGTGTTCTGCATTTTGTGACTTTCTATTTTGTTGCTAGCTAGCAAGTTGAGGTATCACTGTCACTGACATAAATGCAATACCAACAATGGGTGTTAATAATACTTTTTATTTGAAAAAAAAAATATTTAAAAAAAAATCTACACTAGCCTAGTTCAGAACTAATGAATGCTTTTTATTGCACGGAGAAATAAAACTCATGCAGTGACTCTGCAACCCAATAATGTTGTCTTGCAACCTTCCATTTGAAATGACTGGGCTTCTGGTGTAACATAATGCAATCATGCAGCCTGTGTGTACATGTAAATGAGAACTTTGCTGATTTTGACAACCAATTAGTTTACTTCTCTGTCCATGTCTTGTTGAACCAGGTTGAGCTGCTGCTGCCCTCCCCAGAAAAGCAGAGTGTCAGGGAAAGAGAGGAAAAGGAGAGAGAAAAAGATGAAACAGAGGAAACAGAGTGCCACGTTCAGGACTTCAATTACTTTGCCTGTCCTGAGCCTTCCATGCTAGATCACTTTTTAGATTACCACCCTCAGCAGAGAACCAAAAATACAGCGGCACAAAAGTATTTCACATGTGCAGATGGCACCAGTAGGAAGTGGCTCACATATTGCGAAGAACAGCATACATTGTTTTGTTTTGTCTGTATGGCATTTGGCAATAGCACTGACCCCAGAAAATGTATTACTGGAATGACAGGATGGAGACGTGCGCAACAGAATGTGGAGGAGCATGAAAAGAGTGCTACACACCGAAAGTGTGCTGAAGCCTATTTTCTAAGAAGTAGAAAAGGAGATATCCAGAGCAAGTTTGCTGGCAGTCAGATGTCTGCTCATAGGCAGCAAGTAAGAAAGAAACGCCAGGTTTTGGAGTGTGTTGTGGATGTGGTGAAGGTGATAGGCAAGAGGGGCTTGAGCTACATAGGGGGTTTTACAAATGGTATATTCAACAGACTGCCAGCATGTTGATCGGCGGTGTCGGACCGATTGTGTTGGGCCGGTCTGAGCCACATGGCAGGGCCTAATTATTGTCCCAGTCCAGCCCTGCTCAAGACTCGGTTGTGTTTGTCCCGCATTGAGTAGATCCAGTGTGAAAGTTTAGCTTCTAGCTCTAAGCTAACTTTCTTTCTTTTTGCGGCACCGGTACATTAATACAAGCTTCCGTAGTCACATTATATAACAGGCACCAGGAGTTTACAGACTTTACCGTCTGGTTTTGTGACAGCTGCTAGTGAAAAGAGACCAGTAGGCAAAGTCATTTTTCTGTTTTTTACATGTGCTTGAACTACAGATTGTAAGCTTTCAAATGATGCGTCATACATTGAAATCGGAAATTGAAGACGACATGAGTATTTGAAAGTTGCTACACCTGAAATCACTAAGCAGAGAAAAGGTCCCTCAAAGATCTGGAGCTTTTCACACTTCTGCACAGCCAGGTAATGGGCGGTAACAACAGCTGGTTAAAACCACCCCCAACCACTCCCCCTCTAGATTGACAGCTGTCAGCTATCAATATCTGTCGGTGTTAGTCACTGGGTCAGATAGCTATAGCTAACATTATTACCTAGCAAGGTATTACCTAATTTAATTAGCCAGATTATTATTATGGAGGCTTTATGGTTGTTATTTATGGCTGTTATTCTTTTAATGATACAAAAAAGTATTGAATCAGAATCAGAATTTATTTTACAGTACACTAGAATAAAAATCTTTGGCTTTGGTTTTTCAACATTAGCATTGCAGCAAGGTACATAATCACAATAATAAGTAAATAAGTAATGTAAGTAATGATAAGTAATACCGTTTTCTGAGGTGCTGTGGAGTCTGGTGGGCATGTGGTGTCTTTTGCCTCATCTGAACAGAATTCTCTGATCTTCTCATAAAGATACTTCTGTCTGGCCATGTCAAGTCTGAGTGGGCCTTGCACATGAAGATCACCTCCGGGGGGGCTTGACATCAGTGATTTTCAGCCATAACCACGCCAGGTTCCTTAGCATCAAAGCTGGAACAGACGGAAGACAATACATTGAATGAATGAATGAATGAATGAATGAATGAATGAATGAATGAATGAATGAATGAATGAATGAATGAATGAATGAATGGTCTTTATTGTCATTGCTATAGTACAGGTACCAAACAACGAAATTTGGGAGGGGTGGCTCCCCTGGTGCTAGGAAAGAAAAAAAAAAAAGAAAAAAAAAAAAAAAAGAAGGGAAAGGAGCTGGTTTACATAAATAAAGGCTATGTGCACTATCCACTATACTATACTGTACAGATAAAACGACTAGGATTGTCATAATATTGCTGCCATACCATGTTCATAAAATGAAAGAGGTAATACATGACAATGAATTACCTGAAGTGCTGGTAACTCAGGCAATCAGGAGGTGGAGGGCTAGTGTCAAGGCAAGGCCAGGCACAGTACCACAGCATGAAGTTGTTCTGAACAGTAAAAAAAAATCAAACACAGTTAGCTAGCTGTACATAGCATCAACAACACAACTCATAAGAACAGCATAATGTGCTATGCGATTGTTTTAGAAAGTCTTACGCAATACGACACATAACTTACTAGCTAATGTTAGCTAGCTAACGCGGCTAGCCCAACCCAAGTAACAACAGAAAAACGATAGTTATGGAGATAGACTCCAGTTCTATGAGTGGAGCGGAGCCCCATAGGGGAGCTCTGCTCCTATTGGTTTATCCGCTACCTAAAGTAGCCAATGACTGAATTTTTCAATGCCTGCGCCCGCCTGGGGTGCTATATAAAGGGGCGTACTTCGCTCCATCATTCTCCCAAACATACAAAACAGCCGGGTTTGAACGAGTCGAAGTGGGCCAGCAGCCCTATGGGGCTCCGCTCCACTCATAGAACTGGAGTCTATCTCCATAACTATCGTTCTATATCGTGGAGCTCCGCCCCATAGGGGAGCTCTGCTCCTATTGGTTTAAGCGGAGCGAGCGAGGCCAAATGTACCCCCACTGAGACTATTAATCCGAAAACAATCTCAGCGGCACCCGGAGCTGACCACTGATGTTGGTTCAAGACAACCTTAAAAAGTTGGCCCAACCCACACCGAGTCTGCTCCACTGATCTAGCCCTTACGTGAGCACGCAGGGTTGTAGATCTAACGGAACATGTCCTGGAGGAGGGTCCCCTCCCCAGGCACATCCGTAATCATCCTGACAGCACTTGAATAGCATCCCCAACCAGGGTAATCCAAGTGCCATCCCCACTACATCAGTCCTCAGCAAACTGAGGACAGAATGAGAAAAGGATGAGGAAGAAATATCACTTACCTAACCCTTACGTTGGGTTGTTGATCTAACAGAACATGTCCTGGAGGAGGGTCCCCTCCCCAGGCACATCCGTATTCATCCTGACAGCACTTGAATAGAATCCCCATGACCAGGGTAATCCAAGTGCCCTTCCCACAACATCAGTCATCAGCAAAACTGAGGACAGAATGAGAAAGGATTGAGGAAGAATATCACTGACCTAACCCTTACGTGAGCACGTAGGGTTTTTGATCTAACGGAACATGTCCTGGAGGAGGGTCCCTTCCCCAGGCACATCCGTATTCATCCTGACAGCACTTGAATAGAATCCCCATGACCAGGGTAATCCAAGTGCCTTCCCCACTACATCAGTCATCAGCAAAACTGAGGACAGAATGAGAAAAGGATGAGGAAGAAATATCTTTCAAGTAATACCGTATAAAAAGTGATGGCGAAGACCAAGACGCCGCCACACATATCTCCTCCACTCCCACTCCCCTGAGAATGGCCACTGATGTGGCCATGCCCCTGGTGGAATGAGCCCGAATGCCAGTCGGCACGGGCTGCCCCTTCGATTCGTATGCGAGGCTAACAGCCTCGCAAATCCAAAAGGACAGCCTCTGCTTCGAGAGTGGTGTCCCGGCTTTCTGTCCGCTATAGCAGATCAGAAGCCGGGGAGAAGATCTCAGTCCTGCCGTGCGCTTCACATATTGTGCCAACGCGCGCACCGGACAATACAATGTAAAACGCCTCTCCCTCTCTCCGTCGTGAGGAGGAGGAAAAAAAGGCGCTCAGAGCACAGCTCTGAACCCTAAAACCCACGATTAACCGTAGGGATAAAAGCCGGGTTAGGGCGTAATACAGCTTTTGTTTCGTCATCAGATATGATCAAACAATCTGCCCGTGACGAGAGAGCGCACAAATCACTCACTCGCTCAGCCGTAGTCAAGGCGAGGAGTAGACTCGTCTTGAGAGACAATAAAACGCAACAACACAGTGACAATGGGTTCGAATGGGGGCACGCACAGCGCCTCTAACACAATCGACAGGTCCCATTTTGGCATTAGAGTCCTATGAGGGCGTCTAAGCCTACACACTCCAGTCAAAAAACGCTTAACCAGCGAATGACTGAAAAAAACAGTGTAGTTGTCGCGAAACCCTCATGACAAGCTGAGATGGCAGCCGCGTAAACTTTAATAGTTCCCGCCGCCAATCCCTTGTCAACAGCGACTGTAAGAAGCACAAGAACGTTTCGACCCGACAACAGACAGGGTCAACGTCCTGTCCCTCACACCACTGTGTAAACTCGCCAGCGCGCCGCATATCCCTTTGCAGTGGATTGCGCGTGCGCACTCTGAAGTGTCTGAATGACCGCGTCTGTCAGACCCCTGCGTTCTAACAATCCCTCTCAGTAACCAGGCCATGAGGGGCCCCCCCTCATAGGCGGCCCCTTCACCAAGCCTCCGGCTTGAGAGAGTGCATCTTGTCGATGAGGTATGGGCCATGGGCCCTCTACCAACATCTCCATCAGTTCCGGAAACCACGGGGCTCCGGGACGGTCCGGGGCTACAAGAATTAACTCTAGCCTCTCTGACCTCACTCGTGCCAACAGTGGGAGGATAGATGTCAGGGGTGGGAACGCGTATAACAGGACCCTCGGCCATGGGTGGTGTGCGAATGTATCGACTCCCAATGGCGGGTTGTCCTGTTCGCGCAGGGAGAACCAAAGGTGACACTGCGCATTCGTCCGTGACGCAAACAGAACCACTTCTGCTTGCCCGAACCGTGCCCAAATCAGCGACACAATGGAGGGTGCTAACCTCCAGTCGTCGTCCCTCGGGCCTCCCCGTGATAACAGATCTGCTCCTTCGTTGAGCAGACCTGGAATGTGGAGAGCTTTCAGCGAACTCAGGCGACTCCGCGCGCGATGACGCGCGGGTCTCTCCAGTAGCTCAGGTCGGTTTTGACCGATCTCTGTATTACAATCAACTTGCGACGGCGTCTCACTGGAACCAGTCGCAGTCGTGCGAACCGCCTCTGCAGTCTGCGCATGTGCAACAGGCCTAAGGGGACCACTACATGGGCTGCAGACATCAGTCCTAGTAAGGACATCCTTGACAGAACGGTGATTGTATTTGTCACTCGACACACCCGGAGAGCTGACGTCAGTGTCGCTCTCCGTGGTGCCGATAAACTGGCCCTCATCTCGGCAGTATCCAACTGAATGCCTAGATAGAAAACTGTTGAGCCGGCCACGGAGCACTCTCTGTCCAGTTTACAGCTAACCCCAGCTGAGTGAGGTGCTGCACCAGTGAGGTTGCGTCCCGAATGGCTCGATTTGGGCATTGGGCCAAGACCAGTAGGTCGTCGAGATATGCTAATATGCGTATCTCGTTTCGCCTCAGTGGTTCGAGTGCTGTCTGCACGCATTTGGAGAAAAAACGAGGAGCAAGCGCGTACCCGAAGGGCAGGCGCGTGTACTCGTAAACCTTCCCTTGGAAAGCAAAACGTAGGAATTTCCTGTGCCACTCTGTGATTGGCACACGAAATACGCGACCCTCAGGTAACTACGAAAGGGGCGTTTCGCCACTCTCTCGTTGAGGACCCTGAAATCTAGTATGGGTCTCATGTCTCCCGAATTCTTTTGGACAAGGAAATACGGGGAGTACCATCTCATGTCCCACTGGTCCCTCGGAACCAATGTCACTGCGCCCTTTGTTAGGAGATTCGTAATCTCCTCCTGGAGCGCACGTGTCTTTATCGGGCAGGACAAAAAACAGTCTCTCTCACGCCCCTGAAGGGAGGAGGAGGCTGAATGAACTGTAGTGCATATCCCCTCCTCAATGTCCTGTCTAGCCAGCCCGACAGAATACCTGTCCCTTCTAGTCATTCTGCATAACGCAACGACAGCGGCTGGACCGTCTGTTGTGGTGCAGTCGACAGAAAAAACTTGAATTTCTGTATGACCCCAGCCGCCGCTGCCCACCGAGGAGGTGGCACAGCCCAAGGTGGGGTCATTTCGAAAAGGATGGGCTGCCGTCTGTAAAGAGTGTTTGTTATGTGTAACAATGCTCTTTATTGACGCAGGTTTATTATGCCTGATAATCAAAGAACCGGCCGCACGCTCATGAGCTGGGCCAGGTCTTGATAGACATGGAGGGGTTTTTGATGTAAATAACGGTCCCTCTATACGGCTACATACAGGGGTGTTTAACCCGCTACGTGTCGTGATAGGGGTAAGTCCGTTAGGCAGAGAGCTGGCCACACGCCGGTAAGCTGGGCCATTCTCCGGTTTGTTTCTAACCGGTAGCGAGTCGACCACACTCTGACAAGGCAGGTCGATCTCCGCTCTGGTAGATAACGGTCCCTCTATACGGCTACAGACAGGGGTGTTTAACCCGCCTCGTGTCGTGATAGGGGTAAGTCCGCTAGGCAGAGAGCTGGCCACACGCCGGTAAGCTGGGCCAGTCTCCGCCTTGTTTCTAACCGGTAGCGATTCGACCACACTCTGACAAGGCAGGTGGGTCTCCGCTCTGGTAGATACCATGGAAAATCCTCCTTAGGAATGGTTTGCCGTCTGTAAAGAGTGTTTGTTTTGAGTAACAATGCCCTTTATCGACGTAGGTTTATTATGCCTGATAACCAAAAAACCGTCCGCACGCTCATGAGCTGGGCCAGGTCTTGATAGACATGGAGGAGTTTTTGATGTAAATAACGGTCCCTCCATACGGCTACAGACAGGGGTGTTTAACCCCCTTTGTGTCGTGATAGGGGTTAGTCCGCTAGGCAGAGAGCTGGCCACACGCTGGTAAGCTGGGCTAGTCTCCGCTTTGTTTCTAACCGGTAGCGATTGGACCACGCCCTGACAAGGCAGGCGGGTCTCCGCTCTGGTAGATAACATGGGAAAATCACCTTTACTGAAAAAGTAAGGTGGGGATTTTCCTTCCTTTGCCTCTTTATGAGGTAACAGCCATGAAGAGGAAACCGGTGGTGGGGTCATTACCGACCCCTCCGCCAGTGAAACCGGGTCACGCTGCCATAGCGGGCCCTCCCAGTGGTCAGCGGCGGGGGCTGGGGATGCCGAGTGGGGCATGGCTCCGTCGGTAGAGGTGGAGCCAGTGCCGCATCACGCCGAAAACTCAGTTTCGCAGCCGTTGACGCACCACGGCGGAAGAAGAAGAGGTGGACCAGGTACATCGTCGCGGCACTGAGCTTGCTCAGAAGCTCCGCCTCCGCTGCAGACAGACCGTTGGGTCGGTCTGTGGTGATTTTCGCAATGGCGGCGTTAAACACGGCGATGTTATTCGCCGCCGCCGCCGCCTGCGCACCGAGCTCATCAGAGCTTTCTGATTCTGACACCGGCACCGACCACTCAGCTGGGTGAGGGCGGCGTGATGTCAGGGCCGGCTGAGCAGGCGGGACCATCCCTACTTGGGGAGGTGCCTGCCCAGAACGCCGCTCTGGGGCCTGTCCGGACGCATCATCGGCAGAGCTATTCGAGTCGGATAGCATCCCCGAGATAGCGCCCGCCAGGGGAACGCTCTCCTTGAACCAGGCCATCCCCTTTCGCCTTTCCGCGACGGAAAGGAGGTGGAAGGGGAGGCAGCTGGGGGAGGCGACCAACGCCGCCTCGGCATGTTCGGGGCCGAGGCAGACGTGGCAGAAGTCGTGCATGTCCTCCGCTGCTAGGAAATCGCAGCGGCAGGTGTCCCGGAGGAACTTCTTCGTGGTCGGCGGCGGACGATCCATCGCTGAAGGGAAAAGTGTCCTCCGCTGAAAAGTGTCCTCCGCTGCTTGGAAGTCGCAGCGGCAGGCGTCCCGGAGGAACTTCTCCATAGGCGGCGGACGATCCATATCTTGAAGGGAAAAGTCTGGCGGGTTCTCCAGTCTTAGTAGTCGTCCTTCTCAGTCTTCAGATATAAACCCGTGCTGAACTTTTTGGGAGAATGATGGAGCGAAGTACGCCCCTTTATATAGCACCCCAGGCGGGCGCAGGCATTGAAAAATTCAGTCATTGGCTACTTTAGGTAGCGGGTAAACCAATAGGAGCAGAGCTCCCCTATGGGGCGGAGCTCCACGATATAGAACGGTCTTTAACACTAGAACAGCCATGGGTGGGGTCACTTGACCCTGTGAGTAAAACAAATATCTTTGCACTCGATCAAATTTCAGGACCCTCCTTTCATTACTTTTCCTAGATATGTGCGTTCTACCACCCAGTATCCTTACATTTTCAAAATCACATCAGGATAAGCTAGTATAAAGCTATTTTGCTGTTTTTTCTGTGTAGGAGGCAGGCTAATTTACAACACGGACAACTAGTGGTCGTTGTGTGTAAATAGCAGCTTCCCATTGTAAAGACTATGGTCATTTGACCCCCGAGGCGGCTCTTATAGTAGGTAGTAGGTGTTCTAGTGTTAATGGACTAGATGCCACTATTAGAGGATTTTCAGTATTCTTTAGGTTTTTACCAGTCTTATGAACGTTTCCACTGTCATATTTGGCACCAGTGCTTGGCCCTATGCCTCAGACTGTTTTTGCATGTCCAAGAACAGCACTTTTAGGAAGTGCAAATGAGACTTTATCACAACATTGACTGAGTGCATATTCAAGAGTCATGATAGTCCTCACAGTGAAGCACAGTCCGTCCCACCAGACCTTGCTGGCTGGTGTGCATTCATATTTTCACTTTGAAACCACAAGGGCTTGTGTGTGAAGACTCCTTTCACTGTAAATATGTGCTAGTATGGCTTCAAATGCTCAGCTTGTGGACCAAAATACTATTCCTGGATTTGTGATGATTGATGACTCTTTCAATGGGGAAGAGGGGTGGGGGGGGGGGGCTAATGATGTTTGATGAAATCCAGGTTAACGCCCTCAAGAAATTTAATAAAGCATGGGCAATGTTTGCAGCTGCACGCCATGTTAAAAAGACTAGGGTCTGTGGCTGGCAGGTTATCAGGGCAGATGGTTCTAATTGGACCTTTGATCTTGTTGCCAAGGTCTGTCATAAAAGAAAGCCCAAACTCCCCATCTGCTGGTGACAAGGCCTCATCTTTAAGGCCCGTCTGATGAAGGAGAGGTGGGCCACATGTTTATGTGCATTATATGTGTTTTCCTCAAAGTCTGAGCTCCCAGTACTAGGCCCTTTTCGGACCTCAGATTTGCTCAAATGACCTTTACACAGCTTGGCACGTGTGTCAGAACTATTACTGACATACAGGGCCCTGCATAAGTAATGGGAGAGTTTATTCTTTTGGTTCTATACTACAGCTTTTATTTAAGGGTATTTGTGACAGGGTCCGGTTAAAAAGTCCTCAATAAGGCCACAGTCATTTTCCAGATTATTATTTTGAACACGTCCAAAAACGTACGTTTGTTTACAAGCCATGTATCACTTTACCCAGTAGCCTAAGAAAGACGAGACAGTGAATCCAATTAACAAATTAGTACATTAGTACAAAGTACTTAGTGATCTTAAAAGTGTTGTTTGTTCCATCGAGTGGGCTCCTCAAGTTTCGTAATATGCAAAAAGAGAAAATATTTTCTCATTTGCGCGACTTGAGAATTGCCGACATGCGTACCTTTTCACCAGACCATGTCAACATTTAGAAATGACAAGACCTTTTCTATACAGTTTATTTATACCTAACCCTCGGGCACCGAAAGTACAATTGGCTTGAAAGGTGTTTCTGGTAAGTCACAAGTGATTCTAGACTTTGCATTTGCCTTTGGAGTCTGCTACTGGTGTCTGTCAACATGAGGACCAAAGAGGTGACAATGAAAGTCAAGGCAAATCAGACACATAGCCAAATCCTTAGGCTTGCCAAAATCAATGTTTTATTCATCATTATGCACGGGTGAGCTCAGCAATTGCAAATGGGATGGTAGGCCAAGAAGACATGTACAGTGGATGACCAAAGAATGCTCACCATAATTAATAAAACCACCAGAACAACTGTCCCACAGATGTTTTGGAACACTCTCCAAGCTGTAGCATGAATTTGAGACTACCGTCCGCGCAGGGCCGCTTTAAGGGGGGGCTAGCTGGGGCGGTGGCACAGGGCCTCGCGCTTTGGAGGGCCTCGCGTGAGGCAGGATAAAAAAATCCTGGAAAAAAAATGTTGTACCCTGGCTGGCGAGGCCCTCCAAAGCGCCAGGCAAGGGACCATATTATTATTTTTGCCTTTAATACATTTCAAAATGTTCACATTTTTTAATCATAGTCAATCATCTAAAATCTAGCATACCTATAGACTGTGAGGACAGGGAGATTCTTAGCAACAGTCCTTATTTAAAAAAAGTAATTTCACCCTATGACACCTTACGTGAAACGTGAATTTTGGGCGTGCGTTGACAATAATGACTGCTTAGTGCAACGGCCAAAATGCAGAGGGAACGAGACCGAGGAAGAAAATTTGAATCGGGTGCTGAAAAAAGAAATTAAAATAAAAGAAAGGAAGGCTTCAGGGCCTCGCTTAGAGGTTGGTTCGAAAAATGTCTAAAAACAAGTGAGGCTCCCGTTAGCACCGAAGAAGCTAACGTTACTGCTAGCACTAGCAATGCTAGTAGTAGCACGGCACAGCCCCCCCTGAGAGGCAAAGATGATGTCTCAGAGGTGGAGAAGGACAACAGCTACACCGGCAGCAGTGGGGCTGCCCAGCCCCAGGTGATGATGGTCAGGAGTGGCGAAGTAGAGGATACGGAGGCGGAAGATGGAGCTACTCAGAGCAGCAGCAGCAGGGCTGAGAGTGACATTGACATGGACGCAGCCACAGGTGATGGAGCGCAAGACGAGCCTACGGTGTCAGATGTCATGTATGATGATCCTGGTAATTGGCCGGTACATATGGACTCTACAGTTACAGATGTGATCATTAGAAGAGGTCCCCCAAAGATGAAACCTGGATTTAGTTATCCTAAAAATAATGAGAACAGAAACTTTAGTGAAACGTTATTTCTCCGAAAACTACCAAATGGGGAAAAGATAGAAAGAAAGTGGCTTGTGTACTCTCAAAAACTTTAGGTTATTTACATAACCCCGGTTCTCTGAGTAGTATTCGTGAGTATCTCACTATGGGAACGCCCCCTGCGTGACCTCATCAGAAACTGAATTACACTGCGCCAGCCCATTGGCTGGCCCAGGCGACGCTTGTGTCACGAGGGACGGGACCCTCCGCCTATATAAAGCGTACACACAGCGTCTGTCGTCATTCAAAACAAGCAACCTCTTTCTCGCTTCTAAAGCAAGGAGGGTGGTCCGGTGAGATACTCACGAATACTACTCAGAGAACCGGGGTTATGTAAATAACCTAAAGTTCTCTTTCATAGTATTCGTTTCGTATCTCATTATGGGAATATACTTACTCCCGTATTGCCAGACCTGCCTGTAAAACGACAACTGTCCCAGAATGGACCCTCACACTCTAGGAACTACGTCCTAAGAGGAACCCAAACTGAGGACTGAGTGTGATAGCGTTGGAGCCGTAACATCCAACCTATAAAATCTAGCGAACGTGTGGGGCGAAGCCCAGCACGCCGCCGCACACACCTCCTGAATAGACACCCCTTTAAAGAGTGCCCAGGAGGTCGCCAAACCTCTAGTAGAGTGCGCACGTAAGCCCGCGGGGGGCTGTAGACCCTTACTAGAGTAAGCCAAGGCAATAGCTGCCACTACCCAATGGGAAAGGCGTTGTTTCGACACTG
This sequence comes from Nansenia antarctica, assembly GCF_963989245.1. Taxonomy (NCBI): domain Eukaryota; kingdom Metazoa; phylum Chordata; class Actinopteri; order Argentiniformes; family Microstomatidae; genus Nansenia; species Nansenia antarctica. The sequence continues at coordinate 26,530,357 of NC_137689.1, read as the reverse complement.
GCTTTCCCGTGTGTGGATTCGCCCAGGATACAAACAACTGGTCACCTTTCCTGCAACCCTGAGTCCTGTCTATGTAAACACGCAGCGCGCGGACAGGACATAAAGTATGCAACCGCCTGTGCTCTTCCGAGGCAAAAGGCGGGGGATAGAAGGCAGCCAACTCTATAGGGGTGCAAGAGCCTATAACCTTCGGAATAAAGGCTGGGTTAGGCATCAGACTGACCCTAGAGTCCCCTGGGGAGAACTTTGTACACTCTCGGTGCACCGAGAGCGCATGGACTTCACCTATGCGCTTAGCCGAAGCCAAAGCAAGCAATAGGACCGTCTTTAGCGTTAACACTTTCCCCTCCACCTGTTCCAGCGGTTCGAACGGTGGGCAGGAGAGAGCATCTAGTACCATAGGGAGGTCCCATGAAGGAGCTAACGGCCTAGACGTTGGCAATTTCCTTCGGGCCCCTTTCATAAACTGGCACACCAACGGGTGCTGGCTTATCGACTTTCCACCCAGGCCAATATGACAAGCCGAAATAGCTGCCAAATAGACCTTAACGGTTGAGAAAGCCTTACCCCTCTCAATCAAGTCCTGTAGAAATGACAGAATAACTGTCACAGAACACTGAAAAGGGACAGCGTGTGACTGAGCACCAAGTCTCGAACACACGCCACTTATGCCCATACAACTTTCTAGTTGATGAGGCTCTGGCGCACTGAATAGTGTCGATCACCCCTTGGGGAAGACCCACTAGTGCAAGGTTGATCCCTTCACGGGCCAGGCCCACAGAGACAATCTCTCTGGGTGGGGATGGAATATCTCCCCCCGCGCCTGGGTCAGCAGGTCCCTGCGCAGCGGTAGTTGCCATGGCGGACCGGATAGGAGATGAAAAATCTCCGCCAACCAGTGCTTTCCCGGCCAACGCGGGGCTATCAGCACCATGGACAGATCTCCTTCCCTCACTCTGGCCAGAGTCGGGGGAATGAGTGCCACCGGTGGGAACGCATACAGGAGGGTCCTCGGCCACTCGTGCGCTAATGCGTCCACTCCCAGCGGGGCTCTCCGATCGCGCAGAGAGAAGAACAGGGGACACTGGGCGTTCTCTGCCGTAGCATAAACGTCCACGGTCGCTTGACCGAATCGTGACCAAATCTGTTTCACTACTTCGGGGTGAAGTCTCCAGTCTGCGTACAGTGGGTTGCCCCTGGACAACAAATCTGCTCCGTAGTTCAGAATGCCCGGTACATGGGTTGCTCTCAGCGACCGCATGTGTGCACTGCTCCACACTATCAGTCTGTGTGCCATGGTGTGTAACTGGTGGGACCTCAGTCCCCCCTGTCTGTTTACATAGGCAACGACCGTGGAGTTGTCTGTCCTCACCAAAACATGATGTCCTCTCAACCACGGGAGGAAATGTTTCAGAGCCAAATGAACAGCTAGCAGTTCCAGGCCGTTTATATGGGTAGAACGTAAGTGCGGGTCCCAACCCCCGTTTATCGTTCTCCCTTCGAAAGTGGCACCCCAGCCTCTCAGAGAGGCGTCTGTGGTGATTACTTTTCTGTTCAGGCCAGGTCCCATAGAAACACCCTGTGTTATGAAACCTGGGTCCTTCCACTGGTGCAGAGCCAGTGAGCAATCCCTGGAGACCCTCACACGACGGTGACCGTCGCGGTGGGGGTCCAGGCCCAGAGAGGCCACCCAGCGCTGGATGCCTCTCATGTACAGGCGCCCCAGGGGTATGACCACCACAGCGGAGGCCATCAAGCCTAACAACCTCTGGCATTGTTTGAGGGTAACTATGTTGCCCCTGCGAAACAGCGCTATAGTCGCGCGCATCGTCTCCACTCTTTCTGGAGACAAAAACGCCTTGGCTCGGATAGAGTCCAGTGCGAGCCCTATAAACGCGATGCGTTGGGAGGGTGTCACCATGCTCTTTTCCATGTTTATTCGGAACCCCAGATTCGTTAGGTGTTTCGAAATGACCGCTGTGTGACGCGCCGCCTCCTCGCGGTTGGTGGCTGCCACTAACCAGTCGTTGATATATGTGGCCACTCTGATACCCCTCTGTCTGAGAGGGGCCACTGCTGCCTCGGTGCATTTTACAAACACCCTTGGGCTTAGTGACAGGCCGAAGGGAAGGACCACATATTCGTACGCTATCCCTTGGAAAGCGAATCTCAGATATGTCCTGTGTGGAGGATATATCGGAATGTGGAAATAAGCGTCCTTCAGGTCGATTGATGTGAACCAATCCCCTGCTCGTATGAAACTTAGCAGGGAAGAGTGTGTCAACATCCTGAATTTGTATTTTCTGAGATGCTGATTCAAGACACGGAGGTCTAGAATAGCCCTCATGCCCCCCCCTTTCTTTGGGACCAGAAAATACTTCGAGTAGAAACCTCTGTGGGTCTCCTCGAGAGGTACAACTGTTATAGCTCCTTTCTCCCTCAGAATGGAGATTTCCTCCTGGAGAATATTGGCTCGTTCGCCCTGAGCTCGAGAGTACAGTATTTCTCTGAATGGGGGTGGAGCGACACAGAATTGGAGCCTGTAGCCCCTTCGTAGTGTCCTCAACACCCAGTCTGACTGTGTGCAGTCTGCCCATTCCAGTGGTGTAGTCTAGTTTTTTCTAGTGGGTATACTGTGATTTTGCCCTCCCAGTCAGAGCGACACCTGTCCCGTAGCGACACCCCATACGCACCACCACACTCACTTATGCATACAGTATGCATCTACACCAGTGTTTGCTGCCTTGGGGGGGGGGGGGGGGGCATGGACTGTACTTGTACATCAAGCTGCCTCACGCTACAGAAACAGGAGATAGGCTCCTGCCCCCTAAGGGCCGTTAGGCTCGAGAACCATCGGTTCTCAAGGCTACTTACGTGGTCTTGACTACATGTCCACTTTCTCACCTGGTTCTTGCTCTCTCTCTCTCTGGTGTGCCGACACCATCCTGCTCTCTCTCCTCTCTCCCTCTTTTGCTGTCACCCAAAAGGCAAATATAACAACCAGAGTATTTATAATTTAATAAGAGGTATACATTGAATTCATATAAAATCATAACATCATTCTAATTGAATATTGGGTTGCTGTGGGCAATAGAGTCAGATACTGTCTTTAATTACTCTCTCACCTGTAAGAAAATCGTATGTCCAACTACAAAAAACAGACATTTCCAATGAGTGAGGGTTTGTTCCAATGCTTCAATCCACTGTCCATGTACTGTAAATATGCCATTATGGTATTACCATAAAGCCCAATTCTAGCAGAATAAGAAAGATTGTATATCTACTTTAAGTAAAATAATAAAGTGCCTCCAGTTAGCTCTTTAGCTGGCATGTGTGCAGCAGACTAGCTCATCTAATCACCTCTGAGCTAGCTAGCTAGCTTGCTAGTTCTTTGACACTATTATTCACACCATGAAACTATAATCAGACACTTGAATGAATGAATGAATGAATGAATTAATGAATGAATGAATGAATCGTCTTTATTGTCATTGCTACAGTACAGGTACCAAACAACGAAATTTAGGAGGGGTGGCTCCCCTGGTGTTAGGAAAGGGGAAAAAACACTTTTAAAAAAATCACAAGAAGGGAAGGAGCTGGTTTACATAAATAAAGGCTATGTACACTATCCACTATACTATACTGTACAGATAGACGACTAGGGTTGTCATATTGCACAATAGTGTTATTGCACATTTATTTAAAGTGTCGCAGTTTGCAGGCTTGAAATGTACATATTTGTGCCTCAGCACTACACCTGATTTTTTCAGTCCAGCTGGCTGGCGAAATGAGGGAGTGCTTCGCCAACCAATCAGGTAGCGGTATTGCCCTGCCTCCCCCTACCATCCTAGGTTTCGCAAATTCGCGGCCCGCCCACCCCAAGGCTCTGTAGGGGAAATACTGAGACTAGCATTCTGAACGACTGGTTATGTGATAACAAACATGTCAGAAAGTTCGAAGTAAGTGCTTCGTAACACAGGTCTACGGGGTGAATTTTATGAATGAAAGTGAAAGTTCTGTCACAAAACGCCGTTACGTATCCTCGCGCATTTTCTAGTGGGTATACGCAAATCCTTGGCCTTTCCTAGTGGGTATACGGCGTAGTCCTGCGTATCACGTAGACTACACCACTGGCCCATTCCCGTTGATGCGTGGAAAGCGGGCTGACTGGCCACACCGTCACATGCGAGTTGTTGGCGCCCCCTTGTGGCCGGGGCGCGCAACAGCCGCCTAGCGTGCCTTCCCGCGCTGTGCGCGGTCGGGCCGCTTTCTGCATCACAGCCGCGGGACGGGCTAGTCCCACGGTCTGCGTTATGGCAGAGAAAGATTTGTTTTTCAACATCTATTTCATTTTTATGCTTTTCAACATTGTTAACAACGCCCTTGGCACTCTGCCTGGATGCGCTTGTCGGGACATTTTTAATACTTTGTGCATTAACGTGCTTGAGTGACAAACAACTTTGTAGTATGAACAGTCTCTCAGCTTTCCCCCGGAAGGCGTGTGAACACGGACGCCGACCGTGGTCTTGCACTTTGTATGGAACATGTCGTACCGAACTTGCTCTGGAACGGAGCTGGGAGGGTACAGAGCGGTCAGCGAGGGGGGCCGACTGGACTCGCTCTCCTCCCGAGGAGAGGCTGTCAGATCACCCGCTTCTTCTTCCTCCCCGACGCGGCGGCCGGGGGAGGGGGCGGGGACGCCTGAGGTCTGTCCCGGGGAGCCTGTTTTCTGGCCCATGGTTTCCTGGGACCTCTGGGTGCCTGGGGCGCTGCCTGCTGTCTAGCCGCTCTGGGGATCTTGAAGGCAGGGGCCGGGCGAGAGATAGCCTGCGCATATGACTGCCGTGGCTGGGTCACGGGCGCTGCGGGCTGCGCTCTTCTCGGAAGGCACAGCTCCATAGCCTCATCCTCTCTCTTTTTCTCCTCACATCTCTTCTGCATTGGGGTGACTGCTGCACCGAAGAGACCCTGTGGTACGATAGGGGTGTCGAGAATTTCTTCTCTCTCCTTCGCCGACAGGTTGGTGAGACCGAGCCAAAGCGCCCTCTCCTGCAGTACTATTCTGTTCCCACTGCGCGTAACCAGGGCGCAACTTCCACAGATAGCGAACACACACTGACACACAAATGAATCCTCAGACGCTGGAGTAAAGTTTAGTTCTTTACTCAACCCTCAGAAACATGAGTGGTCGTTTGGTTATTTTGTAAAACTGTAAATAAACATAAGAGTACAATTACTGTAATGCTCAAAACTATACTGTTACACTTTCAACATCAACAGTATGTAGCCAACATATAATATCAATATAACAATACAAATAGTTATACTTAAATAATATAAGCTATGTATTTATAAACATATACATTATACATTGTAGTTAAACAAGAAAAGAAAAGGCAACTTACAAGCAAAGCCTTTTCCAGGGCAAGAATGTAAACAAAGAGATTCTCCGGAGCTTTTCCTCTCAACTAGCTGTTGCACGAGCTATCACGTCTGAACAGTGTGCTCACGTCATGTGACTAATGTTCGTCATGTGACTAATCAAAACCGAAACTGAATAAAGGCAGTAACAAATGTAATGTCATAAAATGTCCACTAGATGTCTCTAAAATGAAAACCTAAGAAACCATGACACTCCCCGTCTGGTATGGAGGAAATACCACTATGAACTAACTCAGGGATACTCAGTCCTTTGGCGACATGAGAAGCACTGTCTCAGATATTGGTCTCAAGAACGTTTTAGCCGTCCCATGTTTGGTGATCTTCACTTCGATTCTTCTGATCTTCCCGTCCTTGTCAGGGAATGTCTGGCTGACTAGTCCTAAGGGCCAGTCGTTGCGCTTAGCTTGAGCATCTTTGAGAAGGACCAAATCCCCTACTTTAAGGTTCGGACGTTCCTCTTGCCACTTGCTGCGACTCTGTAGTGTCGTGAGGTATTCATGTCTCCATCGGCTCCAGAAAGTATTTGCAAGGTGCTGAACCTGTTTCCACTGCTGTCTGTGGAGGTCCGTATCACTGAAATTTCCCGGAGGAGGAAGTGGAGTGCACATCTTCTGCGTAAGAAGCATAGCTGGTGTTAGAAGAAAAGGAGAGTCTGGATCCATTGAGATGGGGGTGAGAGGTCTGGCGTTGATTATGGCTGTAACCTCTGCCATCAGGGTGGAGAGAACTTCATGAGTCAGGCGAGAAGGGCAAGCCTTGAGCAGCATGGAGTCAAGTATGCGCCTTGATATCCCTATCATCCTTTCCCAGGAGCCTCCCATGTGGGATGAGTGAGGTGGGTTGAAGACCCATGAGCAGCCCTCTTCTCCCAGGTACTTTCGAATGCTAGGCATGTTGGGGTCGGTCAGCAGAATGTTCAGCTCTCGGCATGCGCCTGTGAAATTTGTTCCACAATCTGATCTAATCTGTTTGGCAGGTCCTCTTAGACTAAAGAACCTGCGTAGCGCATTGATAAAGCATGATGTGTCCATTGACTCAATCAATTCGATGTGGACAGCGCGCGTACTTAGACATGTGAAAAGAACAGCCCATCTTTTACTGTTTGCCTGTCCTCCTCTTGTGCGTCTTGTGCTTACATGCCAGGGGCCGAAGACGTCCAGTCCCACGTAGGTGAATGGGGGTTCAGTACTCAGGCGATCAACAGGTAGGTCGGCCATTATCTGTTCCGTCACTCTGCCTCTGAGCTTCTTGCAGGTTACACAGTCGTGAAGGATGCCTTTGATCAGTCGTCTTGCTCCCATGATCCAGTACCCTGCAGTGCGGACAGCGCCTTCGGTAAAGACTCGGCCTTGGTGCATCACCCTTTGGTGATGGTGTTCCACAAGTAGCTTTGCGATGTGTTTCCGTCCCGGAATAACAAGAGGGTGTTTTTCCTTGTAGGCGAGATCTGAATGTCTGAGCCGTCCCCCTATTCTCAGGAGGCCTTCTTCGTCGCAATAGGGATTGAGTTTCTTCAGAGGACTACTTCTTGAGATGTCCTTTCCACTTGCTATGCACGCAAGTTCGTCCTTGTAAGCCTCTCCTTGCACGCATTTGATGATGATGAGTTCAGCTTTTGTCAGTTCTTCAGCTGTGCGAGGCTGCTTGCAGTGATGCCATGAACTGCAAGTTTGATCCTGATCTTTGCTGGTAGCCTTACAGGATTCCACGATGTGGATGAGTGAACTTGTTGCTCTCACAAGTCGCTTCCATGAGGAAAAACGCTCGAATCTGTGAGATCCAAGGTGTGTTCTGTCGTTGGGCAGGTTGGTGATGTGTGCCCGCACCTCTATGTCTGAGTCCGGGTTGATGAGGTCAAAGACTTCAGGTGATGATGGTTCCTCTACTTGTAGCAGAAACGTTGGTCCTCTAAGCCAGGTTGTCTCACCTAGCATAGCTGCAGGCACAGAACGTGTGCCAAGGTCAGCTGGGTTATGGCTTGTGGAGATGTAGTGCCACTGGGTTGGTTCAGAAGACCGCCGTATACGCTGCACTCTGTTGCTCACATATACATAGAACCTTCTTGTCTGGTTGCTAATGTACCCTAGGACAACTCGGCTATCTGTATAGAACTTGACAGCATCCAGAGCTATATCTAGCTCGCTTGTGACTAGCTCAGCGACTTCCACACCCAACACGGCAGCTCCCAACTCCAATCTTGGGATAGTGTGAGCCGACTGTGGAGTTAACTTAGCTTTTCCAAGGACAAATCCTACTTGACATTTTTGCTCAACATCAATTACTTGGAGATAGGCGACTGCTGCAATAGCCCTCACTGAAGCGTCTGAGAACACGTGTAGCTCCTTTCTTATGGCTGTTGAGATTGTAGAAGCAGAATAGGTTCTTGGGATCTCCAACTGCCTGAGGTCTTGAAGAGAGCTTCTCCAAGCGTTCCACTCATCTTCCCTTTCTGGAGGAAGAGGAGAGTCCCAGTCGGAGGCTTCGTTTGTGAGCTCTCGTAACAGGATCTTTCCCTGTATCGTAACTGGTGCAACGAATCCAAGTGGATCGAAGAGGCCGTTGACAGTAGCTAGAACACCCCTACGTGTGAAAGGCTTTGTGGATTCTGCTACTTGAAACGTGAAGACATCTTTCTTCAGATCCCAACTCACTCCAAGGCTCCGTTGAATAGGAGTGGGATCGACATCCAAGTTTAGGTCTTTGAGTCCCTTTGCTCGGTCCTCAGCAGAGAATGCTTCCATAACCTCCTGGCTGTTGGAAGCAACTTTGTGAAGTCGCAGGTTCGACACAGCAAGCATCTCCTGTGTCCGCTTCAGTAGGTCGATGGCTTCACGTGCTGTGGGCCTTGACAGGAGTCCGTCGTCAACGTAGAACTCTCTTTTGATGAACTGTTTGGCGTCAGACCCAAATTCTTCTTCACCATGAGCTGCAGCACGTCTGAGACCATAGATTGCCACCGCAGGAGAGGGACTGTTCCCGAATACGTGAACCTTCATGCGGTACTCACATATGTCGTTCCTAGGATCGTTGTCCTCGTACCACAGAAAGCGGAGAAAGTTCCTGTGGTCTTCTTTCACAACGAAGCTGTGAAACATTTGTTCTATGTCCACAGTGACAGCGATCGGTTCTCGTCTGAATCGCACCAGTACTCCTAAGAGGCTGTTATTTAAGTCCGGACCAGAAAGGAGAACATCGTTCAGTGACACGCCTTTCCATTTTGCACTGGAATCGAAGACGACTCGAATCTGGCCTGGCTTCTGAGGGTGATAAACCCCGAAGATAGGTAAGTACCAACATTCTTGTCCGTTCTCCAATGTAGGAGCCAGCTCAGCATGATCACGGTCGAAGATGTTCTGCATGAACGCGATGAAGTGCCTCTTCATCTCGGGCCTTTTCTCCAGTGTGTTTTGAAGAGAGGTAAGTCGTGTGAGGGCCTGGCCTCGGCTGTGAGGGAGTTGCTGACGGGGTGTTCTGAATGGCAATGGTGCCACCCAGCTGTTGCAGTCATCCATATACATTTCTTTGTCCATGACCTTTAAGAACAGTCTGTCTTCAATAGAGAGTCCAATCTTGTTGTCATCCCCGGACGTGTTGAAGATGGTGCTCCCTAAGTTGCATTCCCGGATACTGTGGGTGCCTTGCGCTGGGGCAATTTGATGTGCTGGCTTCGGAACATATTGCTCCTTCACCTGGATCCTGTTCGGACATGGGCTGAAGAATGAAGGGCGTTGGTTCTCAAGCACATTGGTGCGGTAGCTTTGGATGTCTGAAGGCTTGTGGGCTGCCTCTAGGCAGACTTCTCCTATGATGACCCATCCCAGGTCGAGTCGTTGTGCGTAGGGGGCGTCATGTGGACCGTTCCGTTGCTCCCGCACTTTATGAACTCTAAGGATGTCTCGGCCTAGCAAGAGAAGGATCTGTGCTTTAGAATCCAAAGGTGGTATACCATATGCTATGGGCTTGAGGTGGGAATGATGCAACGCTGCTTCTGGCGTAGGTATCTCAGCTCTTTCGGTGGGAATGTTGTTACACTCTATTAGTGTAGGTAGTGTCACTGTTGTAGCTCCATCCACAGATTCCACCACAAAGCCTGTGGCTCTCCTTCCTGTCATCTGAGTTGTACCTGCACATGTACGAAGTGTGAATGCTGAATCTGACCCCTTGATGTGGAACATATCAAAGAATTCAGACCTTGCAAGCGACCTGTTGCTTTGGTCATCCAGCACAACATATGCTCTGGTTGCTCTCTCTGGGTGTGCTTCTGGGAATATATTCACCAGGCAAATCTTCGAGCAGGATCTGCCGCTTTGACCCTCTCCACAGACTTCTGTGCAATTTGAGGTGACTGCAGATTGGTCTGATCCTCCTTCTCCCTCCCCGCCATCCTCAGATGGGGCTGGAGGCGGAGGTCCTGGATGAAGAGCCGTGGTGTGGCTGTTACTCTCACATTCCATGCACTTGATGGCTGTGGTGCAGTTCTTGGCTAGATGAGTAGTTGTGGAACAACATCTGAAGCAGACACCGTTGTCTTTGAGGAAGGCCTTGCGCTCCTCGAGGGGCTTGCTTCTGAAACCTCTGCAGCGTGTTAGGGGGTGTGGCTTCTTATGGAGAGGGCATAGTTTTTTCATGTCCACTGCTGTTCGGCCTGAACCGTCTCGTGTGTCTTTCTCGTGAGAGACATCTGTCTTACGTGCAGAGACCATGCTCTTACTTTGTCTCTTGAATGGCTGCTCTGACTTCATCTGGGCTGTGTTACTCATCGATAGCCTGAAGCTTGGGTCATTGCGAGCTCGTGCCTCTTTGGTGATGAACTCGCAGAAGAATGTGAATGGGGGAAAAACTACCTGTCGCTCAGCTTTGTATCTGGAACCCTGTGATATCCATTTCTCTTGGATGTTGTAGGGCAACTTGTCTACGATGGGCAAAATGCCGCGTGAAGTGTCCAGATAGCTCAAACCAGGCAGGTAACCTTCGAACATGGCTGCTTCCAACTCTTGGAGAAGGTCACTTAGCTCTCTCAGCTTCACAGGATCTTTATTGCTGATCTTTGGGAAGTTCTCCAGCCTGTCGAAGAGGGACTTTTCAATTACCTCTGGAGACCCGAAGCACTCTTCTAAGCGTTCCCAAGCTTTGCATAGACCTTGAGATGAATGACCTACATGTACTGCTCTTATTCGTTTCACGTGCTTTGCAGATTCACTCCCTAACCACTTAATCATGAGGTCCATCTCTTCATTAGCACTGAGTAGTAGTCCGTCAATGGCGTTCTTGAAGGACGACTTCCATGCCCAGTAATCTTCTGGGTGATCATCGAACTTGGTGAGACCGGAGGTTACGAGGTCTCTGCGTGCTAGGTACCGAGCCACATCACTGATGTCGCTTGTGTCACCGCTTCCTGTTGGTTTGTATGGTGAACCCTTGGGCCTGCTGGGTGTGGGCTGCTCTGATGAGGGCTGCCCTGATGTCTTTGGCCTACTAGGTCGCAGTGATGGAGAGCTGTGCTCATGCTTCACAGTGGAGGAGTGCTGTCTCTCGTATGAAACAGTCAGACGCTGTCTGGGTGGTGAGGAGGATCTCAGCCTATGGACTATCGGTTCCAGATTGGCTATAGAGTCCTTAACATCTTCGGCAGATAGTGGTAGCTGTGACTGTTGTTCTACGTACTGGCGTGTGCGGTCAACAGTGGCATGAATGACAGCTTCGATACCGTTGTTTTCTTCCTCCGCTGCTGCTTCAAGAACATTAGCTTCAGCGATGGCTTCTGCCACTTCTTTCTCATGCAGCAAGTTCTTTAATTTTGCTTCCATTTGGGCTTTTTCGATCATAATCTCTGATTCCATTTTTGCATAGCTAGCACGTGTGCGTGCTACTTCCACTTTGACACGTGCATTGACAGCTGCCCTACTGGCTGTTGATTTAAAAGACCTAGATGTGCTAGAGGCCACTGACCTTGTCTCAGCATTGCTCAACTCTTCCATCATGAATATTGCTGTGTGCTTGGCGTGAGCAAGGATGATGGGGAGCAGTGCTTGCGCTGAAGATCTCTCTCCTTGAGTCGATCCGCCCGCTGAGTGGTTGCTTTTTTACTATTCTGTTCCCACTGCGCGTAACCAGGGCGCAACTTCCACAGATAGCGAACACACACTGACACACAAATGAATCCTCAGACGCTGGAGTAAAGTTTAGTTCTTTACTCAACCCTCAGAAACATGAGTGGTCGTTTGGTTATTTTGTAAAACTGTAAATAAACATAAGAGTACAATTACTGTAATGCTCAAAACTATACTGTTACACTTTCAACATCAACAGTATGTAGCCAACATATAATATCAATATAACAATACAAATAGTTATACTTAAATAATATAAGCTATGTATTTATAAACATATACATTATACATTGTAGTTAAACAAGAAAAGAAAAGGCAACTTACAAGCAAAGCCTTTTCCAGGGCAAGAATGTAAACAAAGAGATTCTCCAGAGCTTTTCCTCTCAACTAGCTGTTGCACGAGCTATCACGTCTGAACAGTGTGCTCACGTCATGTGACTAATGTTCGTCATGTGACTAATCAAAACCGAAACTGAATAAAGGCAGTAACAAATGTAATGTCATAAAATGTCCACTAGATGTCTCTAAAATGAAAACCTAAGAAACCATGACAAGTACCATGAGAGCCATGGATTTACCCGTGGCTTGAATGGCCGTCTTGTGGAGACGGAGGATGTGATCCGTTATAACGCAGATTTCCTCCCATAGGGTAGGCATATTGTCTGGGTTAGCGGTCATATCCTCCTCCAGCTCAGCCTGGTAGGCTGATAGGAGTGCGGAGGCATTGAGAGCCCTCGCTGTCAGTGCCGCTGCTTTGTAGCACTTGTCTGTAAGGCTAGCCTGGAAGCGGTCCGACTTGGAGGGTAGGGATGGGGCAGCCGAAGATACGGGGGTCTTCGGGTGCAGGTGGCGCGCCACCACCGGCTCGACCGGTGGGATGTGGCGGAGGCCGAGGGAGTCCATCCCCTCACAATCCAGTCGAGAACCCCCTGATTATTGGGTGTTTCTCGCTGAATGGCCGTTCTTTCCACGTAACTGCTATCTCATCGAGTAGCTCGGGGAAGAACGGCATAACTTGTTTCCCCGTCTTAGCCGCCGTCTGCAGTCTTTTGCCGTCAAAGCGTGACATAGCAGTTTCGGTTTGGGCGACGGGCCAGGGGATATTCAGCCTCTCCGCTGCTCGCTTGCACATGTCCTGCATGTCGCAGTCCATGGAGGGTTGGTTACCTCCGTCAGGCGTGGGGGGCTTTCCAGCTCCGCGCCTACCGGTTGATAATGAGGAGTCTTCCTCATCATCGGTGGACAAAATGAGGTCTGAGTCACGCGACCCTCCCTCATCATTGTCCGAGTCTCTCTCATAGCGAGCAGCGGTAAAGCTGTCCATCCCCTTGTCATCCAGTAACGGGAAACCGATGTCAGGGCTATGTGGCACTAAGTCCGCCCAGCATGGTGTCGGTAAACCTGGAGACATGTCCGCGTTAGACTGTGATGGCAGCGTTTCGGCTGCCTTACACAGAAGCGGATCTTCTCCCGACAGGCTAGCCATGCGACTTAGCCGTCGGCGGAGAGATTTCTTGGGGAACACTGCACAGTGGATACACTCATCGGTAGAGATAACAGCGGCCCGGGCGTGGATTAATCCCAGACACACTGCACACTTAGAGTGAGTGTCCCAGCTAGCCATTGACTTGCCGCACGGGCAGGTCTTCCGGCTAGTCTCGGCTGTGCTAGGCCCGCTAGCCTCAACGTTAGCCATTTCTGGCTAAGGGTTGTAGGCGAGCTGCTAGCAGGCCTCGCTACTTCACCCGTTAGCTTGTCAGCTATCAAGGGAAAACAGAGGGGCCGGGGGAGGGATATTACTATCTACCCGCTAGCAGTGCGTTATAGAGATAAAGTTATTTCTACTTTTGTCTCTCACACTGGGTATTGCTACCCGTAACCGTTCGGAGTATTCCTACTCGCAGAACAGGGAGTATTGCTACTCGCATCATTCAGAACGAGGAGTATCGCTACTATTTTCGTTCCGAGCAAGGCGAGTATTGCTTTGTAATCGTAACACGGGGTATCGCTACCCCGAGTCAGAGTATTCCTACACTTCAACAGAAGTATTTCAACTCCCTCGTGACACAAGCGTCGCCTGGGCCAGCCAATGGGCTGGCGCAGTGTAATTCAGTTTCTGATGAGGTCACGCAGGGGGCGTTCCCATAGTGAGATACAAAACGAATACTATGAAAGAGAACGGGACATGTCTTTTTGCTTTTGCTGTAAGCTTTTCAACATAAAGGATAGGCCTCCATCACAACTAGTTGATAAAGGGAGCAACGATTGGCGTCATTTAAGTGACAAGTTGAAATCACACGAAACTTCCCCAGAGCATCTTTCAAATGCGTGCAAATGGAGAGAAGCAACGAAAAGACTTGAGACTAACACGGGCATAGATGCGCTGCAACAGAAGGAAATGGAGAGGGAGAAAGCGCATTGGCAGGCCGTGTTAACCCGTATTGTCGCAGCCGTTCAATATCTGGCAGAACATAATCTGGCATTTAGAGGAACTGTCATGGGCTGTGTTCGGAATAGCGTACTAGCATACTACTCATACTAGATATGACGTAGATTTTGAGTATGTAGTACGTTCCGAACGTACAGTATGCGAGATTTGAGTATGCGAGAAATTTAGTAGGTGAGCAGTTATTTCCGGTAAAAATTTAAGTCGGTTTTGATGGACACTAGCTCGGCTCCTATTTCCCAAAATGCATTTCGCGTCCAGAGTTGCAGAGTTGCGTCCAGGGTTGCCAGATGGGGCGGGTTACCGCTGAATGGGCTACTTGATTTTGAGGTTATAGAAAGTTTAGGCTGTAAATTGTCAATCCCATCTGGCAACCCTGTGCGCTTTCAGCCTCGTCAAACTGCATCATACAAACTTGTCATACAGCTTTTGTTTACATTGTCCGATAGCCTGGGTACCGAAAGCTTGCAATAAACATAGTTTTTTGCACATATTTGAGTGTGCAGATGCTGCTTTTTTGCACTCTATTTGATACTCTTCAGCTGCAGCACCCCAGCTAAGTCTGATCACGGATGAGCGGTGGTATTTTCACTATACTGGGAATTAACATGTATTAACAATAATTAACATTAACATGGTGAAATGCATTCTTAGACATGACTACATCGTCATGATTACAAATATGCCACTTGAAATGTATGAAATCCAAGTTTATTTGTGTCTTACATACATGTTCACCTAGTATTTGACTGTTTGTAGCCCAATCACGAATGATCCCAGTATTGTAGCTTCAGACGGACAAGTTGGTTGTAGTGCTTGCCCACGATATGTTATTGCTCATATATATTTATTTTAATCATGTTATTTTACCAACTGTTAAGACAACAATATAGTAAGCTAGTAAGCTAGTAGCAGTATGCCGAACAGTGTCGACATCGATGGGGGTCTCCAATCTACTCCATTCAAAGTGATTTACGATCCCGCCCCTCTCCCCTGTCCGGACACATTTGAATTTTCACCGTAAGCCCCGGTAAAGCGACGTTATTAACCCGCAAAGAGTGTGCCCCGGGCACCGTATTTGTCCGTGAATAACACCGGCTAGAAAGGTGGTAAAAACACAATACTACTTTGCTAACTCCACCATCGCTATACGGTCATTTTGAGCCATCAACCAACCCACTGGCACCCCGGGAAGTTATGTTTCGAACCCCGAAAGCATGCATAAATGTCTATCCGGAAAGAGTGCACTCTCCTCGGCCGCTGCACGCGCCTCTCCTCGGTAACGCGGAGGAACGAAAAGCTTACAGCACCAACCCTGCTTAGCTTCCGAGGTCGGACGAGATCGGGCGTATTCAGGCTAGTATGGCCGTGAGAAAGAGGACCATGACCCTAAGCATCCATATGCCTGTGCCTGGAGCACTCTTGTTCATGGAACTTTATTATATAAGCACTCTATTTGTGGGTAGACTATGCACAAGGTGTCCTGGATGAAGGGAGAAGTTAAAATCGCTCTGAGAGCGCTGGAGCGCACACTGGGTGCAACGTCATAAAGGGACCAGGTAATTTGATTGGACAAGAGGCATTCCATGAGTGCTGATCATATTTCCAGGGCGAACTTACGAACGCAGCTAGCGAACAGAAGACGCAAAAAATCGTCAGATCAGATATATAAACGGGTTATTTTGGTAAACTGGACACATTTTGGGAATATATGTGGTTACTTTCTCGCCTGAAAACATATTAAAACTTCATAAAATGACATGTTAACACTTGTAAAGCCAAAACTACATATTTTAGCTAATGGAGGTTTAAAATGGAGGTTTAAATTCGCTGCTCCCAGCGAAATGGAGTATGCATAATGGTCGGCTGGTTTTCGGATACTACTATACTATTATTGTGAATTTAGTAGGTAGTATGCAGTATATACCAGTGGTGTGCCGTCAGGGCCAGCAAGGCCTTCTCTGCTGGCCTAAACATCATCAGAATATACATTTTATTTAATATATTTTTCCACAAATATGTATTAATGATTCCCCATAGTCTATTCTCTTCATTTCATAGCTTTCCTCTTGGTTGCGCTGCTTCCAGTCTCCAATTGAGATTTGGAGGGCTGGCCTTTATGTTAGAGCTTTTATCCAATCAAAATGTGTTGCTAGGGGGCTCCCAAATCTGCCCGCCTTCACAACAGACGGTGCCGCGAATTCGACCTGTAACTTAACGTTGGAACGAGAAAACCTGTGGCGTTCCTAGTAAACCTACGTAGATGCGAGCAAAATCAACAACGGCGCCTGCTGGAAGGCTCAATCTGATGTCAGCACCCAGCACGTCTTTTGATTGGATACGCACTATTGAGATGCGTAGCAAGGTAATTTGCGTATCTTTATACCGTCTGCAATCAGCTACAATGGCGGAAGGGGGAGAAGAGGCAGATGTGGTGGCAGATCTTAAAACAACGCCATTTTCTAGAAGAACTTTCCAGGAAAAGATAGACATTATCAGAGAACGGCCAACCCCGACTCTTGCGAGCCTTTCTCAGCGGGGAAAAGGGTTTGTCCGGTACTTTCAGATCGCTAACTACTAGCGGTACCCCTGGCTCACAGGCTCCGAAAGGCACTGCAAATTGTACTGCTGGCAATGCCTGCTATTTGCAACAGATCGATCGGGTGTTTGGAGCCACACTGGTTTTGCAAACTTGAGTTGTCTAACCAAGGGAGCAACGAGACACCAAAGCACGGCTGGGCACTTACAAGCAACGGTGCTTTTGAACACCTTTGGGGACACTCGAGTGGATTTACAGCTCAACGATTTTCGTTTCAATATTAACGAATTAATATATAGGTAATTAAAATTCATTTTATTTTCGTTTCAATATTAACGAATTAATATATAGGTAATTAAAACGACAAATATAGGCTTATAAAATAAATGTTTGATGCGTCTGTTGCAGGTTGCAAGAGATGTGGAGATTACGTGGGTGGCGCACGTGAATCAGCTGTGCAGTAAAAGTACTCAAGGAGACTTGTTGAATTGTTTTGTCACGTTTCTTGATGATAAAAGTGCCTTTTATTTAAACGTTTTGACAGTATCCAAGCGAAGCGATCTTAAAGATCACACTCTTCATTGTAAATGCGGATTTATTGATTAAAAATGCTTCGGAAATATTAATATAACTCTGTTGTACTTGTCTGATTATGTTAAGGTGATGCAACGCCCAGTTATACTGTGTTTCTGTCTAGTTTCTAGAGCCATGGCGTCATAATGATGGTATTAAGAGTTAGAATAATTCAGGTAGGACTGTGTCGGACATCACTGAAGGCCTAGGTGTGAAATGCACCGCCCGCCACTGGTATATACTCATTGAGTATGCTAGTATGCAGTATGCTAGTACGCTATTCCGAACACAGCCATGCCAAAACCTGGCACTGCCAAATCCTGGCAGGCCTAATCGTTCGAACGCTCTTGCTAATCGTTTGCTAATCGTTCGAACGTTCGACTTGCGTTCCAGACTAGGTGGCGACTGTGACGTCATTCTACTGCGCTGTGTTTACTACCGCAGCAGATTGATGTGTGTATCTTAAACTGCGAAGACAAATGTAATCTTCTTGCACTTGAATAGCATTAAGGTTGATGCAGGCTCACTACTTTGGTTCCCATGGGAGCGGGACAAGTCATTAGGGAAAAGCCCTGTATCGTCCACCAAGCTCCGCTCCCGAGCGAGGGCTGCCCGGGGGAACAGACTGTGTGGAGGGGGGATAGGTCGTGGCAGGGCCGGTCTCCTAGCGGCCCACTAGTAACCCGCGCAGAGCTGATGAACTTGAACTTGTATTTTATTAAATAAAGTGATATATCTTTTTGGTACACTGTGGTCGTGTGAGTGGTATTCTCAGGGTTCTGAATCTGACATCCGGACCAGACCGGTAAAACAAAGGTGGTGGCAGCGGCTCTCAGCCTATCCAGGTTTAATACCTACCAGATAAACTTTTTTACAATAAATTCCATAACTGCATAGGCTACTACTACGGAGCACGCACACACATCACACACGGAGGAAATCGCGCAATCAGCAGGAAGAGAGCGCGGAGAGCACCTCGGGTTGGGAGAGCCCTATAAGACCCCGACTATCACATAAAAGCAGAACGGAATAAACGTTATCAAATACAACGTTATAAAATCCAGGTGTGCAGCACTACAATCCCATATTACGGGGCTTCAGCTGGACAACGGGGCGCTTGCAGTGTGCCTTGGTGACTATTCGGAAAAGTAGAACTTTACGCACGCTGATCAAAGGTACTGTGGTAAACCTACTAGGTGCCATACAGCCACTCTCCGACTCCAGTTTGCGGCGCTCCTAACAACTGAGGAGCGTTCCACGTTCAGCACTGTGTCGACGGGTTCCCCGGCGGCTCCGTCACTACGAGCCGAGTCGACACGGTGCCACAACGCGCAGACCCCGGGGGAGGGTCTTGCCACCTGGGCAAGTTAAGTGCCTTTTTAATGTTAACATATACAGTATGTTCTGTGTTGTTATTGTCCGTGTCTGTGTTTGGGGGGGGGGGATTGTTCGATTTTTGTAGGTTTTTAAATAGTCTAAAACAGCGGGGTTAATTGGTGGGATCTGAGGCTGGGGGAGCTGTCGGGTTGGTCAAAGGAAGTCTGGTCGTACCTGTTAATCAAAGCGCCCTAATCATGTGTGCCTAGTGAGAGGATGAAATCATGTGTGCCTAGTGAGAGGGTGAAATCATGTGTGCCTAGTGAGAGGGTGAAATCATGTGTGCCTAGTGAGAGGATGAAATCATGTGTGCCTAGTGAGAGGATGAAATCATGTGTGCCTAGTGAGAGGGTGAAATCATGTGTGCCTAGTGAGAGGGTGAAATCATGTGTGCCTAGTGAGAGGGTGAAATCATGTGTGCCTAGTGAGAGGGTGAAATCATGTGTGCCTAGTGAGAGGGTGAAATCATGTGTGCCTAGTGAGAGGGTGAAATCATGTGTGCCTAGTGAGAGGATGAAATCATGTGTGCCTAGTGAGAGGATGAAATCATGTGTGCCTAGTGAGAGGGTGAAATCATGTGTGCCTAGTGAGAGGATGAAATCATGTGTGCCTAGTGAGAGGATGAAATCATGTGTGCCTAGTGAGAGGGTGAAATCATGTGTGCCTAGTGAGAGGATGAAATCATGTGTGCCTAGTGAGAGGATGAAATCATGTGTGCCTAGTGAGAGGATGAAATCATGTGTGCCTAGTGAGAGGATGAAATCATGTGTGCCTAGTGAGAGGATGAAATCATGTGTGCCTAGTGAGAGGGTGAAATCATGTGTGCCTAGTGAGAGGATGAAATCATGTGTGCCTAGTGAGAGGATGAAATCATGTGTGCCTAGTGAGAGGATGAAATCATGTGTGCCTAGTGAGAGGGTGAAATCATGTGTGCCTATATTATAGGGTGTAATTATTCTGTATGATAGCTGGTTAATCCAGGGGTGTGAATTGTTGCGCTGGTAAGTGCCTTATGCGCTGGTTAACTGGGATAGACTGCTTGAGGGGGGTATAGGTCTTGGCAGGGCCGGTCAGCCCACTAATAACCTGTTGTGAGGCTTATGAATTGTTGATGAATAAAGTATTTCTATTGGTTTTTGTAGCTCTGTCGTGTGGTGGTGTGCTCCGACCTCTGTCCTCTGCCTTGTAAAATAAAGTGGCCCTTTTGTGTCACCAGTAGGGGGGGGGCGAGAGAGGGAACAGACAGGACTAGTTCTAGACACCGAAAACACGGCCCCGTCTCCCTCTTCCGTCCCCCTCCAGGTTCGAGATCCCCCACGTTCACAGACAAGACACAAGACAAAGAATACCTTTAAAAACAATCTTTATTTAATGTTCTAAAATCTGAAATTCATGTAAGGGGGCACTGAGGAGAAGGCAGGGGTAATACAGGGCTTCAGCAACTACACTGGCTTTGTCCCACACAAACAACCTGCCACTGTCTACCGTCCACTCGGACTCCAGTCCCTCCAATTATAAATAGGCACACTGAGCAGCACTACAAAACGTGAACTAAGAGATCAAAATATCACACACTCAAGCTGAATCATGAGATCACTACACAGCAAAAATACCCCTTCCACACAGTAGGGCAAACCGGAAAGCACACACACGATTGCACTCAGCAAATGTAGGTTGCACACGGGATGAAGGATACTAGGAGCATCCACAGGACAGCATGGGGGTTCCAGCCTCAGGGCTAAGCCAAATGTTAGTTAACAGCCCCCCCTATAGTCCCCCCCCCCGTTCCCCAACAGTCCCCAATAAATACTAAATACTAATTATAAATAAATGGCAGTTACACACAATAACAGATTAACTAAAGGTTTGAGAGAAAATATTTAGTTCGTCCGTCCAGCCCCCCGCCAGGGAGCGTCCTCCCTCTCACTCAGGGGGGGACCGGAAAATCCAACACAGTACTGGGGGAGCAGGGATACTCAACTGGCTTGTTTGATCAGTCTCAGTGGTTCTCCAAGTCCTCCGTTATAATCCAACAATATACTCCAGAACGAGAGGGTCTCGTGTGTCAGGCGTTTCGATGATAGCGTCCAGCGCAGGTCTAACAGCGAGGTGATTTGGTCCTGTCACCGTCAGCGTGCGGTGTCGGACCCGGCGTCACGAAGACCTCTCCTCCGGTGTAGCTCTCCGTCTCTCACGGTGTACTCGGAGGAGAGAAACAAAACATAGGTCAGGAACAGAGACAAAAGGCGGCCCCAACTCACATGCAAAATCCCTATAGTAGGGTGAGGTGTCGACCGTCCCTTTTGTCCCCAACTAGCGAGCGTAGATCAGAAGTCAACAGCGATCAGTCTGCGTTCCGGCGGCGTTCCCTGAGCGTGTTCTCCCCTGGCGTTCACTTCCTGGATCTGGTCCCTGGTTGCTGGCAATAGTGCGTGGTTACTGCGTCTCACGTCACCCGTCCGTAGCTCGGCTTTAACGCCCTCAGCAGCCCGCGCTCTGGCTCACCCACCAATCAGCTCCCTCCGTCGGCCGCTGCAAATTGGAGAGAGACAGACTCCACGCATACTCATTCACACAAACGCGCTCACCCACACACACCCCATTCTCATACACACAACATAAACCCCCCCTCTTTATCAATGGTCGTCCCGGCCATTACATCTGTATCAGCCGTAAAGGAGGCTTGCCCCGATTGCTACGTCGGGAACGGCGAACACCAGTAGGCTGTGCTGGAAGACAAACAGACTGAAGAACTGCTTCTACCACAGGGCCGTCAAGGCCCTGAACACAGCAACGACCTAAGTTCTGGGCCCAGGACAGTCTGGACGGATTGTATGGCAGCTAGTGCTGAGGCACAAACATGTACATTTCAAGCCTGCAAACTATGACACTTTAAATAACGTGAAAAAATACTATTGTGCAATATGACAACCCTAGTTGACTATCTGTGCAGTATAGTACAGTGGATTGTGTACATAGCCTTTATTTATGTAAACCAGCTCCTTACCTGATTTTATTCTTTTTCTAAAAGTTTTTTTTTTTTCCCTTTCCTAACACCATGGGAGCCACCCCTCCTAAATTTCGTTGTTTGGTACCTGTACTGTAGCAATGACAATAAAGTCCATTCATTCATTCATTCATTCATTCATTCATCACCTCTTGGGGGTCGCCAACCTGATCGACTTCCGGTGCTGCACCACCGGTTACTTCCCCCCTCACACCTGGGCTAACAGGTCGCGCTGCCATTTCCCAGTCCTCCTCCACAACCTCTCGTCCTAAGCTCCCCTGCTGGGAGACACATTCCCCAGTCCTACTGGCCCCCATTCCACAGGGCCAGGAGGCTCAGCCTGTTCCAAAGCCACCACCGGGACAGGAAAGAGTCCCGTGGCCAAAGGGGCATGTCCACTGGGAACCACTGGCGCAGGGAAGGGGAATAGGGGAAAGCGGCGGGTGCTAAACCCTGTCGGAGGCTCACTACCTGGGGGCAACTCTGCTGACTCGTCTGGGGGGGAAGACACTCCCACCGGGCAGGGGCGGAGATTGTTGCGGTGGAGGGTCCGGCCAGGGCCCTCCTGTCCTTCGGGGCGGATAATGTATACTGGCTGGTCAGGGCGTGTCTGTGCGATAATCACGTAGGGTTTTGGCACCCACCGTGGGGCCAGCTTCTCTTGTGCCCGACGCCGGAAATTCTTGACTAGGACGCGCTCCCCTGGCAGCAGGGGTAAAGCCCGGGCACCCTGGTCATATCGAGCACGGTCCCAAGCCTGGCACCGGGCAGCATTCGTCCGCACCTGCTCATAGGCTGCCATCAGCGCCCGGTGATGGCTGTGGACCCACCCCTCCAGCGTGGTTCTCCGCTGCGGGGGCGAGACCTCATATATCAAATCCACCGGCAGTCTGGCATGGCGGCCGAACAGGACGTAGTGGGGGGTCATCCCGGTGCTGGCATGGGTAGCATTGTTGTAGGCCTGGACCAGGAAAGGCAGCTGGTTATGCCAGTGGGTCTGCGTGGCGGGGTCTAAGGAACTCAGGAGGGAAATCAAAGTCTGATTAAAGCGCTCGCAGGCCCCATTACCCTGCGGATGATACGGCGTGGTCCGACTCTTCACCCCATCCGAATTCACCCCGTCTGTGTTACGAAGCACTTGAATTTTGGACCATTGCGACTGACTATAGCTCATATACCATCAAAGGGGGGAGATGCGACATGAAATATGTCAGAATGCAGCAATATCATGCACAGATCAGCCTTATAACATGTCATGTTATATATATAACGTTAGACAGGGAGCGCAGATGTATGTTTATGAACGATATGAGGCTGGGAGGGAAAAATCACAGTATACCCGCTAGAAAAAACTAGACTACACCACTGAAGTAGGCCTATGAGAGGACACGCAAAAAAAAACGGCTAACGTTACTCATTAACTGTTTACACAAGTACAATCACAGTGTGACAGTCAGATGGAGCATTCGGTAAACAACAACAGCAAGGTAATGCTATCAGTTGAGTTAAAGAAAAACAGCTCTTACCTTTGATGACACCAACATGAGCCCTGTTTACCCGTACCTCCGCCGTTCTGTTCGTGGTGATTTTAGAGGCAATAGATTATTTTTGCCCCGCGCATATTGCTATGAATAGTTCGAAGCTAGGTGCTTGCACGTTAGGTGCGAGGCTGCTCGGTTAACCCATTAGCGGGAACATTATTAGTTGCACAAAATAGGCTGATTTAATTGACCATGAACATCAGAGACAGACATTACAAATGTTCATTTAAAATACTCCGGAAGCCCGGAAGTCCGGAAGCCCGGAAGTCGGAAGTCCTCAGCATAATGCATTGTCTGCTATTACAACCGGATATTCAGGACGCAACTTTTTGAGCCCCGGCCGAGAAATAGAGACAGCCAATTGGAGCGCTGCTACAGCTCACGTGTAAGCGAAAAGTATTTGGCCTGCGATAGACTTGCATTCGATCGGCGACCCGACTCCTCCCCCTATGTATTTTAACAGTGAATTTTACACACACACAGATAAAATGTTTATTGTATTGGAGGATTTTTTATGAATGCTGATAGGCGCCGACAGAATATCAGCCAACAAATCGCAACTAGGAAGTGAAGGTGGGGGCGGCGCCCTAGCGCCCTCTATCGGCCAGCCGCCACTGGCAAGTAGGCTAGTGAAATCATTTAAATTCACAGTATTATTCTACAGCAAATCAACATATCAATGAATTAATCATTATTTTTGATTCCACACAACATTATCGTTCATTACAAAAGCATTTACTTTTTCTATAATATATTATCTCTAACAAAGCTAGCTAGCTACCAAGATAACACTTGTTTGGCTAGCTGTTACACACAAACACACTAAAATGGCGCATGAAACATATTACACTATGTTGCATGTTTAGTAGGCAGGGTTTTTCCTGGCTCAAAATGAGGCGGAGGTGGTACCAGTGGTGTTTGACATTGGGGGGGACCCATGAAGCGGGGCTGTCTGGGGGTCCTTAAACGAGCATCAAACACTTAATTTCTTGCATTCTGGTGAATTGATATGCACCAATTTGTGACCTTTCTGCATCAACTTATGGTGGAAATGTCATTATTTATGTAAAGGAAAACACAATATTCATGCACCAGATGACCAATCAAAATATAATGTAATATAATGCAATATAAGGCTCTTAGGCATTCTGTACTTTCAAATGTATTCTCCTTGAGCAGTCAATATCAACTATCAGCTAGCAAAAACGAAAGCTAACTTGTTTGCGAAACAGCGCCCCCGCCACCACGTCGGCGCAGTGCCGCAATTGCAGTTAGAAATGACAGAAATCCACAGCAGAAAATACGACTGTCAGAGTTTTGTCGAGAGCTGGAGGCGGCTAGAAATATGATTCTCTATGCAGGAAAAACCCTGATTACCGTTCATTACAAAAGCATTTACTTTTTCTATAATCTATTACATCTCTAACAAAGCTAACTAGCTAACACTTGTTTGGCTAGCTGGTACACACACACACACACACACACACACACACACACACACACACACACACTAAAATGGTGCATGAAACATACTGTACAGTATGTTGCATGTTTAGTAGGTCTGCAACAAATGTATTTATTCATTATGTTTTATCTTTGACAACGTATTTCTTCCTCCCACCATCTCATTAGTTTTGTAGAGGGGTGGCATAATTGTGGTGAGCAGTTTCAGTGGTCTGATAACTGATGCTAACAACGGCGCTATCTACCTTACTCACAAAACAACAAATAACTGTTTGGCTATCCTAAGTAAACAACACAAAATCCTAGTATACAACACATGTAACTCACTAAAACTTACCCAAGAACACAGCAGAAGGTCTGTCTGCAGACGACTGTCCCATGAAAGTGAACTGATGTGGAGATCAATGTCTGAAATCCTGTTGTCTTCTTGTCATCGTCAGATTCGGAGTTCGGAGTTCCCGTTCGGAGTTCCCGTTATGTATAGTCCAATATGAAGGAGTTAATTAATTGCCCACTGTTGATATTTCTACCGGCTTCATAAATTCGGTTTATAGCGTTAGCTAGAGCATCCGCATCCATCTTGTAAATGTGTCAATAGGTCCAGACGCACACACATGGCTACTTAAATACAGCTGGAGTGGGCGTGGCTACACACACTGCCACACTAAATACGAATAATACCCCCCACCCGACTTTGCTAACTAAATGTAGGTATTTAGTGAATGTAAAACTGTTGGATATGATATCGAGTGGGTTCTTCATCGCTTCGTTTGTCGTCCTATGCCAAAAAGCGGAAAACATTTTTTTTCACAACAAGACTTGTTTGGCTCGATTGCGAGGTTTCACAATTGCCGAGATGGGGACCTTTTAATGAAACCCTGTCACCTATTCAGGTACACTGGGCATGCGTGTACTGGTAGACGCAGAAAATGGTTCAAATATAATTGAGACAGTACGGTAAAATAATAGAAATTCATACATTTTCATTCATTCGGTAGTATTGTCAACTCCTGATCAATCTCCTCTCCACTTTTACGTCTGCATCCAAGATATTGCATGTATACATTATTCATCTGTGTAAATGTAGGTTGTATAGCAAGAGCTGATGCATAATAAACGTTATGATAATTGTTGAAGTGCCTCTTGCTAAGATGTTTCGATAAGTCGATAAATAATATCACAGCACTGGTTTATCAAGTGTAATCCTGAGCTGACAACCCCACTGACAGATGACAGGTAGATAATGACAGGTAGTGTAATAGGGGAGTGGTTGTCTTGAGTGGTTGGGGTGGAGTTAACCAGCTATTGTTCCCACCCATTACCTACCTGTGAATACTTTGAGGGTGGATTTCTCAGCTGGGTGATTTGGGGGTATAAACATTCAAATATGACTTCTTCAACTTGTTTCAGATTTTAATGTATGATCAATGTATGTATCATTTGACAGCTTACAATCTACCCTTTTGTAATCTGGAAAAAACTGGAAAATGACTTTGCCAGACAGGCAGACTTTTTCATCAAACCCTGTCACATATGTGAACTCTGAGGCTGGTGCTGTTCCATGGCAGTGGGACGAAGAAGATTTAATTAATAAAATCTGTAAAAAAAAAAAAAAAAAAAACTGTACATATTTACATATGTTTTATCTGTATATGTTTACTGTATATTATTGTATAATAAATATTATTATATTAATGGAAATGGAAACATGCATGATACATTTCACCTTATACAAAATGTTACTCATAATTATCTTAATGTACTGTATATGTAACTTATGTTGGTGAATGGGTACATTGGTTAATGTTTAGTTATTGAATATTACATATTTTAGATAGTAATGTGTAGGCTTTAAAGAATGTATACAGTATGTTGAAATGTACTACTTTTATTTATGAAAAAAACTACACGCATAAACATAGTTATTTCAATAACTTTCCAGCTAACGCTTCACTGGTCCATCATCAGGTTTCGGGATCACTGACAGTTAGTCATTGATAACTTTACAGACTTTTAGACAAAAGCTGTCACTACTTTATTTATATCTTGATACCTTTGATTATCTATCTAGATGGGACTAGCAGAGTACATTTCAATAATTATGATCAAAAGACCCATCATTTTAGTGTTGCCTTTAAATTATTAAATAATTAAATTATGATTATATAATGATTGGAGCACTTTGAGCTGCAACATTTGCAGGAAAAGTGCTATACAAATAAAGGTTATTATTATGATTATGATTATTATTATTATTATTATTAATACCAGAATGTCAGACATCTGTCAGTCAAACACTGGACATTTCTAAATGTTTTGGCCCATTGTGACATCACTACAGCAATGACATCACTACAACAATGGGAGCCAGAAAGTAAGAACTTTGAACATTCTATTAGAACCATTGCTGCCTGACAACTGGAAGAATACCTTCAATTTAGGCGAGTGGAAAGTAAGATT
This sequence comes from Nansenia antarctica, assembly GCF_963989245.1. Classification (NCBI taxonomy): domain Eukaryota; kingdom Metazoa; phylum Chordata; class Actinopteri; order Argentiniformes; family Microstomatidae; genus Nansenia; species Nansenia antarctica. Next base: position 26,503,398 of record NC_137689.1, on the reverse strand, counting down.
CAAAAGTAAGAAAGTAAGGAAGTAAGATTCAAAGCAATTTCCTAGCAATGGACCCTCCAAAACATTACAAGGAACTTCTGAAGGAAAACCAGATCCTGCGGGAGGAGAACCAGAAGCTAAATAACGTGATCTTGGTTCTGATGAAGAGAAACCAGGACATGGAGAACCAGCTGAGCTCAGCACAGAGCCTCATCGCTGCTTTAGCCCCACTGCAGCAGAAGGCTCAGCTCAGCCCACATCCTCCCTCCAATGGTCTCCAGACCAGACAACAGCAGTTGGCTCCTCTGAAACCTATACGGGTGAGGATGACATGCAGTGACAAGGATGTCTACCTCCCTGGTGCCATATCCGTTGGGGGTGTGGATCCCGGGTCCAATAGGTCAGGCGGTGGATTCGATAAGCTCCCTCCAATAAGGACAAGCAGTGCTCAAAAGGACTTCAGTGTTACAAACCACAATGAGCCGCTGGATGAAGGAACCGGCGCCAAGATTGGACCCCTTTGCCCAGCTAGACCGTCAGGTAAACCACCTCTCGCTCCAAAGGCTCGGCGGCGGCTCACCAAGAACCAGACGCAGCAGAGCTGTGAGGGTGAGGGATGCGAGAGACAGACGCCGGAGATGGAGAAGCTGATGGCCCGAGAGAGAGCGGCCTTCGACCGGCAGTTTAAGAAAGTTGACACTTACCTGAGGGCTGAGGTGAGGAAAGTCATCCAGCAGATGAGTCTGGTGGAAGAGGGAGAGGGTGACCTCGGCCTGACCTTGGAGGACAAGAAGGCGGAGTTGGAGAGCTCCCTCCAGGAGATCAACCAGATGAGGAGAGAGTGGGAGACAAAAGGAGGGAAGGTGAAACACACAGGAAGTGCTGAAATTAAGAAGGCTAACGAGGTGACATTGAACAAGGTAGAGGAGGAGGAGAAGAGATCTGAGGTCATGAAGGGTCATGAAGGTGGGACGCAACAGGCTCCTGACTCCAACGTGTTGCAGTGTGACTTCTGCAGCAGGAGCTTCGCTCCCCACCGTCTGGAAAAACACAGCCAGATCTGTGCCAAAGCGACCAGCAAGGGCGCCAAACGGAAGGTCTATGACTCTCTCAAGCACAGGGTCGCGGGGACCGACCTGGCAGGCTACATCAGACGACAGATGTGAAGAAGCCTTAAGTCACTCAAATGTGTCACCTGTATCCATTGAGACACTTTTCAATTAATCGTGTACCAACACAAAGAAACTAGAGATGCTCCGATCTGATCGGCGCCGATCGATATCGGCCGATATGCCCTTGATCGGTTTTGATCGGAGTTCTCAAAACGGCCGATCAAACACGGCCGATCAGTTTACATAGAGAAATGGCGTCGCCAGTCTGGCAATATTACACAGTCTCGGAAAGAGACAACAAATATGCAGTTTGTAATGTCTGCTCAAAAGAAATACCTCGCGGAGGAACGCACGCAAGGTCTTTCAATACCACGAATATCATACGGCATTTGAAGGCTTGTCACACCAAGGAATTTAACGAGTTTGATAAATTGGCGAGCGCTAAGGCCAGAGAGAAAGAGTCGTCGACGCCACTCACTCAGCTAACTGTTACAGAGACATTGAAACGACAGCAACCATACGGCAACGACAACAAGAAACGAAACCAAATAAATGCGAAAGTAATGGAATTTGTATGCCTTGATCAGCAGCCCCTGTCTGTTGTGGAAGACGCCGGGTTCAAACGCCTTGTTTCCTGCCTGGATCCACGCTATACGCTGCCGGGGCGAAAATATTTCACTGATGTTTGCCTGCCGGAATTATATCAAACTATAGCCTGTTTATGTTGCAGTTTAGTTTGGGTATGTTTATTGTTCCTCAGGAAAGCTACAGTATAAGCTCCAAGTTCTCTAAGAGCCCCTAGTTCCTCTCATTCGAGTGGAATGTTGCACATTTGATGTGACAGTGTTCATTTTATTTATTATGATTTTTAGTTTCACATTTTATTTGTTTTTCCTGAAGTAAGCTACAGGTGGTTGTGAATTCAATAAAACAGATGGTTGTCAATTCATGATACTTTCTCATCTCCTAATTTCATTTGAATACTTAATATACAATGTCAATGGTGTTAAGAATAATTAAAAACATAAATAATGCTACACAATAAATAGAATGCTTCAATTGCCATTTTCGACGCTGTGATCGGTGATCGGTGATATCGGATCGGCAGATCACTGATTCCAGTGATCAGTGATCAGTGATCGGCACCAAAAACCCTGATCGGAGCATCTCTAAAAGAAACTAAGACAAAGTTCATGACCCTGACCCAAACCGATTAGCATTATCTTTTCAATAAAAGAATGAATTATAATATGTGAATTGTTGTATCAATGTGTAAAAAAATGTGCCACGTGTTTATGTTTCCATGGTAGCAGAGGACGGAGGAATAGAGAAGAAGGATATCCTTATAATATGGTCATAGAACCATTTCCAAAACATGCTAAAAAAAGCCAAAGAATAACCAATGTCCATAAATGCAACCAGCATCGTATATACTCCAAAAGTTTGGATTTGAAATCAAACAATTAATATGAGGTTATAGTACAGATTGTCAGCTTTTATTTGAGTGTGCAATACAAACCAACTTGTTGCGTATGAAACTACAATACTGGGACCATTCGTGACTGGGCTACAGGCAGTCAAATACTAGGTGAATGTGTGTGTAAGACACAAAGAAACTTGAAACTGCATTTCAAGTGGCATCTTATCATGACAACGTAGACATCTAAGAATGCATCTAAGTTGACATCTAAGTTTATTGCAAGCTTTCGGTCTCCAGGCTCTCAGACCATGTAAACAACAGCTGTATAACGACTTTGTATGAAGCAGTTTGACCAGACTGAAGAGACGAGCAATGCATTTTGGGGATTGAATAGTTGAATAGTATGGGTCGAACGCGTACTCAGAGATTCTGGATAATCTAGTATCCATACTAGATTTCTCACATACTCAAATTTCACATACTATATACTGTGTGAACGCACTGCATACTCAAAATCTACGCTAGTATGCCATTTCGAACACAGCCACAGTCATTGTTTCATCAAAATTGTCCCAGCACCCTCTCACAGGCACTAGATCTGAACCTGCAACCTAACGCCTATTCAGCTGTCTTTTGCATAGCGCCAACTGACCAACAGATTATTAACAAACATAAAGACATTGTGGCATCTGCCACTTTACTTGCTCGTAGGAGGATTTTGCTTTGTTGGAAATCCCCCAAACCACCGAATTCCTCCTTATGGATGACTGACCTTATGCTTCAATTGAGTCTTGAAAAGATTAAATACACACTTAGGGGGTCCAAAGACCGCTTCTATTTCACCTGGAACCCAATAATATCTTATTTCAACAAACTAAAAACCCTCTCTGACAATGCAAGTGCGCTGGATGCTGAGTGATGACTGTGAATCTCTTTATCAGGATAAACCCCTCGAGATGCATCAGAGGGACATACTATTACAATCATAACAGATACGATATCATAGACCAACACGACCATCTCATTTATCCTCACTTACAAATGAATTGCACTTTATATTTCTTTGTTTACTTATCTATACCTGTCTACTGTCTTCATTACCCATCACCACTGTTATTATTATTATTATTATTTATTTGTATTTATTTATATCCTTCATCCTGGGATGCACCACTTGGGATTTTGTGGGGTGGGATGGGATATGTATTATATAAAAACTTAAAAGTATTGTTTTTGTATATCTGTAACATCTGCCTTACTCTCAATAAAAAGAAAGTTAAAAAATAATTTTTAAAATGTCCCCGCGGTGTCGGAGAAAAACGTGTGACGTGTGGACGGACAGAGACCGAATTACGGAGGCCGATAGTGGACATTAATTAGATTACGTCGAAAACATTGGAAAATGGCAGCTGCAGAAAGTGCTAGTCTGGTGCTACATTGGGGGGGACCCATGAAGCGGGGCTGTCTGGGGGTCCTTAAACGACACTTAACACTTAATTTCTTGCATTCTGGTGAATTGATATGCACCAATTTATGACCTTTCTGCATCAATTTATGGTAGAAATGTCATTATTTATGTAAAGGAAAACACAATATTCAGGCACCAGATGACCAATCAAAATATAATGCAATATAAGGCTCTCAGCTATTCTGTACTTTCAAATATGTATTCTCCTTGAGTAGTCAACATCAACTATCAGCTATTTCGCTAGCAAAAACGAAAGCTAACTTATTTGCGAAACAGCGCCCCCGCCACCACGTCGGCTCAGTGCCGCAATTGTAGTTAGAAATGACAGAAATCCACCGAGTGCAACGCTTGTAGAAAATACGACAGTCAGAGTTTTGTCGAGAATTGGAGGCGGGTAGAAATATGACGGAGGCAGCCGCCTCAAAATTCTCTATGCAGGAAAAAATCCTTATGTTTTATCTTTGACAACCTATTTCTACCTCCCACCATCTCCTATTAGTTTTGTAGAGGGGTGGCATAATTGTGGTGAGCAGTTTCAGTGGTCTGATAACTGATGCTAACAACGGGGCTATTGTAGTGCCGGAGGAAAAAGGAAAGACGTAGGCAACGTAATGATAACTGTTTAATCAAAATAACAACTTGTACTCTCAGTACAGGACCAGAAAATAGATCACCAAAACTGTTGTGTCTAAACAGGAAGTTGCAACGTTAATAATCCTCCCCTCTGCCCCTAGTGCCAGAACTGGTTCCCTCCCACTACACAACCAACAGTAAGAGGAGAACATGAACCCATAATGTAGTCACTACACCAGCCCCCCCAGTGTTCACCTCAATATTGGAAATCCTCACGGCGAGGAGGGCGTATGGCCCGGCCCCTACGATCGTAGGTAAAGTCAGGAGGTGCGGGAGGAGGTGTGACATCGCCCATCACGTCCTCCTGCAGGGAAGGACGGGGGGCAGTGACGACCGGGGGCTCGCGAGCTGCGGGGGGTTGTCGGGGTCGGAGGGGGGAATGGCCAGGGCGCGGCAGGGGAGGTAGGACTGGAGGCCGGCCTCTGCGCGGTGGCAGGGCCAAGTCCAGGGGCAGTTCAAGGTCCAAGTGGGCCGGTTTGAGGCGATCAACGGACACACACTCAGGCCTACCCCCCATGTCAACCATGAAGTTCTTGGCTCCGGCCTCGATGACACGGAAAGGCCCGTCATAAGGAGGACGTAGTGGAGTCCTGTGGCCATCATGACGAATGAAAACGAACCTCGCTGAGTGCAGCTCCGGGGGCACCCTCGAAGTAGGGACACCATGCTGCGTAGTCGGGACCGGGACGAAGGTCCTGGCGCTGTCCAGCAGGGAGGCGCGCTGAGCGGCGGCGGACCAGGGCTCCGTTGACTTGGGAATGAAGTCACCGGGGACCCGCAGCGGCTGTCCAAACACCAGCTCAGCGGACGACGACTGGAGGTCCTCCTTAGGCGCTGTCCTGAGCCCCAGCATGACCCACGGCAGCTTGTCAAGCCAGTTGCTGTCCGTGAGGCTGGCTCGAAGGGCGGCCTTCATGGATCGATGGAAACGCTCACAGAGCCCGTTCGCCTGCGGGTGATAGGCGGTTGTGCGGTGGAGCTTGACCCCCAGATTCTCCGCCACCGCTGCCCACAGCTCTGAAGTAAACTGTGAGCCACGGTCAGAGGAGAGATCAGCAGGGGTGCCGTAGCGGGAGACCCACACCGCGATGAACGCCCGGGCCAGGTCGGGGGCTGTCGTTGAGGAGAGCGGAACTGCCTCCGGCCAGCGAGTCGTCCTGTCCACCATGGTAAAGAGATAGGTGTATCCGTGCGAGGGGGGCAGCGGCCCTACCAGGTCCACGTTTACATGATCGAACCTCCGCTCAGGCACAGAGAACTGCTCCAGGGGGGCCTTGACGTGTCGATGCACCTTGGCGCGCTGGCAGGCGATGCACGTGTCTACCCAGGCCCTCACATCCCTCTTGAGCCCATGCCAGACGAATTTCTCTGACACCAGCCGTGAGGACGGTTTCCTACCAGGGTGAGACAAGCCGTGTATCGCCTCGAAGGCGGGGCGCCTCCAGTTGGCGGGGACCACCGGTCGTGGCTGACCCATGGAGACGTCGCACAGGAGCGTGGCCCCTGCGTCACCGAAAACCACCTCTTCTAGGCGCAGTCCTGTGTCCGACAACTTGAGAGCCTGGACGGCGGGGTCGGCGGCCTGGTCTGCAGCCATGCGCGCGTAGTCCAAACCCAGTTGGACCGCACCAACCACCGCCCTGGAGAGACAATCCGCGACCTGGTTGGACTTCCCAGCAACGTGCTGGATGTCTGTGGTGAACTCGGATATGTAGGCGAGCTGGCGCTGTTGGCGGTCGGACCACGGCTCCGCCACCTTGGACATGGCGTGCGTGAGTGGCTTGTGGTCCACGTAGGCCGTAAACTCGCGGCCCTCCAGTAAAAAACGGAAGTGTCTGACAGCAAGCCACAGCCCGAGGAGCTCCCTGTCGAATGTGCTGTACCTTTGCTCTCTGGGAGACAGCTGGCGGCTGAAGAATGCAAGAGGCTGCCAGGCGTCCCCAACCCACTGTTCGTACACCGCTCCCACAGCAAAGTCAGAGGCGTCCGTGGTGAGAGCAGTGGGTGCCGAGGGCGAGGGGTGGGCCAACATGGCAGCGCGGGCCAGGGCCGCCTTGGTGTCCTGAAAGGCTTTGACACGCTCCGCCGTCCAGTCCACCGGCTGCTTCAGAGTCTTGCCCTTCTGGGCATCGTACAGAGGCCGCAGGATGTGAGCGATGTGGTGGAGGAAGCGATAGTAGAAGGTTACCATCCCGATGAACCCCTTGAGCTCGCTGATTGTGCTGGGGCGCGGGAAAGCAGCGACAGCTTCCACCTTCGAGGGGAGGGGGGTCACCCCCTCTGCGGAGACCCGGTGCCCGAGAAAGTCGATGGTGTTCCGTCCGAACTCACACTTCGCCGGATTGACAATCAGCCCATGTTGGCTGAGCCGTGTGAAAAGGGCCCGGAGGTGGGACAGGTGCTCCTCCTCCGTGGTGCTTGCGACGAGGATGTCATCCAAGTAGACGAAGAGGAATGGTAGGTCCCGGAGCACCGAGTGCATGAGGCGTTGGAAGGTCTGCGCCGCGTTCTTCAGGCCGAACGGCATCCGCAGAAACTCGAAGAGTCCAAATGGCGTGATTACGGCCGTCTTAGGGACGTCCTCGGGGTGCACCGGCACCTGATGGTACCCCCGTACCAGGTCCACTTTGGAGAAGAAGCGTTTGCCTGCCAGGTTCGCTGAAAAGTCCTGGACATGTGGGACCGGGTAGCGGTCAGGCTTGGACGCGTCGTTGAGGCGGCGGTAGTCCCCACATGGGCGCCACCCGCCGTCTGACTTAGGGACGATGTGCAGGGGAGACGCCCAGGGGCTGCTCGAGCGCCGAACGATGCCCACCTGCTCCATATGCGCAAACTCCGCCCTGGCGATGGCCAGCTTCTCCGGGTTGAGGCGCCTGGCCCTGGCGTGGAGGGGAGGCCCCTCGGTCTCGATGTGGTGCTCCACTCCGTGTTTCACCGTGGGCGCGGAGAAGGTGGGCTTGGTAAGGTCGGGGAATTCGGCGAGCAGCCGAAGGTACTGGTCACTTTCGGCGAGCGTATTGGACCACCCGCTGTAGACCGCCTCCCCCTGCGTACAGGCGAAGGAAGCGAAAGTCTGTGAGTTGACCAGGCGCCTGTTCCCCACGTCCACCAACAGGTTGTGGGCGCACAGAAAATCCGCACCAAGGAGGGGAAATGTGACAGCCGCTATGACAAAATCCCACGAAAAGCATTGCCCTCCGAAGCACACGTCCACCGCCCTAGTGCCATAAGAGCAGATAGGTGTGCCGTCCGCGCCTGCCAACTGCGGACCACGCTCCTCCTTCGCCACATCCGATCTCTCTGCCGGAATGATGCTCCACTGGGCACCTGTGTCACAAAGGAAACTGCGACCAGAGGCGGTGTCTTGTATGAAGAGCAGCCTGTTGGTGACGCCAGCGCTCAGGGCCACTACTGAGTGCCGGCCCCGCCGTTTCCCGTCGGTCCGAAGGTGCAGGGTGAGCGGCACCGTTTGGCCTTGGCGCCAAAAGTGGCGTGGTAGAAACAATGGCCCGCAGCGTTACCCTGCTGGCCAGAAGGTCTGGCGTCATCCTTCGCTCTCCTGCGACGGTCGGGTGGCGGGGCGGCCGCGGGAGCGAGCAGGTCGGGGGACCGTTGAGGCATGGCCCAGACGAACCGGTCCGCCTCCCTGGCCAGGGCGCGGGGCTCCATGATGGCGGTGTTGGCCAGCGCCATCCTAACTTGAGCTGGCAATGTGCGCATGAACAGCTCTGTGAAGAGGATCATGGGGTCTTCTGTACCGAGCAGGTTTAGCATCCTCTCCATGCGCGCAGAAGGCCTCTCGTCACCCAAGTCCGACATGGCAAATAGGCGACGCACCCTCTCCGCAGTGGACAGTTCAAATGTCTCTAGAAGCAGGGCCTTGAGGCGCTCATATTTGTTCGTCGTCGGGGGAGCAGACAAAAAACCTACCACTCGAGCTGCGGTGGAGCTGCCCAACATTGCCACAGCATGGTTGTACCGGTCGTCGTCGTCATCGATGTCACTTTTGTTGAAATGTGCCTCTACAATAGCAAACCATGCAGCAGGCGTTGAGTCCCAGAACTCTGGTAGCTTGAGAGTGGGAGTGTGCGCACCACGCGTTACCCTGACAGGGGATGGTGATGGCTGCCGCTGGTTTGAACGTCTTCCTCGCCCGGACATTTTGCAGGATTGTAATGTTCGTTCGCTGGTTTTTGTACACAATTACGTTAACAAAAATCCACGTCGGGGTCACCAGTGTAGTGCCGGAAGAAAAAGGAAAGACGTAGGCAACGTAATGATAACTGTTTAATCAAAATAACAACTTGTACTCTCAGTACAGGACCAGAAAATAGATCACCAAAACTGTTGTGTCTAAACAGGAAGTTGCAACGTTAATAATCCTCCCCTCTGCCCCTAGTGCCAGAACTGGTTCCCTCCCACTACACAACCAACAGTAAGAGGAGAACATGAACCCATAATGTAGTCACTACACTATCTACCTTACTCACAAAACAACAAATAACTGTTTGGCTATCCTAAGTAAACAACACAAAATCCTAGCAAACATGTAACTCACTAAAACTTACCCAAGAACACAGCAGAAGCTCTGTCCGCAGACGACTGTCCCAAGAATAGTGAACTGTGGAGATCAATGTCTGACATTCCGTTGTCATCTGTCATTGTCAGATTCTGAGTTCGGAGTTCCCGTTCGGAGTTCCCATTATGTATAGTCCAATATGAAGGAGTTCATTAATTGCCCACTGTCGATATTTCTACCGGCTTCAGAAATTCGGTTTATAGCATTAGCTAGAGCGTCCGCATCCATCTTGTAAATTTGTCAACAGATCCAGACGCACATGGCTACTTAAATACAGCTGGAGTGGGCGTAGCTACACACACTGCCACACTAATACGAATAATACCCCCCACCCGACTTTGCTAACTAAATGTAGGTATTTAGTGAATGTAAAACTGTTGGATATGATATTGAGTGGGTTCTTCATCGCTTCGTTTGTCGTCCTATGCCAAAAACCGGAAAACACATCTTTTCACAACAAGACTTGTTTGGCTCGATTGTGAGCTTTTACAATTGCCGAGATGGGGACCTATTAATCAAACCCTGTCACATATACACACTATTTGCCGCATCAATTAAACGTTGGGAAATATTGAAAGCAAATGCTCCATCTCTCACTGTTAAACCACTATCTGAGACGAGGTGGGAATGCCGGATAGAGAGTGTGAAAGCAATCCGCTACCAAACAAATAATATAAGGATGCTTTGCTTGAAGTGGCAGAGAGCAGTAATGACCCTAAAGTTAAAAGTGAGGCCCTGTCCCTGGTCAACTAAGAGCTGCAAAACTTTGAATTCATTCTTGCTATGGTCATATGGTATGATATTGTAACGTCCCAACTTGGACAGTGGTGGAATAACAACAGACAGCTTCTCTCATGTAACTGATCGTTTAATTGTTTAACTGTCGCATATTAACTTTCTCAATTCACCGGAGCTCTCTCTTTCAACGGTCTCAACAACAACAAAGCACCCGCCCCCCCCGTGACCTCCACCAATCACAGGGGCGCATTGGCACACAACACAGCAACAGTGCGAACATGAACATGAACCCAAGCACCAATGAACACCAACGAACAGGGTTGCTACACTGCTCCCCCCTTACAAAGGCCCTCGCCCCGAGGGCCAAACAAAGTCTCTGAGGTGACCCGGGGCCCGTCTCAGTCTCCTTTGCTTTCCTTTGGCCCTCACGTCATAATTCCTCCTCTGTCTCATACCCGCTTTTTCCAGCTGATTGCGAGCAAAGCTGTGAGCTGACTCCATCCTGTCTTGGAGTCTTCTGGCGTACTCCCGCCCCGGGGGAACAGTCGGAGTGTCCGGGGATTTGCCAAAAGCCATCTCTGCCGGCGTCCGTAGTTCTCTCCCCAACATGAGCAGGGTAGGTGTGCAGGAGGTGGAGTCCTGCACAGCAGATCTGTAGGCCATGAGGACGAGGGGAATATACATGTCCCAGTCACGCTGGTGTTCTGCGGTGAGGATGGCGAGCTGCTGTGCTAAGGTCCTATTGAACCTTTCCACGAGTCCATCGCTCTGGGGATGTAAGGGTGCATGCCCAGACGCTCACACATAGCAGCGAACACCCGCGACTCGAAGTTCCTCCCTTGATCGTTGTGGATGGTCTCTGCTGCTCCAAACCTGGCAAACATGCCCTCTACTAGAACATCTGCCACAGTCTCTGCCTCTTGGTTGGGCAACGCGTATGCCTCTGGCCATTTTGTAAAATAATCCATGGCCACCAGGACAAAACGATTGCCCTTGTCCGTGCGGGGAAATGGGCCCATGACATCCACTGCTACTCTCTCCATGGGAGCGCCCACCGCCAGCTGCTGGAGCAGCGCGTGGGACTGATCCGGAGGACCCTTGTGCGCAGCACAGAGGTCACAGCGGCGACAAAAGTCTTCAACATCCCTTTGGAACTGCCCCCAGTAAAACCCTTGACGAAGGCGACGAAGGGTCTTGGAGACTCCAAAATGTCCAGCCCCTGTGGTTCCATGAGAGGTTCGGAACACGGCCTCTCTCAGCGCTCGGGGAACCACCACCTGCCACTTGCTCTCTCCTGTAGCTGGCTCTTTCCAGGCTCTTTGCAGCACCCCCTCACTCACACGCAGGGTCTCAAACTTTGCATACAGTCCCTTAGTTGCAGGTGAGCTCCCTGCTACCTCAGGCCACGGTGGTTTCTGTCCAGACTCCACCCACTGCAGCACCGGTTGTAAATCGGTATCCTGCTCCTGCTGTGCTCTCCACTCCGCTGAGCCGATAACCTGCATCTCTCTGCAGACCGGCTCACTCCCCTCGTGCATGGGACATATCCCCTCCTCTTCCCGGAGCTCTCTCTCACGTGCCTCTCTGCGCTCGCAGTAGCGACACCCGGCTGGCGCACAGTGGCGTCGGGACAGAGCATCGGCATTGGCGTGGCGAGCGCCGGCCCTGTACACCACTGTGACGTCGTAGGACGCCAGCTGTTCCAGCCAGCGGGCGATCTGCCCCTCCGGTTCCTTGAAGGACATCAACCACTGGAGAGCTGAGTGGTCGGTCCTGACAGTGAAGGGCAGGCCACAGAGGTAATATCTGAAGTGGCTTATTGCCATCACAATGGCCAGAAGCTCTCTACGCGTGACGCAGTAGCGGCGCTCTGCCTTGTTGAACGTTTTGCTGAAATACGCCACAACTCTCTCCCCCTCCGGTCCCACCTGACTCAGCACCGCACCTGTGCCAACGTCGCTGGCGTCCGTGTCCAGGACAAATGGCAGGTTGGGGTTCGGGGGAGTGAGAGTGGGGGACTCTGTCAACGCCTTCTTGAGAGAGTTGAAGGCCTGTTCACACTCCGGCGTCCAGATGAAATCCCTGTCCTTCTGCTGCAGGCGATACAGGGGGGCGGCTAGGCAGGAGAAGCCTCGCACAAACCTTCTGTAGTATGAGGCCAAACCCAGAAAGCTTTTTAGCTCTCGCTGGGTAGTGGGGGTGGGCCAGTCTTGTACTGCATGCACCTTCTCATCCGTTGTGCTGATGCCTTCTGCCCCCAGCTTGTGCCCCAAAAACTCCACTTCTCTCCTCATGAAGCAACATTTGTCAGGGTGGAGCTTCAGACCCGCCGCTGCTATCCTCTGCAGTATCTGCCTCAGGGTCCCCAAGGTCGCCTGGAAGGAGCTCCCATGAGCCAGAATGTCATCCAGGTAGACCAGGCATTCTTGGCGGGGGATGCCAAGCAGCACCTCTTCCATCAGCCTTTCGAACGTGGCAGGGGCATTGCATAGGCCAAAGCTGAGGACACGGAACTGCCACAACCCCCTGCCCGTACAGAAGGCAGTCTTCGGCCTGGCCTCGGGGCTAAGGGGCACCTGCCAATAGCCACTGCACAGGTCTAGTGAGGAGAACCAGGATGAGCCGGACACCAAGTCTAGTGACTCGTCGATGCGGGGCAGCGGATACGAGTCTTTCCTGGTCACGCTGTTCAGCGGTCTGTAATCCACACAGAATCTCATTTTCTGGCTCTTTTTTTTGTTGACCATTACAACCCCAGAAGCCCAGGGACTGTCAGAGGGTTCAATGATGCCTGCCCTCAGCATCTCCTCAATTGGCAGCCGCCTGATATGCCATGGGAAGACGGCGGGGACGCATCTTGATGGGCCGAGCATCCCCGGTGTCTATCTCATGCTGCACCAGATGTGTCAGTCCCACTTCCTCCTCTGTCAGGGCGAAAATGTCTTTAAATTCAGACAACACCTGCCATAGCTCTTCTTGTTGCCAGGGCTCCAACGTGTCACAGTTACGTTTCCATATTTCTCTCACTGCCGACAGTCTATCCACCTCTTCCGTTGTGGACGGCTGGGTCGGGGGAAGGGGGCCCAAACCTGTAGAGGGAAGTGTTGCCGGAGATGGAGGCTGTCCACCAGTGGGGGTGTGGGGCTCAACCGATGGGCTACCAAGCATCGAGGGGATGGGTGAAGGGTGGGGTGGGGGGTTTGGGCGGGAGAGTGGGGCGCCATTGTCCTCAGCCGAGGGGTCGGACCCATAACATTGCGTGTCTGTGGCTTTCACGGACAGTGGTTGTGGTCTCGGGACCAGCGAGGGGGATATCATTTTAACAGTGGGGCCCCCAGGGAAGCTCAGTGTGTCCTTCCCCAGGTCCAGCACACAGCAAGCAAACCGTAGGAAGTCCAGACCCAGTATACAGGGGTCCTGCACATCTGCCACCCATACACTAAATGTCACTGACAGACCTCCCACATTTATAGCCACCCTCCCTCTCCCCCGCATAGGGGCTAGTTCACCTGTTACTGTTCGCAGCTGCACAGCAGTTGGCTCCAATTGTGTCCCCACTGGAACGACGTCGGGCCTCATCAGTGTTGCAGTGGAGCCGGTGTCCACAAGGGCCGTACAGGGAGTCCCAGCCAGGGTGATGTGGACATGACAAAAATCCCCAGCATGAGTCCACCCTACCACCCTCGCGGACTCCGCGGTGTCATTCGCTTCTGGGGTCATTTCGCCCGTCTGTGCTGTTGGGCTCCTGTCAGAGGTGGGGCAGCATGGGATGCGGCACCAGGGGTCTGTATCGTCCCATCTATACAGACCCCGGGGCGTTTCCCTGGTCGCCAGCGAGCTTGGGGCACCGCCTGCGGATATGGCCAGCTTGGCCACACTCCCAACAGACGAAAGGGCCCTGGCGAGGCCGCATGTCGCCCCAGTCATTTCGATTGCGCGGGCGTGTGTCACTGCGTGATGATTGCAGCGACACAGCCCGGATCAGTTCTGTCAGCTCTGTCGCCCACGCAGGCCTCTCTTGGGTTAGGCTGTTGTCAACTGCGGTTCTCACAACAGGGCTGCTGACCGCCAGACTGCTCTCTGCTGTCCCAGCTCCCACGATCTCTCTTTCCAACGCCAGCTTGAGTGCCTCTTGTAGCGTGCGGGGGTGTGCCAGTTGGGTCTGGATGCGCAGCTCCCTTGGATTTATAGCCTGGATAAACTGGTCTCTGGCGAGCTCACTCTGCACCCCGGGGGGCTCTCCTTCTCTCCTCATCCTCCTGGACCTCACAGCCGCCTTTGACACCGTCGACCACACCATCCTCCTAGACCGCCTTCTCTCCACTATCGGACTCTGCTACACTGTTCTGGACTGGTTCACATCTTATCTTTCCGAACGCACCGAGTGCATCTCCTTGGGAGGTGCAAAGTCCCGGACCCAGCCTGTCACCTGTGGTCTCCCCCAAGGATCCGTACTCGGACCCACCCTCTTCACCCTGTACATGTTACCCCTCGGCCGTGTCATCAGCAAGCATGGTATCCCCTACCATTGCTATGCTGACGACACACAACTCTACATTAAACTGGACCCAACCCCTCAGTCAACCTCATCTGCACTCAACATCTGCCTGGAGGAGATAAAGGCGTGGATGAGAGTTAACTTCCTTACTGGGGGTCTCTAAAGCTAGACAAGCGAATAGAGAGCACTCAGCATCCGTGCATGTTGATGTGGCGTGGCAAACACCTTCTCGTGGTGCCCCCCCCGTAAGTAGCTAATGACTGCCAAAAGCAAGAAGCGAAACAAAGTTTGCCAACCAGGGCCTCTCACCCGGGCTGGTGTTCGGCAGCAGCCGGGGGAGAGGTCTGCTGACCTCGAACCCAGAATACTGCAGCTGAACACCGAAGGACTAACCCCCAGTAAGATCGATGTCATCGAACACCTGGCCAATACCACCAAGGCCCTCGTCATTCTCCTCCAGGAGACCCACTGCATATCAGCAGATAAGCTAGTTCTACCAAACTTTGAGCTAGCTGGGTCTACGCTGAGCAGGAAGCATGGCCTCGCCACGTTTGTCCAACAAAGGTTGAGCTGGACTCTCGCTGACCAATCCCCGGCTGACTCGGAGATTGAGTGGCTGTGCGTGGACGTTGACGGTCTAAAAATCATCAACGTCTACAAACCTCCACCCTCGCGAATCACACCAGTGTGTCTACCAGTGTTCCCCCACCCCTGTATCTATGCTGGTGACTTCAATTGCCAGCATGAAGACTGGGGCTACCGCACCAACTCACCCGACGGAGAGAACCTGGCTGTCTGGGCAGCTAATAACAGCCTGGCCCTGTTGTACGACCCCAAGGGCGCAGCCAGTTTCCGCTCCGGTCGCTGGAACACTGGGACGAACCCTGACCTGGCATTCGCGAGTGCCAGCGCTGACAACCGGCTCCCCGATAGACGTGTGCTAGGAAAGTTCCAGAGGTCTCAACATCGACTCTCACTGATAACAACGGCCAAACTCGTGAACCTTGTTCCGAGTGAGCCAGTGAAACGGTGGAACTTCCGAAAGGCCGACTGGAAACGCTTCCGCCTCCTTACCAACAAATCCACAAGGCACCTCCCATCGCCTAACTCTAACAACGTGGATGAGGCGTACCGGGACTTCTGCGGCATGTTGGTGAAAGCGGCAAAAAAATCCATCCCACGCGGACGTCGCATTAGCTACAAACCGTGTTGGGATGAGGAGTGTGAGAAGCTCCACTGTGCCTTCCTCCAGGCCCCTGCAGGAGCTGAGTCGGACAGGCTCGCAACAGCCTTGCTGTCAAGACTCAGCCGTAAAAGACAGGAGCGCTGGGAGGAGGCCATTGACTCCATCGACTTCTCGCACTCCAGCCGTAAGGCATGGAGTATCATGAACAATCTCACTGGTAGGTCCAGACACTCCCCCCGTCACTGCCCCATCTCTGCAAATAAAATCGCATCACAACTTGTGAAAAGTGGGTCATACGAGGGCAAAGACCGCGAGTCGTCTCGACTTGTGGCAAAATAAGTGTCAGACCTCTGGAGGGCCCCAACACCTAGCAGTGACCACATCTCCGGTGAATTCACCCCGGAGGAGTTCGCTGCTGCCCTCCAGCATCTAAAGCCAGGGAAAACTCCGGGGCCTGATTCCATCTGCCCGGAGCTTATTCTCCATGCCGCACCCGCCTTGAAGTCCTGGCTGAGAGCGTTCCTCACTTCCTGTTTGCGCCAACTCAAGATCCCCAAAATCTGGCGAAGAGCCCTAGTTGTTGCGATCCCTAAACCGAATAAGCCTGAAGGGGACCCTAAGAGTTACCGTCCCATCTCTCTGTTATGCATCCCCTTCAAGATCCTCGAGCGTCTCATCTACGCCCGCATCGAACCAATTGTCGGCCCGCTGCTCCCACGTGAGCAGGCCGGGTTCCGACGCGGGAGGTCGACCGTAGATCAAGTCACCCTTATGACTCAAGACATCGAGGATTGCTTTTCGGCAAAAAAGAAGGCCGGGGCCTAGACCTGACGGCTGCCTACGATACCGTATGGCATCGCGGCCTCTCCTGCAAGCTGCTCCGCCTGCTGCCGGACAGGCACATGGTCAGAATGATCATGGAGCTCATCCGTAACCGCAGCTTTACCCTCACCACCGGTCGCGGACAGCTAAGCAGGCTTAAGAACGGCGTCCCTCAGGGATCGGTCCTGGCCCCCCTCCTCTATAATATCTACACCTATGACCTGCCCAACACACTCTCGCGGAAGTACGCCTACGCAGACGACCTCGCAGTGGTGTACTCTGCTGGAAATTGGCAGTCTGTGGAGGGGATTCTGAGCCAGGACATGCAGACACTAGTGGCATACTTCCGGAAATGGAGATTGAAGCTTAGCGAGGCAAAGACGGTGTCGGCTGCCTTCCACCTTAACAACAGGGAGGCTAAACGTGAGCTTAGAGTACACCTAGATGGAACTCCCCTGCCATGTTCCGCTGAGCCAATCTATCTCGGCGTGACATTGGACAGGACGCTCACGTTTCGCCGACACCTCGAGTCACTGCGCAAGAAGTTAACAGCTCGTGTGGCGTTGATGAGGCGACTGGTTGGCTCGGGCTGGGGCGCCGGCGCAAGGACCTTGCGCACGGCAGCCCTAGCCCTCGTTTATTCAACTAGTGAATACTGCGCCCCAGTATGGTGTCGCAGTGCCCACACCCGCCTCATCGACTCGCCTATAAACGAAGCCTTGCGCATTGTGACAGGATGCTTGCGTCCTACCCCCGTGGACAACCTTCCCATCCTAGCAGGCATCCAGCCCGCAGGCCTCCGCCGCATGGGAGCCACAGCACGTCTCGCCTGCCGGGCTGTGGAGCTTAATAACCATCTTCTCCATGATAGGCTCACTATAACAGCGGAGCCCTCCCGGCGTCTCAAGTCGAGACACCCATTTGTGCCTGCCGCACAGGATCTCAGGCAGCAATGCATCGATCTCAACATCAGTGCGGCAGGATGGGCGGATTATATGTGGCGCGCGGAGTGGGAGGCTAACACCGACCACATCCCAGTCGCCGGCGCTGAGCCCCTCGGGATGGACTTGCCAAGGCTATCCTGGGTGAGGCTCAATCGTCTCCGGACCGGCGTCGGGCGTTTCCGCTCATCAATGCACAGATGGGGCTTGGCCCCAAATGCGTCGTGCAAGTGTGGCGCAGAGGACCAAACCGCAGACCATATTATCCTGGATTGCCCGGTGTACCACCCACCCAACGGGATGCATGGTCTGTCGGTATTAGATGACGAGACGATGACGTGGCTTCTGGAGGGGTGTCCAGAAATATAGCCCGGGTGAGCCCCTCAACCAGGTCTCGGGGTGGTAAAAGGGTAGCCCCTCGGCCCCGAGCCTGGTGGAGTGGAGAGGAAAAACAACTACCCATACGCCGAAGAAGAAGAAGAACTTCCTTCAATTAAATAGCTGCAAAACAGAAGCCATCCTCATCGGCACCCCTCACCAGGTTAAATCATCCCCCATAACAAGCATCACTTTCTCTGGACAGGTTATCCCTCTGTCATCCGTCGTCACCAACCTTGGTGTTCGAATGGACCCCCACCTCAACTACGAGGCCCACATTAAACACATATCCAAAACGTCATTCTTCCACCTTAGAAATATAGCAAAACTCCGCCCCACCCTGTCTTTGCCCGATGCCGAGAAGTTAGTCCATGCCTTTGTCTCCTCCAGGCTCGACTACTGCAACGCACTTCTCATCGGGATCCCTAGCAAGAGCCTTCAGAAGCTCCAGTACATTCAGAACAGCGCTGCTAGGATCCTGATGAGAGTGCGCAAATACGATCACATCACACCCATCCTCCACTCACTACACTGGCTTCCCATCTCCTCTCGGATCATTTACAAAATCTCACTGTTAACTCATCAATGCATTCACGGCAACGCACCCCTTTACCTCAAGGACCTGGTCAAATCCCACAGCCCCTCCACTCGCACTCTCCGCTCATCAAATGCAAACCTCCTCAAACCCACCAAAACCCACCTCCGCTCCATGGGAGACCGGACCTTCTGCTCCATCGCCCCCGAACTGTGGAACGCCCTCCCTGCCCACCTGAGAGCACCACAGTCGGTCGACTCTTTTAAGAGCGGACTTAAGACTCATCTTTTTAACAAAGCGTTCCAGTAGCCAGATTTGTATTTATTTATTTTTTCTTTAGTTTTATGCCACAGTGTCTTTTTAACCTTTCTGCTTTTGATGTGTTTAGTGATCTTTATTGTGTTGTGCTGTTTTTGTTTCTTTTATTGACTGTAGCACTTTGAGATTCTTGAAATGTAAAGTGCTTTATAAATAAAATCCATTATTATTATTATTATTGAGGAGGAGAGCCTTAAACGCTGTATATTTATTCAGGGCAGGTGGAGCTGTAATGAAGCCCACCGTTCTGGCTGCAGTGGAGCTCCCCAGCGCAGAGACGACATGGTAGTAGCGTGCGGCGTCCTCTGCAATCCCACGGAGGGCGAACTGCGCCTCCGTCTGTGCGAACCATGCTGCCGCGGATGTCTCCCAAAACTCCGGCAATTTGAGAAAAACTGTGTTATTTGCCATGTTCGGTTCAGTCTCGGATACTTCAACGGGACTGACGTCGGGGTCACCAGTGTAGTGCCGAGAGACGGGAGTCGTAGGCGGCGTATCAAATGTCACAGCTAGACGTTTATTGAATAACATGAACGAGTCTCAACCACACACTTCAAGCAGTAACTATAACTGACGTAACAACCTGGGTACCACGCACTTAACTGTCCGTGCGGAACAATACTCCCAACCCATAGTTCTGTGGGTGAATTATGTCAACCCACCACATTATCAACTTTTAATACTTTTCAAGACACCGCGGATACCCTGACATACACACATACACACACTGTAGATTTGATGCCATCACAATCATTTAGAATCTCTGAATTTAGAATGTTTGGTTGCTGAGAGCAAAATATAATTTGAAAATATACACATTTGACTCATTGCCATAGAAACTAAGAATTATAAAGAAGCAATTACTTTTGAATATGTTGATGTCACAATCAATCCTAGCAACTTCAGCAGAATGTTTGGTTGATAGGCAGCAATCTTGAATGGAATTCAGTTTTTGGTGGCTACAACCCCAAGACTAGACCTGTGACTTATTTCTACAAGCTAAAATTCCAAATTTTTCAAAAAAACAAGTTGACCGTTCTGCCACACTCCATGTGCTCTCTGCTGCAGGGGAGGGAGGCAGGTGTGCAACCAAGCCTCGGCTCACATCTCCAGTGAGTACCTCTCTCTCGACCAAAACTCTCTACAACTCTCTAAGTATTTGTAAAACTGCATCATTTGTGAAGAAATTATTCAGGAATGTATCATTACTTCTTCTATAGCCTCCCTCTCCTCAGCCTCACACACCGGTGCAGGCAGCCGCCCCTGGTCTCCCACCCTGTGACACCTGGCTGAACTGGGAGCAGCGGTTCAGACACAACATGACCGTGCTCCAGCACCACTGCTACCAGATCATGCACGACCACAACCTGTCTGAGCAGGATAAGGGTCATCTGGTCCACATCTACAAGGGACTGATGTCCAGGGCTTTGAGTGACCACCAGAGAGACAGAGAGGCCATCATTCGTTCAGTAGCATTGCTGAAGAAGAGGAAGGCCAGACTTATGGAGGAGGAAGAGGAGGGGGAGGTGGAGGTGGAGCCTCCAAGGAAAAGGCAGAAACAGGAATTCGTTTCCGGGGTTCCAGATTTGGCTGAGGAGATGGACTTCCTGTGTCTGAGACTTGGGTCCCTCACCCTCTGATTGACAGCTTGACCCCTCCTCCACTTTGAATGGACTGAACTTATGTGTTGAATTATTATTGATATATTTTGAAAAAGTAGTATAGTAGAGGTAGTACTAAGATAAGATCAGATAAGATGGTAAGTAAGATAAGATACAATATGATTTTGAGACATGATGAATATGTCATCATAATGTAAATCAATTAGAACTGCAGCACATCTACACATACGGACATAGGACACACACACACATACTGTATATACACACACACCCACTCACACACACACTCACATCCACACACACTCACACACATACCCACTCACACACACACACACACACACACACACACAAACATTCACACACATACCCACTCACATCCACACACACACACACACACACACACACACAAACTGTGTGGGCATGATGACACGCGCACACATACACACACACACATAAGTACGTGTACTCCGTGTGATGGCAATAAAAGACCTCAAAACAAACAACAATTTAAGATGGCTGTAGAGCATCACCAGATAAGACACCCAGTGTCTGGTGGGGTCATTAGGTCACAGACATCAGGCAGTTATTGCATGCAAAATATTGTTGACCAAATACTAAATATGAGTGCTTAATTTTAACATTATACTATATGAATCTCTCCCACTACTTATGAAATAAGTGGACCAAAAAAAAGTAAAAGTATACAAAAGTGTTGTCATTTTTAAATGGTGAAACCAATATGTACACAAATACCATTAACTGCAATCTGACAATCTCTACTTTAACCTCCTAGTAATTGTTTGATTTCAAATAAAACTTTGGGAGTATAGAGACATTTTTCACTGTCCTATTACTTACACAGGGCACTGTAAGACCTGTAGATTCATGAAAGATTATGTGGCAGTCATGTTGCTTGCATCTATCCATTATCTAGGATAATGTCTGTTTGCATCATATAACATTTGTCATAACTATTACTAACGCATACAAAATGACAGTACAAATGTCAATTGTCATAAGCTGACATCAGTTGTTATCGACTATCAATCAATCAATCAAACTTTATTTATATAGTCATACATTGAATGCAACTCCAAGTGCTGAACATAAAAAAATAGTAAATAAAATACAACACAATAAAACAAGAGATAACAAACAACAGACAATTAACTCACTCTTGCCATGATGATTGCCTTCCTTGGTTGGAGAAAGTACTCTACTGACCTCTCTGGAGGGGAATGGAACTACGTACAGTACCACTTAAAAAAAATAAAAAGTTAAGAAATTATCCTGGGGGGTATTCCATCAATGTCGCTAAAGGAAAATCCAGGATTATTTTGATAAGTCTCACTAATTTCGGCTAGAGTTCCGTTCCATGACTCTGGCTTAATGGACTCCCTGCTCAGTAACCACGGTAATTTATACCACTGAAGTAGCCTGCTCCGTAGAGGGATAACTGTCAAGCGTAATTTAGTTGTGTTTCAAACAATTTCCAACAGGCAGAGACAAATCCCAAGTTAAGTGGTGAGGGCTCATAGAGAGGACAGATCTCCATGCCACCTGGCGATCAGCCAGGTATCCTACCTGCCTTCCTGCAAACCAGGAGAGTGCAGAGCCAGAGATGCCCAGGTCTGAGAGGAGAGTGCAGAGCCAGAGATGCCCAGGTCTGAGAGGAGAGTGCAGAGCCAGAGATGCCCAGGTCTGAGAGGGTGGAGGGAAGGACCAGGAGAGTGCAGAGCCAGAGATGCCCAGGTCTGAGAGGATGGAGGGAAGGAGAGTGCAGAGCCAGAGATGCCCAGGTCTGAGAGGGTGGAGGGAAGGATCGGGTGGTTATGGAGGAGAATGAGAACAAAGGAGAGGGAGGAAGCTCGAGCAGAGTGGAGGGCCTCTGCTCTGCTCAATGAGTATCTGTAGGGGAGGTTCTGCTGGAAGCACACATAAGGAAGCACACTCACCCTAGCCAAACCTTGACCACTGTTCAGTCTGTGTGCATAGCAACATTCTTGTACAGTGTTGGTGATGCAGAAGGTATTGTGAAGGCAGCTGTATGCTGGGAAATAAGAAGGGTATACCTTGCTCTAAAGCAGTACCTGAATATTTTAATAATTTTCCCTTGGTCATCTTGAAACACAAAGAATCAAGGAGGCGTTTTATTCAATTGCAGGTATGTGACAGTTAAAATAAATGTTAAGTAGCCTACAGGTTGACAGGCCTCTGAATTAACTTAATCCTCTCCTTCAGGCTTCCGCAATGTTCTAGATGCAATAGGCTGTACCCATGTGTGTATCCAGGCCCCATCTGGACCTGTGGAGGCAGACTATATCAATCGGAAATCGTTCCATAGCCTACATTTACAGGTATGTACTGGGGCATACATTGTCAGGCAGAATAGTAATAATTGGATTTGGATGAAATGTGCACATCTGTGATAATAGATTATTATTTTTGATGTTCACATAAATGTCCATTTCAATGTCAGTCTTACATAAAGAAGCAACTATACTGTACAGAGATATTTCTCTGTATATATACAGTATATTCTTCCTTTCCTAACCAAATAGGTCATAGCACTAACATGTAGCTGCAGAGGGCCAAACCAGGCCTGTCTCTGTCCATGATTCCATGAACCCTCTTACTTTAAAATGTTTGCTTCTCAATGTCCAGTTTCTGACTTTCTACCTCAATAAGAAGATGACACGTATAAATCGAACAGACATCCTGTGAAAGAGAAAATGTGTCAAAGAGTAGCTGATTATGTAGTTGGTGATTATTATATTCATATTGGTAGCAATATGAATAGTTACTTACTTCATTCCTTGCTAAAGTAGTTGTTGTTCCGATCATGTCCTGCAGCAAGGTGTATGGTTTACATCACTTGAAGAATGCAGACAGATGCAAAACGTCTCACATTTGGTCTGGCCTCAGGCATTTCTGTGATTGCAGAAATAATCTCCTCATGAAGGCCCCTAGAGACTGATATCTGTTGAGGAGAAGTGGTAGATTATGCCTTGTACATATTGCTCCCGAGCACTTTGTTGTAGCTCAACACTAGCTCCTCTGTAGGTGTGAGGTCCTCGGGTGGAGCAGGTCCCCACTACTAGGTCCCCACTAGTAGCAGTGACATAAAATGTGGTGGCTAAAATGGTACATATGTTCAGATCAACAACTATTTTAACAAATACATTTCACATTTCAGGCTACTTACCACTCTGGAAACAGTTTTTGTACTTGATGCCACATTCTTTTTTGGCTATTGAGATGGCCCATGTTGAGATGGAACAGAGAATAATTATGTAGTGGTGGGGATTACTCACCGAATCCATTGCATTGCAATATTTTGGCTTGACTACTGTGTCATTGATTTTTTTTTGTTTTTTTGACATAGTCTTTTCTTTTCGACAATCGCCTGTTCTGGGCTGCTCATGTTCTCCATGCATGCACCCAAAGCAAGATTGTTCAAACCTGGTTTGAGTTAACGTTGACGAGACGCGGTTAAGTTGTGTTAATGGTATGGCTTGAGCCTTAAGCCACAGACAACGTTAATTCAAACAGGGCTTTTGTAATTAAGCGCAGATTTTGTTAGTGACATTGATGGAATACCCCCCTGGCCCTTCTCATCACAGGAAGCCTAAGGCCCAATCCCAATACAACCCTTGCCCCTACAATTTACATTCACGCCTAGGGGTAGGGTTTCCCGATTCTTGTTGGAATAGAGGGGTAGGGCAAAGTGGTAGGGCTACGTGGCCCTCCAAACTGAGTTTTCTCAGAGGCACACTCAAAATCGACTGTTATGATAAATCTCCAAGAATGCCATGCTAATCACGGGCAAGATAGTGCCGAACGCACAAGCAACAAAAGAAAACCACAAATGTAATTATTTATAATACATACATTAATTTATTCTTTGTTAATAAAGACTTTAAAATTATGATAACCATCGTATTATCTTAGTTTAATGTCATTTCAATGTATTATTGACCTTTTCTTTATAACAAACATAACAAAAGAAATTGTATACTGGAGGCCGTTCCTACAAAGGCGATTAAATCCGATCCGGGCGCTAATTTCAGCTTGCGTTCGGTTCCATCAATGTGGCTCAAATAATTCGCTGCTTGGTTGCTATCCTTCAGAACAAACCTGGTAGCGAGCAGGTTTACAGGCTGGTTTAGGTAATACGTGCGTCAAAAATGTCTCACAGGCGGAAACTACATCCCGAACGACAGTTCCGTCAAGTGTGTTTTAGGAAATATTAGTTCCCACTTTTTACGAGATAGTTTGATTGTGAGATAGATAGATAATTTGATAGATAGATAGATAAATAAAAAAGTGTAAAAAATAAATAAATAGGTATGGTGTGTTTGTTGCAGGGGTTAAGACAGCCAGCTAAAGGTCCGAAGGTTGCTGGTTCAATACTAGATTTAATGTAATGTTTTTTGTGGGGTTTTTTACATTTATTCCAAGCCTTCATGCAAATCGATTTACTATATATATATATATATATATATATATATATATATATATATATATATATATATATATATATATATATATATATATATATATCTGTCTAAGTGAATCATCTATCCATCAGTAATCAGATGAAAAAAGAATCTATGCCAAATCCAGGGTCCAGTTAGAAGAACATCATTTACTAGTCAGAAAGGCTTCAAACACCATTGTAATCGTGTCAGTTCTTGTAAATTAGCCTACACCCTCATTTTATAGCCTACATACTTTTTTAGATTAGATTTTAGATTAGATCGAAATGCAGTAAAAAAAAAAAAAAGTGTGTCAGAAGAGGGATTTGAACCACCTTCTTAAAATGACGATTTGATACCTTGTCAGCGGTTAATACCACTATGCTATCGTGACGATATGCAGCTGATATCACCACAGTAATGAATATTCGTTTATTAAAGTAACAATATAACAGTAGCTAGTGTGACCTACGCATTTAATCGGTCAGCAATTTCTTGCCAAACTATTTCCCTCGCCTTGTTAATTGCGGCAGTATTGCACAATTTTACATTTTATTTTTCGCCAATAAGTAGGACTGCTGCGCAATAAGTAGGACCGCTGCGCAGTGTAGTATCTTAATTTCGACATTCGGCTCTCCAGGGCTCTTTATGTCTGCGAGCACGCGCCCAAATCGAGGATTTCTAAACCGGTATTCTGTGAACACTGATGACACAAGGCTGATCCTCATTCGAAGAATCACTTGAGGCTTGAATCCCAATCACGAGTTGCCTGAACGAGGTTTTTCTTTTAATCACCGATATACTAATCCAACGTACGGGGAATACCCCCATGGTATATTGTGGCATTTCTTTGCTGTTTGCCATCCAAGATATGTTTAGCAGACATGTTTTCATCACGCGTAAGGGAATACCCGGGAAGATCCAGACAGCAGAAATAGCTGAGTCACGTGAGTTGAAATTCGCTACACCTATTTCCATAAAACTTAATGCGAATCACCTCTGATTCACATAAGGCAAAAACCACCTCAAGCGAGCGTATGAAGCTTAGTGCGAATTAGAGGTGATTCGCATGAGGTTTATTCAGATCAAGCCGTTTCCATAACATTTCTCAAGCGAATCATCTCAAACTGTTGTGAATCACCTCGAAATGCGAATCAGAATGGTTTATGGAAAAGCAGCTATTGTTTCTAAGGAAGTTGTGAACGAATTGCAAGTGTCCATGCTTTTCTATGATACATACTACTGATCAGTGGCGGCTGGTGGCCAAAATTTTGGGTGGGGCACAGCAGTGTGGCTGGGGGATCCTTTTTCGAATTTTTTTCCGCGTGCACGATTTTTTTACGCGTGCACGCGCATAAAACACGCACTGGCATTACAACCACTGTATAATTTCAACTTTCACCCTTAAAATGACCGTGTGGGCCATGGAGAAGTTACCCTGTCAACTACAGACACTGAGGTGGAAGAGTGACCGGTCTATGGACGTCGGTACGGTCCAATACCCAGTGTCAGACAAGGAGGAAGTCTAGTCAACAAGGCTAGTACAGGCCTCACAGCTACACTCAGGTTAATAAAGGTAGCAGATGAATATGTGTACTATGTGTCTGTGTGACATGGCTACATCAATGAGCAGAGATGAATGCTGCAGTCAGTAGTACAGTAACTATCTATTTCATAGACACATGATGGATGATGATGGAGAATGATGGTGGTCAACACATCACAGCAGGTCAACACATTCAATGATGTATCACAACCAGACCATGTCAGAAACACAACCAGACCATGACTGTAACACAACCAGACCATGACTGTAACACAACCAGACCATGTCAGAAACACAACCAGACCATGTCTGTAACACAACCAGACCATGTCTGTAACACAACCAGACCATGTCAGAAACACAACCAGACCATGTCTGTAACACAACCAGACCATGTCAGAAACACAACCAGACCATGACTGTAACACAACCAGACCATGTCTGTAACACAACCAGACCATGTCTGTAACACAACCAGACCATGTCTGTAACACAACCAGACCATGACTGTAACACAACCAGACCATGTCTGTAACACAACCAGACCATGACTGTAACACAACCAGACCATGTCTGTAACACAACCAGACCATGTCTGTAACACAACCAGACCATGTCAGAAACACAACCAGACCATGTCTGTAACACAACCAGACCATGTCTGTAACACAACCAGACCATGTCAGAAACACAACCAGACCATGTCTGTAACACAACCAGACCATGTCAGAAACACAACCAGACCATGTCAGAAACACAACAATGCATCAGCTGAGTTAAAGAAAACCAACTCTTACCTTTGATGACAGAACATGAGCCGTGTTTACCCGTACCTCCGCCTTGCCCCGCGCATATTGCTATGAATAGTTCGAAGATAGGTGCTTGCACGTTAGGTGCAAGGCTGCTTGGTTAACCCATTAGCGGGAACATTATTAGTTGCACAAAATAGGCTGATTTAATTGACCATGAACATCAGAGACAGACATTACGAATGTTCATTTAAAATACTCCGGAAGCCCGAAGTCCGGAAAACCGGAAGTCGGGAGTCCTCAGCATAATGCATTGTCTGCAATACAACCGGAGATTTCTTGGCCAGGGCGCACAAATGTGCGTCCTGGCCAAGAAATAGAGACAGCCAATTGGAGTGCTGCTACAGCTCATGTGTAAACGAAAAGTATTCGTCCTGGCATAGACTTGCATTGACACGGCGCCCCGCGTTCTCTCCCTATGTATTTTAACAGTGAGTTTTACACACACACACACACACACACACACAGATAAAAATGTTTATTGTATTGGAGGATTTTTAATGAATGCTGATAGGCGCCGACAGAATATCAGCCGCATTTTGTGAATAAACAATGTTTATTTAAAAAAAAAACTTTTACAAATCGCAACTAGGAAGTGAAGGTGGGGGCGGCGCCCCAGCGCCCTCTATCGGCCAGCCGCCACTGCTACTGATGACGTATCAGTGTCTTGAAGGGTCTCATTTCATAGGGGAAGATTTCAACCACTACCCCTTGTAACTGTTCCGAGGGGCAAGCTGAAAAGCAAGGGGCACTCGAAAAAGAGGGGTTGGGGTAAAAATAAGAAATGGGATTGGGCCCAAATATAAACTTGGTGATTGAAATGGGGACACCTACATTCTTCCACCAGATGTCACCATACTGCAAATATAAGTGTGTCTGTATTGTGGTCGTCGAGTTATCGTTTTCAATGAGCTGACTAAGCCAAACCATTAAGCTTCTCAGTTCAGTGTTACTGACGGTGGTTTGAATCTCACATTTGTCCTGACAGGAACTGTGACTTGCATCTACAGAGGAGAAGAAGGAAGTCAGAGGTGGTGGACAGGGGCGGCGCTAGGGGGTGGCTACTTGGGCTCAAGCCCCGGATGTTTTCTGAAAAGCCCCGAATGTTTTACTTTAAAAAAAAAAAAAAAAACTCTCGTGAGTAACGTGCAGAAATCAAACAAAGGATAATACTTATACAAATAAAGTGAATAACAGGCTGATAGTCTTTGATATCTGCACTCTGGTTGACTGAGTAACAAGTGAAAAAGAATGATGTAACGTTAATGTTACAGCTAGTAAACATGGAGTAACCATATTAAGTATGCCCTTATGGTAGTCTGTATGTATACAGAATATGACTCAAATCTATCCTAAGATGTAACGCTAACTAACTAAGTTTGTTTAATGTCCCAGGGGGGATTTGATTTCACAGTACTATACACAGGCCAACAATACATGTAATATATCGTCATATAACACAGGACAAGACTCTAAATACAATATAAGTGGTGAGCACAGAGTCTGCCCTGATATACATACTGTAACATAACTAGCCTCAGTCCATCAATTATGTAATTCTATACAAATATAAATGATGGTGACTGACAGGGGGAGCTACGTGTGCTGACCTCCCTCTGTGCCCAGAACCACCACAATAAGTTTGCTTCATTAAAGGGTGTGAATGTATATGTGTTCTCCAGTGCCTTTTGTCCGCTTTAAGGTGGTGGTAAGTTGAAGGTTGAAGGCTAATTTTTCCGGCGCGCTCCGCGCGCACATTATATTCTACCTCTGGGCTAAGCCCCGGATCTCCTACGATCCTAAATCCGCCCCTGGTGGTGGATGAAGCAGATGGCTGAGTTAGCATTGCACAGCGATGTCCCCTTCCTGAGACGGTAAGTAGTTATAATCCCAATTAACATTCAAACTTGAATTTGAATTCAAATGAATATTATGAATTTCAATGGAGGAAGATGCAGTCCATCTACCAGTCAATACATCCAAGAATAGAGCAAAGAACCTGGGCCCATGTTAGTGTATCAGGGGGGTATTTCATCAACGTTGCTAAATAAAGCAGTGCTTAATTGAAAACGCCTGATTAGACTAAAAGTCGACTGTGACTTAATAACACAATTGGAATGCTATCGCTAATCGTCAACACTGACTGCGTTTACATGCACACCATAAGTCACTCTGTCACTGGCTTCATATTATCTACAAATCCATACTTTGCAAAACACCTTTCTACCTCTCATCCCTTCTGCACCTCTCTCACCGCCCCGTCATCGTTCTAAGATCCAGTGATCTTGTCCGACTCACCATCCCCAAAGCCCGTACCGTAGTCGGGCGCAGCGCTTTCCGGTTCGCTGCAGCACACGACTGGAACACCTTACAAAACACCCTCAAACTCACCGCCCTCACCTCACTCACTGCTTTCAAACAAATCCTGCAGCGAACCATAGTCGATCAATGCACCTGTTGATCACCGTCTCTCACCCATCCCATAACCCATCACTGCCTCATTTTAAGTACCCCTGCTCCACTACCCCCGCTATCCCTCACCTCCGCTCTTCCTCACCCCTACCTCCTCCGTCTCTCTCCCCTCTCTCTGACTGTTAGTATTTTAATGCATCTGTATTTGCCATTGTTTTATTGTTTTATTGTTTTATTGTTTTATTGTTTATTGTATTACTTAACCTTGTTTTATTTCTAGCTTCCCATCCCCCCCCCCCCCCCCCCAAAGAGCCACTGCTTTTTGGTCAGGCTGCATTTGCAAATAAGAATTTGTTCTTACATGTTTGCCTGGTTAAATAAAGGTTAAATAAAAAAATAAAAAATAAAATAAGCTGGTATTAAGCGGCGAAAAGGCAGAACAGCACCAGCGGCTCCGACCCATCTAATTTTATTCATTTCACTGGAATTAATGATATACTGGGACATAGACCGCTGGCAATCGCCAAAAATTCACAAGGAGTAGATATCGGATTTGAGACCACCAAAGACGACGACACCGGTAAGTTGAGCTAACTCGCTCTTAACGAACTTTTAACTCTTAAGCTAAGCTAGCACATACACACGCGACTACACTCATACACAATTATCGTTAGTTGCAGCCCTACCTAAAAGTATGTGAACTAAGATAGAAATAAGCACACCCGACTCGGGTCCCCAAAGTCACCAAAATCAAAATACATCGCCTACTATGAATGAATGAATGGACTTTATTGTCATTGCTACAGTACAGGTACCAAACAACGAAATTTAGGAGGGGTGGCTCCCCTGGTGTTAGGAAAGGGGGGGGGGGGGGAAAAAACTTTAAAAAAAATCACAAGAAGGGAAGGAGCTGGTTTACATAAATAAAGGCTATGTACACTATCCACTGTACTATACTGTACAGATAGACGACTAGGGTTGTCATATTGCACAATAGTATTATTTCACATTTATTTAAAGTGTCACAGTTTGCAGGCTTGAAATGTACATGTTTGTGCCTCAGCACTACACCTGATTTTTTCAGTCCAGCAGCTGCCATCAATCCGTCCAGACTGTCCAGGGCCCAGAACTTAGGTCTTTGCTGTGTTCAGGGCCTGGACGGCCCTGTGGTAGAAGCTGTTCTTCAGTCTGTTTGTCCTTGCGGCCAGGGTCCTGAACCGCCTTTTCGAGGGCAGCCTGGTAAAGTGTTCGTACCCAGGGTGGGTCGGGTCCCTGGAGATCTTGGAGGCCTTCCTGAGACAGCGTGTGTTGTACAGCTCTTCCAGAGAGGGGAGGGGGGCGCCGGTGATCTTCTGTGCTGTTCTCACGACTCTCTGTAGCGCATTTCTCTCCGCTGTTGTGCAGCTGGAGAACCAGTTGCAGATGCCGTAGGTGAGGATGCTCTCCACTGCGCCGCGGTAGAAGGTCACCAGTATCTCCTGCTTGCTGTGTTCCTTCCTGAGGACTCTCAGGGTGTATAGCCGCTGTTGTGCCCTCTTGATGGTGGCTTTTGAGTTGTCCTTCCAGGTCAGGTCATCCCGCATGTGCATCCCCAGGAATCGGAGGGTTGAGACTCTCTCCACGCTCTCTCCGTCGATGAGCAGGGGCTGGATCTCGGACTTTTTCCTCCTGAAGTCCACGATGATTTCCTGGGTCTTTGACTTGTTCAGCAGCAGGTTGTTAACCTTGCACAGCTTGCTCAGTTGCTCTACCTCATCCCTGTACGCGGCCTCGTCCCCCCCCCGAGATGCAGCCCACCACGGTGGTGTCGTCTGCAAACTTTACGATGGAGTTGCTGGGGTGGACGGGGGTGAAGTCGTAGGTGTAGAGGTTGTAGAGGATGGGGCTTAGCACGCAGCCCTGGGGGGACCCAGTGCTGAGTCTGAGGGCTGTGGAGGTGTGGGGGCCCACACGCACCCTCTGGGGGCGGTCGGTCAGGAAGTCCTTGATCCATGCACATATAGAGTGTGATAGTCCCAGGTCTAGTAGTTTGGTCACTAGCCTGTCTGGAAGGATGGTGTTGAAGGCGGAGCTGAAGTCCACAAAGAGCAGTCTCGCGTAGCTGTTTCCCCTCTCCAGGTGGGATAGAGTGGCGTGGAGAGTCGTCGCAATGGCGTCCTCTGTGGACCTGTGGGCTCTGTAGGCGAACTGGTATGGATCCAGGTTGGGCGGGAGGCGTGTGAGTATGTGGGCCCGGACTAGTTTCTCGAAGCACTTCATGATGATTGGTGTGAGTGCCACCGGGCGGTAGTCGTTTAGGCAGCTCACCGTGCTTTTCTTCGGGACTGGGATGATAGTTGAGGTTTTCAGGCAGGGTGGGATGGTGGCCTGGGACAGGGACTGGTTGAAGATGTTGGT
Organism: Nansenia antarctica; assembly: GCF_963989245.1. Taxonomy (NCBI): domain Eukaryota; kingdom Metazoa; phylum Chordata; class Actinopteri; order Argentiniformes; family Microstomatidae; genus Nansenia; species Nansenia antarctica. Next base: position 26,471,527 of record NC_137689.1, on the reverse strand, counting down.
GAAAACCCCGGCCAGCTGGTCGGCGCAGTGACAGTCCCTCAGCACCCGTCCCAGGACGCCATCAGGCCCCGAGGCTTTCCTGGGGTCCACCGCCTTCAGCACGCGTCTCACTTCACGCTCTGTGAGGGTGAGGCTGCTGAGAGCTGGAGAGAGTGGTGTTTGTGTTGTGGTTACCTCCGTTCGCCCCTCGTCGAACCGGGCGTAGAAGGAGTTCAGCTTTTCCGCCAGCAGGGGGTCGTCCTCTGCGGCTGTGAGCCTGTTGGCTCTGAAGTTTGTCATGTGCTGAACCCCCTGCCACATCCGACTGGAGTCGTTGCTCAGGAAGCATTCCTCAATCTTCTCTCTGTGGTCTGCCTTGGCCTCTTTGATGCCGCGCTTTAGGTTAGCCCTGGTGGTGCTGTACAGCAGTGTGCCCTTCCCAGCGAAGAAGGCGTTGTCCCTCTCGTTGATCAGTTTTTGGACCTTCCCAGTCATCCATGGCTTCGTGTTGGGGTAGACCCGGACCCGTTTGTCCACGGTGACTGAGTTGGTGCAGTTCACTATGTGGTTCAGAACCGACAACGTGAACTGTTCCAGGTCCTCATGCTCATATTCCTGCCATGAGGTGTCATTTAGGCAGATCTGCAGTGGAGCGGACCCTTCTGGCCAGGTTCTGACAGTCTTAGTGGTGATGGGAGCACTTTTCCTCATGGTAGTGTATGCTGGGATCAGGAGGATTGACACATGGTCAGACATGCCTAGATGAGCTAGCGGTCTAGCCTTGTAGGCACGTTTGATGTTGGTGTATACCTTATCCAGTGTTTTTTCTCCTCTTGTTGCACATTTAACATGCTGATAGAACTTGGGTAGTACTGCCTTCAGGTCGACATGATTGAAGTCTCCGGCTATAATGTGAACTGCCTTTGGGTCTGCGCTTTGTTGACCACTGATGACGTCATATAGCCGCGCCAATGCTAAGCTACCGTCTGCATTCGGTGCAATGTAAACGCTTGTAATATACACTGCATTGAATTCCCTCGGTAGGTAAGTGGGTCGGCATTTAACAGTCAAGTATTCCAGGTTTGGGGAACAGTGGCTACTTACAGTTTTCGTGTTTAAGCACCAGCTATCCTTCGTAGATATAATGATCCCACCTCCGCGAGTCTTACCGCTAAGCAAAGTCCGGTCCGCACGGTGTAGAGTGCGGCCTTCCAGGCTAATCGCGGAGTCCAGGATAGTGTCATTTAGCCAGGTCTCCGTTAGGATAATCACACAGCTATCTCCCACAATGTTATTTTTGGCAACCTGTAGTCTCAATTCATCCATCTTATTAGTCAGGGACCTGACGTTGGATAGGAATATACTCGGCAAAGCTGGCTTGTCCGGGCACTTCCTCAGCCTAGCTAGCAGGCCTCCCCTGCAGCCCCGTCGTTGCTTGCGGTCCTTACGCCGACGTTTGCGCCTCAGGGTCGGGACTGAGTACCATTGTTCTCCCGGTAAGCGGGCGATATCGTGATGAATCCTTTGCTGTTTCAGGAACTCCGCTGTTACTGTCTTCTCGTTTTGCGCACCAACTTCTAGTAAGTCGTGCCTGCTGTAGGTACTATTTACACAACCGTTCCCTATAAGTACTAAAATAAAAATGTACATACAAATGTACTTAAAAACACTAAAAAACACCAGCGTTGGAGCCACTCCGAGCCGCGCGTCTGAGTAGCGCGCTGCCATCTTGACATATATATACAGTATATAATGTTAGACAGGGAGCGGATTTTTATGGCGTTCCGAAATGAACAATATGAGGCTGGGAGGGAAAAATCACAGTATACCCACTAGAAAAAACTAGACTACACCACTGGTTAAAAGCATATCTTCTCGGGGTGTCAGCGCGGTGGTTAAGGGCTCAAAATGACCGTATACCGATGGTGAAGTTAGCAAAGGAGTATTGTGTTTGTACCACCTCCATAGCCGGTGTTATTCACGGGCAAAGACGGTGCCCTTTGCGGGTTAATAACTGTGGTTTCCCGTGGGTTAGGATAACAATTCAAACGTGTCCGGATAGGGGAGAGGACAGGGAATCCAAAACCATTTGAATGGTGTCGATACGACACTGCTATCACGGTCGACACAGCGCGGAGCGAATTCCCTGTTAAAACGTTTCTCTCCCCCCGCTGTCAATGGGAGTTTCAACCAACAGGCGCGGTGCTGCAGGCAGCAGCGGGTGAACTCCCGGTTCATTGAGTTTACGGTTAAAAGCATAACTTCTCGGAGTGTCAGCGCGGTGGTTAAGGGCTCAAAATGACCGTATACCGATGGTGAAGTTAGCAAAGGAGTATTGTGTTTCTACCACATTCACAGCCGGTGTTATTCACGGGCAAAGACGGTGCATAATAGCGATTTTTGTGTTATGCTTGTTGTAAATAAAAGTTCTATGATGCATTGAAATGACATTAAACTAAGATAATACGATGGTTATCATAATTTTTCGAATCTTTATTAATAAGCTATTACAGAAACTGTAGTGACATTTTCCAAGAGCGAATGTGGTATTTAAAGATGGCGGTTAGCGAAGAAATCTATGAACATGGGATGACGATTTCCATTGACCAATCAACAGTGTGCAGCGTCACACGTCACACGCAGCCTGGCAAAAAGGTACCCTTCGGCCCTATGGTTCCTGCTCACGATGGGTAGCTAAAGAAGCGACCCGACCCGACCCGACCCGACCCAGGCCGACAAATGGAAAAGCGCCAAAGAAGCAGGCCAGCCCGGGCTGACCCGGGTCAGCCCTCTAGTGGAAAAGCCCCACAAGTGTACCAAATGTTGTGCTTTTATGAAAAAGTGAACGATTTTTTCACATATTACCCGGACTAAACCGAAACATCAGGGTTATCCGCTTTTTTGCCAGTGGGTGCTTAGCACCATCATCTGTGCTGCCCAGTTATGGTTAGCTAATCAGGAGTGCAAAGGGCCAGAGTGGCTAGTTGTTTGTTCTAAACAAGCAAGAGCATAGCTGATACTAAGCCACTCATGTTACCTGTTTACATCCAGTTCCTCTGTCCTTACCAGTTTTCATTATGCATATTATACATATATTAGTGTACAGCATGTCTACATGACCAATACTACACAGTGCACACCTGCTATGTGCATTGTGCACAACATATTATTATTCTACCATTATATTGTTTTATTTTCTTTATATAACGTTTGAGCATTGTTGGAGGGAGCCTGAGGTTTAATAATGACTGCTTCACTGTAATTGAAACTTACAGTGCACAATAACTAATCAATAACTTTGAATGGTGATCAATTTATTTTCTTTTTTACAGGCGTGAAAACTTAACCCCAAACTGCAACTCAAGGGTGTGCAGTCACAACAGCCTGGCACCTCCTCCTCATGCTGGTCACCAGCCTGGTCACACACTGCTGTGGGATGGCATCCCATTCCTTAACCAGGATTTGCCGCAAGTCAGCCAACATGATTGCGTTGGTCACTCTGGCAAGTACAGCACACCCAAGCTAATCCCATTCCATCCTCTCCACTCCCAAATTCCCCAAAATGGTGACCAGCATGAGGAGGTGGTGCCACGCTGTTGTGACTGCGTATGGATCTTCCACACTGAGGTCCCTGACAGTGTAAAATTCATAAAGTGTAAAAATTGCCAATATGTGTAGTTTTTTCCTTATTCCTGTTGGCGAGTGCAATCATCCAATCCACTAAGCAACTCAAAACGAGAGTGAATACCAACTGAAGAACATTGCAGGGGATTTTGGCACATTTACCCACACGTTTAGCTGTGTTGCTCATTCCATGAGCCTTACAATTTGTACCTTGTTGTAAAGGTGACTTATCAAGCTTTCCAACGATATAAAATACAATACCAATTGGTATTATTAAAGGGGAGGAATAATCGACCGAATTAACGTTTCCTAACTTTTTTTTAGGAGTTTGTCTGTCTGGCTGTATGTCTGTCTGGCTGTCTTTCTATTTATCTAACCCCTCATCTATCTACCGAGCTACCATCATCGTTTATCCATTGGTTCATCCTACTATCTCACTTTATTTCAACTACCCAGCAAATCTATATACATCTCATCTTATATATATAACCCTAACCCTAACATCTTATTGAAATGATTTCAAAATCAAAATAAGACAAAGTTTCTTCTGGAACTTATTCTGATGATGATTGTTGTTGTTGTTGTTGTCGTTGCTAGTAGTACTAGTGTTGTTGTTGTTGTTGTTGTTGTTGTTATTATTATTATTGTTATTATTATTATTAATAATAATAATAGTAGTAGTGGTGGTGTACACACATATATAGTGACTATTGTTAGAATAGCAAATTATTGCATAGCTAATTATAATCATTACAGCATTAGTAGAGAATAGGACATGATTCTGTGATTATGTTTTCTACAGGGGGAAATACCAAAGACGTGTAAATGGAGACCTATTAATTGAGCGAATCAGGTCTACACTAGAGAGAATCATCCTATTCATTGTATCATGCCTTTTCTAACACAAGCAGAATTGTCATACTAAATACTTAATCACATTACGTCGCTTGCCAGATAGGATGTGATGTTAAATATCTCCCGTAATGCCTCCTTCATATGAGTAAGGACGCCAGGCGAAAGGAATGAATGAAAGTTGTGGAATGAATGGAGCTCGCGTTAATGGGGACGTGAGAAATGTGGAACCACAGAAGAGAGCAAGAGCGCAGGCGCCCCACCCCCTTCAATTAAAAAATCTCAAGGTTTTCTGTGCAAAACCGAAGATGGCGACAGACTAAACGAGACTATCAAGAGCAGGGAGAAGATGAGAGGCAAATTCCGATTTTTGCATCAGAAACGGAAGAAAAAATAAGATCCAATGTCTTGGTTGAGGATGACAAATGTAGATTAAGAATTCGTTCTGTACGTGCTATGCCTTTCTTGTGTGATGCTGCACCGGTGGTGGGGCTGTCAAGGATTTCGCAACATGTTAAAATTATGGGTGTATAGGGAATATTATGCCGGACGTTATCTATTTGCAATGGATGATTGTACAAATTAGACGCCGGGCTTTTGAAGTGGATTGATTTCTTGACACAACAACGTGGAAAAAATGCTTCCCATCACCATGTTGCGAACGAGGTAGGTGACATTGTTTGGGGGATATATTGCAGAGGTGAAAAACCCATCTGAGATCGCTTTTGACTCCCCCTAAAATATGATCAGGGGTGCTTGGATGTTTCGACGGGAAGATGACGCCGTGTTAAAAATCTGTTGTGCACCCAAACAAAACGACAAACCCTGTGCCGATTCTGAGAGGGTACAGAAATGGCGAATGTCTTTGGCATCCCTATTATTTTTCACTGTCCTTCTCTCTGATCACCTCTGGCTGTGTGCTGGAGTTAAGCTGAGGTCCAAGGATAGGAGCAATCGCAAAACCTGGAGCAACGCGACTGACGGCGTCCACTCGGCTCTAAACGAGGATAAATGTGGTATTTTTCTAAGCAATTTGACCAAATCCGCTGCTCCAAGTCCTCATTGCACTGATGCTCAAAGCCACACACACCTGGAGTCAGCCTGCACCACATTGTATCGGCAAAAAACTGGCTTTGGGTCTTCATCCTCTTCAACTCCATCAGCGTTGTCGTCACAGATGTTACTTAATTATTTTAGGAATTTTAGCCTGTCTTTTTGTGATTCTTACACCATCTCCGATTTACTGTTGGGGATGTCGAGCCCAGACAGATTAAATTGCAGTCTTCAGAACATGGTTTGGGATTTGTTTAGCGGCCGCGGGGATGACGAGGATGTCTGCAGCATCTGTATCCAGGCGTACATGAGGCTGGACCAACACGCTCAGGAAAAATATGAGGAGTTTGACTTCCTCTTTCTCAAGTATTTATCAGAGGATTATTCCGTCAGATCACGTACAGAGGACTGTAAGGTAAGAAACATATTGTAATTGTACTTGACCACACGCACACACACACACACACACACACACACACACACACACACACACACACACACACCTCTCTTTTAGTTAGAGAGATAACTATTGTTCAATTGTGGATTGTATTATTCTGCACAATTACATCTGATTGTGATTAAGAATGAATTTAAATGAACTCAAACTTGTTCAATGCAAGGTTCAAGTAAAAAAAAAAAAATGGAAAAGATCATTCAACGCATGTACATCTGTTTGACATGCTATAGATAGTGTATCACGTATTATGAATCTACTAGGTGTCTTGATTCAGCACACTCCATATGGTCAAAGGCAGCAGAAGATGAGAACAATGTGTCTGCAAGAATTAAAGTTAAACCAGATACTGTATCAGCCAAGTCAGACACAAGTCATACGGACACTAATAGTATGTGATGAGGATATGGAAAGCCATTAGATTTACTACACAGATTATTCACGAGTACTGAAAATGAATATTCATGCTGAATGCATTGTGTAAGGACCGTAAGTAGGTATCTTACATGTATGGTGTCCTATGCTTGTCTAACAATGTAAATTGGGTATTCACAAACACAAATACAATGTGCACAAGTGAGGCAGCAACACACAAACTATCAGCGTGGAGGAAAAATTAATACTGACCAGCAAACCGATTTCTGAATTGGTTAGTATTTGGTTTGGTAAAGGTTAGCGTTACTTTTAGGGTCAGTTTTAGGTTTTGACCTAGTCAGATTGTTGATGGGATGCTGTTCAGGAAGGCCCATTTTGTCTCTTTCCCCCATCAGCTCTGGCAATGCATCTTGCAGTATGTCGAGCTCTGATGATGTCAGGTCTCTGTGCCCTCCCTGTTTTGAGTTTTCTGCCAGACCCTGTGATGTCCCACTGCCTCGCAGGGCTGTCTATGGTCGAGGCATATTGATGACTCGTTAAGGAGTCTGCAGCCGAAGCTCAGGTCCCGAGTCAGGCTGGTTGCCCTGCTTGGTATTGATGGGGCCATCATGCCCTAGGTGCTGCCCCAGACTCTAATGAGAGCAACAGGATTTCCTCTGTCTTAAAGTGTCACATGCAGTTAAAGAGAAGGTGTGACTGATGTTGACTGACAGCTGAACTCCAGAACAAGAGTACTCACCACCAACCAGAGGGTGTACATAGGGCAAAGGTCATGTCTTGTCGTCATGTACTGAACATTGTGTATTGCAACAAGAAGTTGAGGTGTGTGACTGTGTGTGTACATTTACATTTTTGGCATTTAGCAGACGCCTTTGTCCAAAGTGAATCATCTATCCACCAGTCATAGCAGGAAAAAGTAATCTATGCTCAGGCCAGGGGCCAGACAGCCATTACTGTTTTAAGGTTATCCTTCAGACAATCTGTTATTCAACAACCTAAATCTGGATGGATACATACATGTTTGTGGAACAGATTCCACATACACTTGTTAAATGAGGCCCTTGGGGTAAAAGCTACCTCTTCCTTAGGCCACTAATTGGTTCCCAGGTGCTGCATAACTCTACAGAGGTCAGACTGTGTGACTCTCTCCTGAGGGCTGTTGAAAAGGCGTGACACACTTTCCATGTTATTTCCCTGCGTGGCGTCGAACATCCAAAACAACCTAGACACCCTGCAAGTGGTTCCTAAGTTTTCAAAAAGTTTTTTTTATTTTTTTAATATATCAAGGTCACCTTTGTAGAGCAAATCAGCTTTCCTCTGACTGTGGGCCTTTGAGCACAAGAGTTACAAGATTTATTTTTCATGAGTTTCTAGTAGAGGTGTCATAGAGACCTATCCAAACACATCCCTTCCCATCACTCTGCTCTGCGGAGGTGAGGCATGTCAGGGGTTCGCTCATTTCCCCTTCTTGTCGTACCCTCTGACATCTTGTGTTATGGCAGATTTGCAGTCCCAGACAAGTGCAAGGCACCGTGGGACCACAGAGTGCATGCTTTCTGACAGGACTCTTGATTGGTCTGGGTTTCCTTTTAGGGTGGACATGGCCTCCAGCACCCCTGGCGTATTGTATTATGTCCAAATCAAGTGGTCCTGACAGTAGTCCTTGTAGTCCAGAACCTGCAGGGGACAAGAACCCCTTTGCTCATAGGCTTGTCATTCAAACATTTTCCTCCAGAATCTCAACAATTCATTTTAGGAAAAAAATACACCGTTTGACACTTCAGGATTTAGGTGAAATTATGCCTGTAGGATCTATAGGCTTGGGTATTTCCCAATGAACTGAATTGAAGTAAAGGGTGTATTTCTATGCTAGTAGGAGAGAACCTACTAGCTTTATTTTGTTTTCCTATTTACACAGAGATCGATAGAACTAGCAGCACCATATTTTATGACAAACACAGATATATACACAGATTAGCCAAAACATTATGACCACTGACAGGTGAAGTGAACAACATTGATTATCTTATTACAATGTCACCTGTCAAGGTGGGATATATTAGGCAGCAAGTGAACAGTCAGTTCTTGAAGTTGATATGTTGGATGCAGGAGAAATGGGCAGGAGTAAAGACTTGAGTGACTTTGACAAGGGCCAAATTGCGACTGGGCCAGAGCATCTCTGGAACGGCAAGACTTGTGGGGTGCACCCGGTCAGCAGTGGTGAGTACCTCCCGACTGGTCTGAGGAAGGATAAACACAAACCTGCGACAGGGTGTTGGGCACCCAAAGCTCATTGATGCACGAGCATATTAGACATAATATCAGAAGTATATTAGTTATAATATCAACAGCATATTAGGCAGGTGGTCATAATGTTTTAGCTCATCAGTGTAGGTCCTCTACTGTTAACAACTGTAATTTCAGTTCTAGGTTAAGTGAGTTAAATAGACCGAGAACGAAACCACCGAGATGTTAACTTTGTACCTGCTGGCGGGGCAAGGGTAACAGCTGGCGAGAGGTGCTATGAGTTATCTCTCTCTTATTTCCATGTTTCTGGCTTGTAATGCTCATTACTTACAACAAATGTACTATCAGACATAATCCCATGTATGTGTTGATTTGAATAATCCATGCTCTAGGTTTCAAAATGTGTGAAAATGAGCCATGCATCAATATCAAAATGTTCACAACCACAAGATTTTTGCCACTATGTTAACCAGACTAAAACGGGTTACATAATAGCTATATTAATATTCATTTCCTCAGCTCACATTCATGGGAATGTTGTCGGAAATGTTTTTCATCATTTTCAATTACTATTCATGGTTTGTCCTTGTCATGTACAAGGAGCAATCAGGTACATAACATTCTGTTACTGTCGCCCCACCGCTCTCTGCTGTAACTTCCCCCTGGCGCGCGTCCAAGACTAGCTAGCAAGCTACTTCACACCTGTCGTCGTTTAGTTACTTGATGGGTTAAAAAAAACAACAACATGTGTTTGGAACCTTAAACAAATAAACACAGCTATACAACCAAAAAACACCTCAGGATGGTCAAAACAACTATTGTTGACTACCCTTCAAACGTTGTCGCAGTGTGCAGATATTTTGCAGAGAGGTAGTCTTCAGCATTAGGTGTGTTATTTGTGTGAAAATTGGTGTGTTACTTTCGTCACTGCTCTCCCCTAGTGCTAACTAAAATATTCCAGGCAAGAGAAAGTTGCTGTCAGGTCAATAAGTTCTCCCATATCCCATTTGCTGTGGATATTCTTTTTTATGATCCTACACTGTGCTTATGTTGGTTGCAGCATTTTAAGAGATGAAATAGGAGGTGACAGTGACACTAATCTCTCCTGTTTCTTTCTTCTGTGTGGGGTAGAGATGGTTATTTCAGACTCAACCTCTCCAGGCCCTTGTCCAAAACTCCTGAAAGCATTCCCCTGCTTGACAGAATTATTGCTCTTTCCAAGGACAAACATCTTCTTTTTGCTCAGTGTGACCTTCCACATCAGTCTTCTTGTGGATGATGGCACACATAGAAGTCCTCCAGGGCATAATTGTTATTGATGGTGTCAACATCTTGGCTGTGGCATCTACAGATAACTTTGAGTACTATTTTGACATCACATCGGAGTGCCAAGTCTCTTCTCTGCATGAAGAAGAGAATAGCATGGATTGTCCCTGTGCCTGCCTCCCAAGGTCTTGCCTTCACACATAGTTGTGTAATATACAGTAGAGATGTACCCAAATACGAATACGTTATTCGGAAAAAGCACAAATATTGCGATGGAAGCAGATGCATATTCTACCTGAAGTTGCTCGTTATTATTCTGACTTTGAAATCAAACAATTACTATGACAGATTCTTAGCTTTTATATCATTGTATTTATGTACATGGGTTTCACTTTTCAGAAATGACAACACTTTTTATGCATAGTCCATCTATTTTACGGTACCCAACAGTAATAGGACAACTGGCTTGACAGGTTTTTGGTGAGTCAGGTGTGTTCCGTAACATCATTTGTTCAAGCATTAGAGAGCTGTCAATGTGTAGTATTAATTCTAGGCTGTGATTTGCCTTTGGGTCGCAGAGTAGGCAGTTATTGCCCCCAAAGGATTGTCCCCCAAATACCTAGTGCTTAATTTAGACATTTTATACATATCCCATAACTTTTGAGTACCCTGAAATAGGTGGATCATGCATAAAAAGTGGTGTAATTTCGGAAAGATGAAACCAATGTACACAAATAACATTTAAAAATGTTACATATAAAAGCTGAGAATCAAACAGAAAGATTTTTTAAAAATTTAAAATCCAAACTTTTGGCGGGTAGAGCTGAAAGAATAAAAAATGCTTCACTGTCCAATTACTTACGCATGACACTGTATAAGAACCCAGACACTGTATGTAGTGCATGTGTCTGCTGTCCAGTGTTACTTATACTCTTATGCAATGTCAACTTGTTCATCCATATGTTATTTTCTTGTAGATATTTCTTTGTAATATAGGGTTTAAAGAGGACATATTATGCATTGGACCAGCTCTCGCAATTGAAATCATTATATGGTCAATTATGTATCATCCCACTTCTGCTGCTGCTGCAGAAAAGCAGCCAGTAAGTGCACCCCACCACTGAAGTGTGTCTAATTAGAATCAGTGTTTAATCACTGGTAATCTTACTTGACATCAGCTTTCTTGTAGACATATGAGGCACAGCAGCTATGAACTTAGCAGATAATGCTCCTACATATGAGAGTAGTCGAAACGTCAATTCACTAAACTTCATAATGCAGGGGATGATTAGTAAGTGTGTCTATTTGTCCTTTGACACTCAAATGATGTGTACTTGCAGTACAACAATGCCAAACATGTACAGGTACATCTGATATAATGTATGTGAGTATAGGTTTATCTTACTAGGGTGTTTGTGTTGAGGTATCCGCATGGAGCATTAGAGAATGACAATGAGGTAGTTTGAAGACCAGATAACAGTCATGTTTAGGAGTGAACACAGCTCCAGGTGTCTGAGTATATAGCAGCTGACTCACAGCATGTTGGAATATCAATGAGGCAGGCTAGATCAGGCAGGATCTATGGTAGGGACTGTCAGATAGCCAAAACATACAGTTAATAGTAACATTGTGAATTACAAGCTGCTGCAGTCATTACTGTTAATAGTACTAGTAACACATTGTGAATTGCATGCTGCTGCAGTCATTACTGACTGCCGTCATTGCCCTGATGTTTTTTTTCTTTCCTGAAAGCAGTAACGCCTCTGGGGCCCGGCTGCTGATGAGTGATTATGTGGCTGCCTTAGCGGCGGGCCGTGCTGCCTGCCTGCTTATCGCCCAGGTGAATAGGCTCCACCATCTGTGTAATGCGGCCTCTGTTGTCCTCGATAGCAATATTATAAATGTGCTCAGAGATGAAAGTGGCGCTGGGGAAAGAAGTTTCTAATGTAAACAAAAGCAAAACAAAAGGATATTTGCTTTTTGTAATCAAGTCAACCCATTCCAGCCTAATGTTTGGGGTTCAAGTAATAGCTGATCTTGTCACGGTAGATATGTTTGTATTTATTTTGTGGTTTATTCCATTATTTGGTGATAGATTATATAATATTAATGTTCCTGACTGTTCATTTAGAAGAAACTATGCTCTCATAATCAAAGTTTTCTAAACAACTTAGAAAATGTTGATCATCTCATAATAATGATCACAGACTTGTAGGGTAAATCTAAATCAAATAATATAGTATGGAGATGAATTAGGTAAAAATTAACGTAGCGTACACGTTTTATATAATTTTAGTTCAACACCTTATATAAAGGCCCTTTTAAAAGACAGATCAATTGGGGCAGTCATTTTTATTTTCAGAATCAAACTCTTGTCGTGAACCAGTTTCAGTAATTAGCAATGATAATGTTTTAAATTGTATTATAGCATATTAACACTTTAACTAAAAACCAGAGGCCATCGGATGATTTTCTGTATTTACTTTGGACTAGAGTAAGCTACTGATGGTGCTTGCATTTGAATGTTCTGTTTGTGGATGACTTACACTGAATCTGACCATATGCTCTTAATAAGCTGAAGTACCTGCTTAGGAGTTGACACTCATAACATAATCGTGTAGATATATAGAGAACACTTTTGTCATTGTCATATTTTGTAGTTACAGTAGCTGTTAGCATGTCCATGTAAATGCTAACTGTTGTGACCTCTCTGGTCACCTCTTAAGCTCAGTGTGCCAATTGGGGAAAGAAGGAGACTGTGGAACTGTGTTCTGCAGCAGGGATGAGGCTCCTACCAAATAAACACTCTTCTCTTTGTTCCTAGTCACCTACCTTAGCATGCACCCCATTTTTGAGGATAATGACTTGATAATGAATTAACCATCATCCTCACTCCAGAGTTGACATGTCCATTATGAGCACTTTCAGTGAACACAGTGAAGCCCACAAGTCTCTTCTGACCGAAATTATTATTATGTGGATGTGATTCAACCAAGAAGGTAGCAATTAGCAATAGCAGGAGATTCATTTATGCACACAGAGCCATTTCTCACCATTTCCTTCCCTATAATTTTCAGCGTCTTTGAGCCTCGGAAAAGCGCTATATAAATCTAAGAAATTATTATTATTATTATATTATAATTGGCTATTACTGGTGCTAATAATCAACTGTGTACCGTCATTTTCTGTGCCCCCCTGCAAGGTCGGTGTCCCGCAATTTTCTGGGCTCCCCCTTCCCTCAAAAAACATGATGAATGGCAGTATTGCAACACAATGTATTGGCTTCATGAAACATAGAAAACATTGGGATTTGGCCAATTCTGATGAGCCCATGTTAAGCTACAATCATATACAGGTACAATATCAAAAGTGAGACCTATATGCCTGTGGTGTGTCATCTGAAATCTGTCCCTGGGTACCCATGACCTGACCCATCGGTGTCTCCTGAACTGCCCTACTTCAGTGTCCTCAAGACAGTCTCTGCGTCTCACACTTTGAAAATCAAATTGGAAATAAGATACAATATTAGGCTATGGGTTACAGTCATTATTTGTCAAATGATGTGCTAGGATGTTTCAATGTTGGGGCACAGAGCGGCTCACCAGGGTGGATAACAATAAGTGGATACTGCTGGGATTTTGAGTTCAGCAGATTGACAGCTGCCGGCAAGAAGCTGTTCGTGAGACTGCTGGTGTGGGAACCTAGACTCCTGTACAGCCTCCCGTGTGGAGGGCAAACAGTCCATGACTGGGGTGAGAGGTGTCTTTCATGATGCCTCGCACCCTGCGCAGACATCACTTTTCCCAGAGGCCGTTGATAGCAGGGAGTTGGGCACCGGTGATGTACTGGGCGGGTTTCACCACCCATTGCAAGGCCTTCTGGTCAGAGACAGAGCAGCTGCCATACCACACTGTTATGCAGTTAGTTAGAATGCACTCGAATGCACCGATAGAAATTGACCAGAATCCTGGGAGACAGCTGGGCTTTTCAGTCTCCTCAGGAAGTATAGACGCTGTGCCTTTTTGACCAAGCACCAAGGTGGAGGAGTTGAGGATCCAAGAGAGGTCCTCAGAGATGTGGACTCCCAGGAACTTGGAAGCTGGAAACACGCTTCACCTCCATCCCGTTGATGGGGGGGGGTGTCCTCAGTGTTTGGTTTTCCTGTAATCCACAATGAGGTCTTCTTGGTGTTGAGGGCCAGGTTGTGGGTGACACACCACCCTGCCAAGTGCTGAACCTCCTCCCTGTAGGCCAACTCATCGTTGCTACTTATCAGGCCAACCACCATGGTGTCGTGTGCGAACGTGATGATGGTATTATTGGATCCATACCCAGGCACGCAGTCATCGCTGAAAAGGGAGTAGAGGAGAGGGCTCAGCACACAGGTTGTTAAGCTTAACAAACTGGTGTCTGTTGGTCAGGAAGTCCAGGGTCCAGTAGAGGGAGGTGCTGATGCCAAGGCCACTGAGCACTGTTGACCAGCTTGGAGGGGATGATAGTGTTGAGATGAGCTGAGCTGAAGTCAATGAACAGCATCCGTGCATAGATGTTGTTTTTATCCAGGGGTGTCAGGGCGGACTGTAGTGCCATGGAGATGGCATCCTCCATTGACCTGTTCTTACAGTAGGCAAACTGGTAGGGATCCAGTGTGGGGGGGGTAGGTGGTCTTTAAGGTGAGCCAGGACCAACCTCTTGAAGCACTTCATGATGATGGGGGTTGGTGCAACGGGGCGGCACTCATTTAGGCCTGCTGCAGCAAAGTTCTTCGGCACTAGCACATCGATCGCTGACTTGAGGCACATGGGGACAACTGCCTGGGCCAGTGGCGGGTTAACACTAGAACAGCCATGCCTTTTTTACCTACTAAAAGAGCCTCGTCTGCCTCTTTACAATGCTCAAGCTACTATTTACACACAACGACCACTAGTTGGCCACTTGTAAATTAGCCTGCTTCCTACACAGAAAAAAAGGAAAATAGCTTCATATTAGCTTATCCTGATGTGATTTTTGAAAATGTAAGGATAATGGGTGGTAGAACGCACATATCTAGGTCAAAGTCATGAAAGGAGGGTCCTGAAATTTGATCGAGTGCAAAGATATAAAAATGTTCTTTACTCACAGGGGTCAAAATGACCCCTCATGGCTGTTTCTAGTGTTAAAAATGTCAGTGAAGCCCTCGGCCTGCTGCCCAGCGCACACCCTGAGCACACGGCCTGGGATGCCGTCAGGGTCAGCCGCCTTCATCTGTGAGCAGGGTTCGACATTAACGCTTGCCCGGAGCGAGTAAAATATTCGCAGAGTTTGTTTGCGTGAGCCCGACGATGCTGCTGGATCCTGGATATGTTTACCGGTGTGCAGGAAGAACAACAGACGGCGCAGGCACCAGACCAGACTAGGTGATCGTGGAGTGAAGATATTATTAAAGCGTATGCGCCTGTCGATGACCCGTCGCATCGCGTACGCTTTAATAATTATCTTCACTCCACGATCATCTAGTCTGGTCTGGCGCCTGCGCTGTCTGTTGTTCTTCCTGCACACCGGTTAACATATCCAGGATCTAGCAGCATCGTCGGGCTTGCGCAAACAAAGTAATTTTTTACTTGCCCCGGGCAAGTGTGCAAGCGTTAATGTCGAACCCTGCTTCATCTGTGTCACCTTCCTCAGTGCACAGCACACATCGATGGTGGAGAGTGTAAGGGGCTGGTCATCTCGGGGGGGGGGGGGCTCAGCTTTGATGGCTGGAACCTTCTTATCCCGGTCGAGGCGAGCGTAGAAGTGGAGGGGGAGGCTGTGTTTTTGGGTATTGTAATCCGTGGTGGCCTGGATGCCTTGCCAAATGCGCCGGTGGTCAGAGTTGCTCTGAAAGTGCTCCTCAATCCTCAGTTTGTGATTGAGCTTGGCCTCCCTGATGCCCCTCTTCAGGTTACCCCTGGATGAGCTGTAGGCCTCTGCATTGCCAGATCGAAAAGCGGTGTTGTGTGCTTTCAGCAGTTAACTGGACCTCACTGTTCATCCATGGCTTCTGGTTGGGGACGGTTCTTATCCGTTTGTGGGTGGTGACACTGTCGGCACATGTGTTGATGTAGGCTACTCCAGAACGGAAGAGGTGTACAAATCAATGTCCATGTGGTGGTTCTGATTAAGCTCTGAGCATGGCCCAGTCCTTGGTATGAAACTGGTACTGCAGGAGACATTTTGGGAGTCCTTGGGTTGGAATGGTTGAAAGCTTTGGGTCCTCAACATTGACATTTCAGCATTCAGATACAAATAACAATAATAATAAGTAATGTAAGTAAGTAAAATAAGTAGCCCTACATTGATAAAGTAATATCAAAAGTGATGGTTTTACAGTGGCTTCAATAGTGCAAAGATGCTGTGCAAAGTACGATGATATGAAATGCAATATGATACAATACGGTACAGTAGTAAATTAGTCCAATGGTATACAAGTAATCCAGTAGTGTGCAGTAGTTATAATACTGTAATATGTTAATTGTTGTAGTGTGTGTGGGGTTGGTTAGGGGGTGGCTTTTGTATTCTTCCAGTGTACATCTCCACATGAGAATACATTTCCACATAATGTGTGGATCACATTCCAGAGGTTTTCAATGGGGTTCAGGTCTGGAGATGGCCATGACAGGGTATTGATCTGGTGGTGTTCCATCCACACCTTGATTGACCTGGCTGTGTGGCACGGAGCATTGTCCTGCTGGAAAAAAACAATCCTCAGAGTTGGGGAACATTGTCAGAGCAGAAGTGCACAATTTCAGCCCTGCTCCTAGGAGCCTGTTTCCAACCGTGTTGGTCACTGGATGTCATCCTACGGTTGTTGAGTAACATTCAAATGAGTTGGCAGTCATCCCGGTCAGTGGTGATTTCGTTTTCGCCCTCTGCCGGTCTGTAGCTTTGGTGTCCCCAATGTCTGCTGCTTGATCTTTTTTTTATGAACTGCCGTTTTTGAAATTTTAAGGATGGAAGCAACCTGACTCAACCTCACTGTATCCCTCTGCCAATAAAGACAGAATTGAACTGTTCTTTTCCTCACTTAAAACCTTTCTTTTCAACTTGTTTGGTTCCTGTTTTAGTACTGTTTTTGCCATCCAGACAGTCCTATTTCAGTCTTATAGTGATGACCACGGCAGAGTTTTTTTATACTTTTCCTCATTAAATAAGATTCAGTTCCGGTGATCACCTACATTGTGCCTGCATTGTGCCTGCATTGGAATGGAATGGCTGCCATACATGCTGATTTAAGAAAAATGTTGATGGGTCTCTTCTCTTCATCTTCTCTTGCAAAGCATTTTCCTGGGGTCCACATAAAACATCATCACAACATATAACAAAGAAGAAAAACATCAACATACAAAACAACAAATAACAAAAACAAAATAAAAGAAGAGCCATCCACAGACAACAATAAATAACAGAAATAAAATACATAGCTAGGATCTAATGCGTATGATGTGTTGCTTTTGAAACTGATTTTATTCTGGGTTTTAGACATATGACCTGGTAGCGTGTTCCATTCAACCATAGCTCTATACAGCACTGTAGGTTGTTTCAATTTGTTTTAGTTTTTGGAATTTAGTAGTTACCACTGGTGGCATGTCTGATGGGGTATGTGTGTGCATCAGAGCTGAATGTAAGCTGCCTATACAAACAGAGAGGGGTTTTCCAAACATTCATATTTTTTACAAATGAAAGAAGTGATGCTTTTAACCTCTCATCAACTGTTAGCCAGAAGAGTCGGTCATGCATGTTGTTTTTATTTACTCTGATTGTTCACTGCAGGGCAAGCTGAGCTGCTCTGTTCGGAAGTCATATCTTCCGTAGATGTGTTTTAGTAGTGCCTGAACAGACCACCGGACAGTAATCTAATTGTGATAATACTAGGGTCTGCAGAACATGTTTGGTCAAATGTGGTGTTAAAAAAGAAAGACATCTCTTGACTACAGGTATGTTTCTCCCCATCTTTTGCACAAGTTAATCTATATGTCTTGACCATGTTAGTTTACAGTCTAAAGTTACACCAAGAAGCTTTGATTCATGTACTTGCTCAATAGCTACATTGTTCATTACCAGATTCAGCTGTAGTTTATAGCTTAATGAGTGTTTTGATCCAAATACAATGATCTTATGCCCAATCCCATTTCACCCCTTGGCCCTCCATTTTAACCCCTGCGTTTACGTGTAGGGTAGGGATGTCCCAATTCTTGTTGTCATGTAGGGGTACATAGCCCTCCAAACTGAGGTTTTTAAGGTCCCGACTGAATTTTTATATGTGCAACTTTTTTTTTAAAGTAGCAGAACCAGATATTTACTGTGAAATTTAGACACGGTTTATAAATGAGGAGCCAGGTGTCTCGACCCCATATAGGATCTAGGGGATACGGGATGTAACAATAAGATAAAGCCGGGGAGACAAGAACCAGAGGAGATGGGAGAATATAAATAAAACAAGATTTATTGGATAAGGATAACAAAAACAGGTTTCCGTGGAACACTTAAACTGAAAACTACTCTATAAAAAGAAGAGCGAATAAATCTAATATATTAATGAAGGATGAAGTAAATTAGAAAGCTAGCCAAGTAATAAACAGTTAACAATTAAACAAGAGTGAAACAATTAACTTCAAGCGACTCAAAACACAAGGCTAACAAACACACTCCCTCTGCAAGGAGTCGTCAAAATCATACACACATAAAGTAGTGGCAACACAATGACTATACCAACCAGTAGCTTAAGCTAACAAGCAGGTGGTAGCTTAAGCTAACTAGTAACAAACACACAGAAATATACTATAGTGGAACACACAGTAGCAAACTATAGTAGAACACAGTAACAGACTTTAACCCAAACACACAGAAGGATACTATAGCTAAATGTAACCCGTGTGTGTTACGCCTGCGTTGTGTTCTGGTGGTGTGTGGGGCAATAACGAGGCCGGAGGCAGAACTGGGTCTCTGGTTCACTTTAGTGGAGCTGTGTGACACACAAAATGTATCAGGTAACATCAGTCTGATGTGTGTTAGTTGTCTCGCTCCCCTCTTAAGACGATCTATAGATTTATCACGCATATTATCAGGGTATCCGCGGTGTCTTGAAAAGTATTAAAAGTTGATGAATCAATTTTGGGAAAATCAAGACCCTTAATAAGTATTAAAAAGTCTTATCACGATTTTATGAGCTCTTGAATTGTGTAGGTATTTTTCTGAATTAGACTCTGTCCAAAGAGTTTGAGTCCTAAACACTTTTAGTAAAAGTTCCTGAATTCATTAGGTTTATTAAAAAACAAAGATGAACCGGAAATTCTGTTGTATAATAGTGGTCTAGTCTATTGGGAAACTAAAACTGTTAAGTTAAAGGTGTCACTGATGTCAACGGTTACAGCTCGAAGTGGTGGTGAGGTCTGGAAAAATATTGACAAGGTCTTTAAAAAGTCTTAGAAAGGTATTGAATTTAACCTCAAGATTGCTGTATATACCCTGATTATACAATTATATATATGAATATGTATATATAATAGATATCAGCATAGCTCATAGATGCATATATATGAAAAAATAAACAATTTGGCAATATTCATACATATATTACAATATTCAACATTCAATACATCAGAAAACCCATATTTCGTTTCTTAAACAAATATAAAAATAACAGCATCAATATTATTCATTATTATTGACATACAATAAACTACACATTAAACAAATAACTCTGTCATGTTGCAATAACAGCCACACCACCTACTGGTGTGGACTAAACCATGAGGCTATCAAGCTTACCTCCCATTACACAGTAAATAATAATAAAACGTTTTCAAATGAAACAGACAAAACATCTCCATACCTGTGTGACATACAGAACATACACAAAATGTATCAGGTAACATCAGTCTGATGTGTGTTAGTTGTCTCGCTCCCCTGATAGAAGAAACAAAAGCGGACGATTAACGGACGTTTAACAAAATCATGCTAGCAACCGTTAAACTTTTAGTTTGCTAATTAGCCCACTTTCTTCAACTGATACAAAACCGTGGGTTAGCGATTTCAGATCCAAACAGAATTTACACAAGACGAGTGGGGTATGTTACACAACGACTAGCAACAACTGGATTACCCATGGCAATAGGCAGGGAGGAAGAACAATCACCTGGGAGAAACACAGGAAACAAACAGAACACACACAAACACACTACGGGCGTAACACTCGTCTAATTGATGCCCCCCTGGGAGACCTGGTTATACCTGGGTATATTCCAGTGTACCAGTGTCTATCCAGTATTATGACAGTAGTATCCCCCTTTGCATCACAATAACAAAATGCAAAAGTGAACAATAGTGTAATAAGTTACTTTTTAAAAATGTCTTGAAGGGGATACTGTCATGATAGGTGTAGGATTGTTAGCATGGTGTCTGTATGGTGTTTTAGACCAGCGGTTCTTGAACTGGGAGGCACAACCCCTCTGGGGGTCGCCCCCAAAAATGGGAGGGGTCGCGAGATGATACGATTTTCAAAAAGGCTCTATTTTAACTCATCCACTTGCTCCGGGTCTCGATTCAGACTTTCATGTGAGAACAAGTATCCTTCTGACTCCCTGATTAGAACCTGCCCCCAATGGTGCTTACTGGAAGATTCAGAAGTTGTGAAATACATCTGTAGCCAATTCCATTTTCATGTTTTCCTGAATGTTTGTTGTGTGGCACCTTGGTAACAAAACAAAAAACGTTTATAGCCCCTCAATATATTCTAACCCAGCTGACATTAATTAGCACAGATTGGAGGTAGAGTTGCCTCCTAATTAGGCTATGGTTTTCAGTTGGCTCCTTGACTTTCCTTGCTGTGGTGTAGTGCTTTTTTTCCTGTTTCATTCCACTTTATTCCACATAACTTTATTTACATATGGACTTTAATGTTTTGATTTTTTTGTCTGGATTGTTTGAGTTGACACCAAAGTCTGGTGCAAATTTCACTTGAATAGGCTCATTGGAAATACATTTACTGGACAAAATATTGATGTGTTCAATACTTATTTCCCCCATTGTATGCACTGGTGTGTGAGGAGGGAGACCTTGAACTCTATCCTGAGTAAGACGGGGAGCCAGTGAAGTGAGGATGGGGGTGATGTGATCATATTTGCGCACCCTCATCAGGATCCTAGCAGCGCTGTTCTGGATGTATTGGAGTTTCTGGAGGCAGTTACTAGGAATCCCAATGAGGAGTGCATTGCAGTAGTCCAGCCTGGAGGAGACAGGCTTTAATATAAACATTCATATTTAATATAAACATTCATTAGTGTTACAAACTATATATCCACATTAGTGCTGTCATAGTGGATTCAGTGTGATCATTGTCATTGTCAATAGTGTAGTGAATTTAAACCACAGAGCATTAAATACATGTCTTTGAATAATAAGTCAAGTGTTGCTGTATCTATCAATATGCTAATTAATTTCAGTGACCAATGGTCAACATGTCCACCCCTTAGTTACTGTTACTGTGTGTGAGGATCTGTTCATGCCTATGGCACTTATTTTGTTGTGCTAGTGAAATGGCTGCAGTGTTGTTATTTTGTTCTTTGAAGTGGGTGGAAACCCCCTGTTTGCATGATCAGTTTCCTCTGTCTTTATTTAGCTGTCCAGGCCGCTGACTGTGTCCAAGGAAAGGGTTGTCAGTTCACAAGCTCCGTGCCTTCCCTTGGGACCCCCGTTCAGGGGAGTCTGCAGTTACCATAGATACCGCAGTCTGTGCCTAGCAACCTTTCTCTTTATGGCTAAGAGAATCATCACAATTAGAAAGGATTTGTTTCAATTTAGACCAGCCTCCAAAGGGTTTACCGCTAATGTGCCTGTTCAGCCTGTTCAGATACATCGAATCTGTGCAGATCAGATAAGTGGTGATGAGGTTTGTTCAGGGTGTTATTGAAAGTCTAACCCTAACTCCAAATTCTTAAATGTATGTTAATATTGTTACATTGTTCTACTCATTCTGATCTGGTGGTTTCTGTCTTCTTTTAGTTCTATACGCCCAACAGTTTGAAATCAAACATTTACTATGGGGTCAAAGTAGAGATTCTCAGCATTAATTTTCTTTCATATTGGTTTCACCATTTAGAAAATATAAAATGTTGTAAACATTCTCCACCTGTTTTAGGGCTCCAAAAGTATTGGAAATCATATAATGTCCACATAAAATATACTGTACAGAAACATAATTGTCTGCTCGAGTACAAGCATAATGCCTCCAAATTCAAATTCCTTTGCATTGCTATTCCATGCAAAGGATTGTCGACCAAATACTAAACATTTGGACATGGTATTATTTTAGCCTTGAAATAGGGGGAGTATGTTTAAAAACAAATGTAATGCTTCCTAAATGGTGAAACCAATATGAAGAAAAAAAAAACATTTAATTAAAGCTGAGAATCTCTACTTTGACCCCATAGTAATTGTTTTATTAAAAATTCAAACTGTTGGAGTATAGAACTAAATAAGACAAAATGCATCCTCTTTTCAATACTTATGGAGGGCACTGGAGCTGGCGTCTAATGATTGCAAGGTCAGTGCTTGAATCCCCGGCTCCTCCTGTCCACGTGTTGAGGTGTCCTTGGGCAAGACACTGAACCCCAAAATGTTCCCCAATGAGCAGGCCGGTGCCTTGCATAGTAGCTTCACTAGCTTGCTTCCATTGGTGTGTGAATGTGAGTGTGAATGGGTGAATGAGAGGCCAGACTGCTTGTAATAAGGCGCTATTTAAGGTACCTCCTCCAGAAATTAGATGTCCGACAAATATTTCACAGATAATCTTGAAATTAATTTTAATAGATATCTGAGATTAGTATTCCAGAAACACCTGCTCCTTCAGTACAGAGCCGTCAATCAACCAAGAGAAGGAGACTGGGGGGTGGTGGCTCAGGTAGTGCTTATGCAATACACAGTACAGCACAGCACAGGTGCCAGACTCTCTACCCCACCTGTTGCAATAACACATTCTATTACAGTGCTTGAAATTACAGAAAGCAAAGTTATTAAATACTTAGGCCTAATTGGTGTTACTGGTAGGAAAATATTGTGAAATTGACACAAAATACATTTTAAAATTGACGTGAGGGACAAAGATACTACTGAGTTCTTGGAAACAACTCGCAAACCATAAGTGGAAAATATTGAAGAAGCAATATTGGAAATAAGAAATGAGTGCTAAATGGCCACGATAAATCAGTAGGGATCAAATGTGATCAAATTCTTTCTTTTATCAAGGAATGATACAGAATGTTGAGTGAAGAGCACCGTTTTGGTCCAAACCTGTTAATTTTGTTTGTTTACAAGGAAACACATATTTTCCACTATTTGATAAACGTAGCATATTTACATTTTCAGATGTTCACTGTGGCCAAAGAGGGCAGCAAAGCATAAAATGACATGCTTTATCTTTAAAGGACTGTAAAAGAAAGGGCTCCCACTAATGCCAGCTGACATCAGAGTAGTGAAACAACCCCCGGCTACTGTTCTCACACCACTGACCGTCACTCTGAGGGAGTCATCTATTTGCAACTGACAAACCAACATGGAAGACACAGGGCAAAACTAGGGCATGTCTAAGAGCTTGATGTTGTTCTCAATCGTATCTGTTTCTCCAGTCTAGCAACTGACTGTAAAACCTCTCAATCAGTATTACACCACTGTACAGTATGTCTGACAAATACATGTCTCTACATCATGATATTATGTTCTACTGTGCTTCAGCACATTAAAGCTAGACTCTGTAATCTTGGTAACACAATTGCTAATCTTAATTCTATTCATTACATTTGTTACAGATAATGTAAGGGAGTTTACTTAGTTTAGTTTTGCGAAGTTTAGGACTACCGGTATGTTCATCTAGAACACACTGGAATATTTTGGGGGTAATTTACAATATGGGTATAAACTGAGCTGGGACAAGTTTTTGCTGCTCTATCCTTTCCTGTTCCAGACCTGGTCATGTGACCGGTAAGGTCGTGGTAATGCGTCTGTGGTCTGTGTGAATGTCCTGTGCCCCTCCTCCTCAACCCTGCCCCTCCAACTTTAACTACACTGCACTGATGTGTGTAAGCGGGGTGAGATGGGTGATGTGTGTAAGCAGGGTGAGACGGGTGATGTGTACAAGCGGGGTGAGACGGGTGATGTGTGTAAGCAGGGTGAGACGGGTGATGTGTGTAAGCAGGGTGAGACGGGTGATGTGTGTAAGCGGGGTGAGACGGGGGATGTGTGTAAGCAGGGTGAGACGGGTGATGTGTGTAAGCAGGGTGAGACGGGTGATGTGTGTAAGCGGGGTGAGACGGGGGATGTGTGTAAGCAGGGTGAGACGGGTGATGTGTGTAAGCAGGGTGAGACGGGTGATGTGTGTAAGCGGGGTGAGACGGGTGATGTGTGTAAGCGGGGTGAGACGGGTGATGTGTGTAAGCAGGGTGAGACGGGTGATGTGTGTAAGCGGGGTGAAACGGGTGATGTGTGTAAGCGGGGTGAGACGTGTGATGTGTCTAAGCGGGGTGAGACGGGTGATGTGTGTAAGCGGGGTGAGACGGGTGATGTGTGTAAGCGGGGTGAGACGTGTGATGTGTCTACACAGGGTGAGACAGGTGATGTGTCTAAGCGGGGTGAGACGTGTGAATCCTGGTCAATCAAGGCCTGTGTAAACAGGGGACAGACAAATAAAACCAGGTAATCTTTTCTAATATTTGACCCTTTGATCTCTGTGGGAATAGGACCACATAGTATGGAGCTCAGAGCTTACATACTGCACATCATAACGTGATGATGTAAAGCTAGGCCTTTGTGTGAAAGCTTGATCAATGTGAAATGTTCCATGAGAAGCCATAGGCGAGCAGTGACATGATGAGCCTGTTCTACTTTCTGAGGAGAAGGACTGGCATTGTGAATGTCCGGTTTCCCTTCTATACTGCATTAAAGGTGCAATCTGTAATTCAAACAACAGCGGGCTCCCCACCACTTTGTTGACAAACAGCTGAGGGACAGGGCTGGAGAAATACTGTACAACCACTCTCAAATTCATAGACAGAGATGTGGATGCAAAGACTGACCAGCCATGACATCAAAATTGTAATTTTAACCATGTTTTGAAGCTATACCGTGTTTGTTTATAATTACATTGTTTACAAACACTGGAATAAAACAAGCCGACAGAATATATTTGGGATTCTGGTAGGGTAAGATATACAGGTGATTCTCAAAAACAGTGAATATCGTGGAAAAGTTCATTATTTTCCGTAATTTAATTCAAAAGGTGTAACTTTCATATATTCTAGATTCATTACACATAAAGTGAAATATTTCAAGCCTTTTTTGTTTTAATGTTGATGATTACAGCTTATACCAAATGAAAATCAAAAATCCAGTATCTCAAAATATTAAAAATGATCTATAAAAAATATAATATTTCTGTGAAAATGTTCTATATTCTAGACTCACACACAGTCCTGAGAAGAGCTCTAATCAGCTAATTAACTTAAAACACCTGCAAAGGTTTCCTGAGCCTTAAATCTCTCAGTCTGGTTCAGTACACACAACCACAATCATGGGGAAGACCGCTGACTTGACAGTTGTCCAGAAGACACTCATTGACACCCTGCACTAGGAGGATAAGCCACAGAAGGTCATTGCTGAAAGGTCTGGCTGTTCGCAGAGTGCTGTTTCAAAGCATATCCATGGAAAGTTGACTGGAAGGGAAAGGTGTGGTAGGAAAAGGTGCACAAGCAACAGGGATGCCCGCAGCCTTGAGAGGATTGTCAAGCAAGGCCAATTCAAGAACTTGGGGGAGCTTCACAAGGAGTGGACTGGAGGCTGGAGTCAGCTTATCTAGAGTCACCATGCACAGACGTACCCAGGAACTGGGCTACAAGTGTCGCATTCCTAGTGTCAAGCCACTCCTGAACCAGAGACAAGGTCAGAAGAGTCTTACCTGGGCTAAGGAGAAAAAGAACTGGACTGTTGGTCAGTGGTCCAAAGTCCTCTTTTCAGATGAAAGTAAATATTGCCTATTGGAAATCAAGGTCCCAGAGTCTGGAGGAAGAGTGTTGAGGCACAGAATCCAAGTTGCTTGAAGTCCAGTGTGAACTTTCCACAGTCAGTGATGATTTGGGGTGCCTTGTCATCTGCTGGTGTTGATTTTAGAGCACTTCATGCTTCCATCTGCTGACAAGCTTTATGGAGATGCTGATTTCCAGCAGGACTTGGCAGCTGCCCACAGTGCCAAAACTACTAGTAACTGTTAAATTACTGTGGTATTACTGTGCTTGATTGGCCATCCAACTCGCCTGACCTATCTTGTCATGAGGAAGATGAGAGACACCAGAACCAACAATGCAGACGAGCTGAAGGCCGCTATCAAAGCAACCTGGGCTTCGATAACACCTCAGCAGTGCTACAGGCTGATTGCCTCCATGCCACGCCGCATTGATGCAGTCATTTCTGCAAAATGAGCCCCGACCAGGTATTAAGTGCATAAATGAACATACTTTTCAGAAGGTCGACATTTCTGTATTATAAATCCTTTTTTTGATTGGGTTTATGTAATAGGCCTATTCGAATACTTTCAGATACTGGATTTTAGATTTTCATTAACTGTAAACTGTAATCATCAACATTTAAACAAAAAAGGCTTTAAATATTTCACTACATGTGTAATGAATCTAGAAGTTTCACTCTTTGAATAACATTTATTTTAACTATATAAAATAACTTTTCCATGATATAATTTTTGAGATGCACCTGTATATATGTATACATATCATTCATTTAAAAGTCCCAAAATGTATGTACTGTACCAATTGCAGATTGCTTCTAAGAATGTGATGATATTGATTGTCAATGTCTCAACTGTGTAGCACTGAAATTGGTCTCTATTTTGTACCGACAGAGTTTGATCTGAGGCCATCTGTATTGGCACTGATACTAACTCCAACGGTTTCTCTCTTGGAACAATAGATTAGAAGTTGTGTGGTTCAGATAAGTAACCTCTCCTTAGCAACAAGCTACCTATTGATTAAACAGCAAGGCAGGTGCTCCAGAGACAGATGATAGGCATTCTTTCTTCTAGCTACATAGAGCAAGTCCCAGAGTCAGTGAGAGGCAGGGGGCTTGTTTGTGAGGCCCACTTCCATGGGGAAGAAATTGTTCAGGTGGCGCGTGGTTTTTCCAGATGGGAGACTTTGGAAGAGGTGGTGACCAGGGTGGGAGGGATCAGCGATGATCTTCCCTGCTCTCTTACTGGTCCTGGAGTGAAACAGCAAGAGCCTCTACCCTTGGCGGTGGAGACAACGAACCAGACGGTGATCGATGAGCTGAGGATGGACTCAATGATGGACATGTAGAACTCGACCATCACTTTCTGCAGCATATTGAATTTCTTCATCTGCCACTATAAGAACATCCTCTGTTGGGCCTTCTTGATGGTGGAGGTGATGTTAGGCCTGTTATAATTCCACATTTTGCTGCACAATTAAGTATCTCAGAAATAATTGCCATTGACAATATAATTGTCACTGAACCCCAAATTGCTAACAATGAGCGGGCTGGCGCCATGCATGGTAGCTTGCCGCCATTGATGTGTGAATGTATGAATGAGAGGCCATTGTAAAGCTCTTTGGAATAAGGCGCTGTATAAGTCAACCCATTTACCATTTAATTGTTTGACACAAGGGCCTCTGCAAGTGTATCAGCAGTGTGATTCTCAGGTACATATCTGGTTTCTAAGCACCTAGTCTGCAGAGTCCAATCAGTGGCTGTAGTGGAGGTCAGACTCATAGGGAGTCATGTAGTGGCTGTAGTGGAGGTCAGACTCATAGGGAGTCATGGCTGTAGTGGAGGTCAGACTCATAGGGAGTCATGGCTGTAGTGGAGGTCAGACTCATAGGGAGTCATGTTTGTCTGTAGTGGAGGTCAGACTCATAGGGAGTCATGTTGTTTGAGCTTGACCACATGTCAGTTGTAGCAGAGTAGAAGGGAATGTTTTTTAAATCATTGAGAATGTCACCCTTCACTTTCTCTTACAAATTTGGAATTGCCGTTTTGGAGATGTACGTTTTGCTCCTATTGGCCATCAAAAAGAGTACAGCATGACCTTAAATGCTGGCTTCTCCGCTGTATTGAATGGCCGCGTCGGCTTAACAACTCAGCAAGACCCAGTTGCCGGGAGGGACCAGCCACTGCAGCGGTTTATGACTTGTTTTGTTTGACTGCAAATTGGGTGGGATGATGACTTTTGAGGTGTTGTTTTGAATTGGTTGTGTTAGCAATTTTGACAGCGACTGTTTTCTTACAGATCCGGCTCTTCCAAATTTGCAGGTTCTACCCTCTGGTTTGGCTTGAATCCAAAATGATCCCATAACGGTGCAGTCGTGTTACGTTTTGCAATAAGCTCCATCTCTCTACCATGTAGGCTACTCTCTGTTTGCCGAATCAGGTGTGGACTTTTAATGTTCGAAAGCCGACTTGATGTTCAACTGTAAATCAATGCAAGCGGGGTGTCCTCTGATAGGATAGCTACTGTTCTGTCTCGCTACAGGCGCATGCAGCCATTGGAAACGTGTTTGATGGATGCAAACAAAAGTATGACCATGAATATGGAATGAAACATAAAACATTTTTTAAATGCTTTGACCGCGGTTCAGAGAGAAAACCGCGATCACGTCAAATAATTGACATTAGGCAATTATTCTATAATTGTTACAGGCCTAGGTGATGTTCTCCTCACACCTGAGGTCCTGTGAAATGATTGTCCCCAGGAATCTGAATGACTCCACACTGCTTACTGGGGAGTCAGACATGATATCAGTGATGTGAAAATCATTCACAATGGCTCATGTACTAAGAGATTCAAGTTTTTTTTATATGAGTCATGACCGTAGCATTTGTTTGAAAAACAAGATCGTCATCAGGTTGACTGACGGGTTGTATAAATATGCTCTTACCACCTAGAAGTGAAAGGCCTTGTTTTGTTTTGACTTGCTGTGGCCTGCCTCAGAGTGGATGTAAAGTCGTGGTCTTATCTCGGTGAGAATTAAGAACATATCTCATCTGATCTCCGAGGCGTTGAGGCGGTCCGATTCTGCTACGGAACTGCCAAAAGGTTATTGTAAATGAGGATCAGATCCCTGCTTGATACTAGATTGAACAAGCTGATTAAAGCTGTGTAGACCTACAGTGCCCACCTGTATCTGATCTATTGAGATACTTTGCTACATGTAACAGCAGCAGCAGATGAGGAAGGACTCAGCAATTCACATTCCGCGGTGTTGATTGTACCCCATCACTATGGCTCAGGGCCTAATGATTCATTCGTGAAGCCACTGCATTCCTCTACCTTTACAAACTTGAAGCAGGCCGCATGCAAGCCAGCCGTGACATGTGACAATATGGTTTGTAAACGGGTTCATACAGTCGTAAATACATCATCACATACTAATCTGCTAAAACAATGAATGACTGTGTGCGTCCAGCATCACACATGTAGTTTCAGAAGAATGTGGGGTACTAGTAAGAAGGTAGCCTACTGTAAGCACAGTGTATTACCTGTTTCCAGTGTCTCTCTTAAGTTCTTCTACTGGGCAACTGAACTCATGCAGTTGATTCTTTGGCCAGTGTTAAGGACATGGCAAGCCAGGTTAGCAGGAGCCGGCTTGGCCTCCTCCACATTCAAAGCCAGGCAAGCAGCTAACACTCCTCTGTCTGAGGCCCACTCAAAGCCATGCTGCCAAGCAGCGAGCCCCCCTCTCTAAGAGTCCTTATCAGAACCCACTCAAAACCCAACCAGCATTTAGCACTTCTGTCAAATCCTAGCAGGCAGAATATAGCACTTTCTAAATCTAACATAACAATGATCATGTAATGATTTGAACCATGTAGTGAGTAGAAATGTGATGTGTAAAATGCTTAGTTGGAACCAGTGTTATGGATAGTGTTGTTCCGATACCGATACTGGTATCGGCATGGCCACCGATACGCACAAAAATGCTGGTATCGGTATCGGCGAGTACTAACAAATATATAACACCCGATACCAAACTTTCACTATCGCGGAAAAACAAACACGCAACTGTGGTTGTCGAGGAGAGGAGCGGTGGAGCAGCGAGGCTCACCTCAGGTAACCTGCTGTCCCTTCCAGCTGCTCAGAGCCCAAGCTAAGCTATGCTACCGGGGCAACGTTCGGAAAGTCCCCCTGAGAGCGCCGGAGCGCACACTGGGCTCCGACGTCATAAACGGACCGAGGAATCCGATTGGACAAGAGGCGTTCTACGAGTGCCGATCAGTTTCCCAGAGCGACTTTTACCAACGCAGCCCTCAGACATAGACTACGCCACTCCGCTTAAAGCGATACAACCCACAGCCAAGATAGGACACATTTTACAGGAAAAACATATCGACCTTAATCGATATTTATTTCGGTTGCACAGTCTAGCACCGCCACCGGCGTGCTGGAGAGAGTTCAAATAATAATAATAATGTCCGCGCGGCCGCTTCTCCGAGTCCCGCCCAGCTGTTCCCCTTTCGGGATAGTTCTCGGCTCCGTCTCCGCGCCACACCCCCTTTCGGGATCTGCTGTTGTGGCTCTCCGTGTCTCTCTCTCTCTCTCTCTCTCTCTCTCTCTCTCTCTCTCTCTCTCTCTCTCTCTCTCTCTCTCTCTCTCTCTCTCTCTCTCTGTCTGTCTGTCTGTCTGTGTCTGTCTGTCTGTCTGTCTGTCTGTCTGTCTGTCTGTCTGTCTGTCTGTCTGTCTCCGTGCGGCAGGTACTTCCTGCCTCCTTCCTTCTCCCGAGGAGAAGTTTTCTCTATGTTTGTTTGAATTGTTTACATATGCAGAACACAGAACACACATGCATTAGTGGTGCAGGAAGGCCTACTGTCACAGCGGAGTGTGTGCGACGCGCTGGCCAATGGGAGAAAGATCATCGGCCACTTCAAGCATTCCCCACTGGCCACTTCACGTCTGCAAACTGTACAGACTGATTTTTTTTTTTTTTTCAAACGCCGTGGTATCGGATCGGTACTCGGTATCGGCAAGTACTGCACGGTCAGGTATCGGGATCGGTATCGGGATCAAAAAATGGTATCGGAACAACACTAGTTATGGAGTGGGTTATTTCAAAGAAACATTTTACCCTGCCAATCCAAAACCTAAAACACAGTCGGTTTGACGTTCACAGAGAAAAGAAATTCTTAAAAAAGAAATGTAAATAAATAAAATTAAACAATGGCTATTAGACTATTATATTCTATTATAGTCCTTAAACAATGACTCTTAGAGATGCTCAGCTCTTATTTTATGGTATTTGTGTACATAATTGGTTTTACGATTCCAAAATTACTTTGTATGCATACTCCCCCTATTTCAGGGTACCCAAAAGTGATGGGACGCTTGGCTTGACGGGTGTTTCTGGTTCTGTGTTCCGCCACATCATTTGTGCAGTCGTAAGAGAACTCTCAATGTCTAGTATTGATTATAGGTTTTGCCTTTGCCTTTGGAAGCTGCTATTGGTCTCTGTCAACATTAAGACCAAAGAGACATCAATGAATATCCGGGAAACCATTATGAGGCTGAAATATCATTAAATAAAAAACATTAAACCTTAAAACTATCAAAATCAACAGTGTGGAACATCATTAAAAGGAAAGAAAGTACTGGTGAGCTGATCACAAACGGCCTGGTAGGCCAAGGAAGACTTCTACAGTAGATGATTATGATAATGATTAATAAAAAATAAAAAAAAACTGTCCCACAGACCATGAACACTCTCCAGAGTGAGACTGTGTCAGAGACTGCTACCTGCAGAAGACCTCACTACACAACTACAGAGGCTACACTACAAGGCAGCAAGACTGCAGAGGTCTGGAAAAAGGTATTGTGGACACATGAGAAACAGATTAACATGTACCAGCGTGATGGCAAGAGTAAAGTGTGGCCCAAAAGATACTGCCATAGTAACTAGGGAGTTTTTCAGATGAAACGTTAAAAGTTCTTCACTGGCCAAGTCACTCATCAGATTTAAATCCAATTGAGCATTTTTTCTTTAAAGATTGTAGGCAAAAAAAATATTTAAAAATAATAAAAATTAATGGCTGCAGTACCGGCCTGGCAGAGCAAGCAAATACAAAGACCAAATACTAAACATGAGTACGGTAGGCTACTTAATTTGGACATTTGATCAAATAAATCTGTCCCATCAATTTTGGGTACCCTGAAATATGGACTATGCATAAAAAGTGTTGTCATTTCGGAATGGTGAAATGTGTACACAAATGCCATCAAATAAAACCTGAGAGTCACAGAAAGCTGTTTGATTTCAAATCCAAACTTTTGGAGTGTAGAGCCAAAAGAATGCATCACTGTACACACTGCTGTGTGTGATTTCTGGGGTCTCCATGGTTTCAGTGTAGCGGTGAGGACATCTGCTGGTGAGAAGCGCACTACAGACACAAGCTGATAATCTTTAGTTTTGAGACTGAAGTTTGTATTCGGCAGCATTTCCAAAGCAATGCTCAAATACATCCGGTTACATCCAAGGCTTCCCATCGTTACACAGAGTTTACCATCGTTAGTACCCAAATGTTGGTGGGAGGACTTCTGTTGTGGAAGGTAAGCTCAGTTTTACAGTGTTTTGTGGACTGACTGGGGATGCCGAGGGCTGCCTTTTTTATAGCCCCCTCGTAAAACGCCGACAAAGCCATGATGTCATGAGAAAAGCGGTGGAAAGGTTGTTAAAACACACAGGCTCTTTCTTCTCTGCATCATTATATCAACATTCATTAAAAAAAGCTCCTCCAAGTAATTCATCTCAATGTTGACTTTAGTTTAACGTGTACAGTTGTTTTTGTTTCTTTGTCTTCTGTTTTTTTTCGTCTTTAGTTCATGTGCACTTTTGGTTTCACAAGAGGAGGCCCTGGCTCGGTCTCCGTCAGTCAAACTGGTCCAGCGTGGACAGGAAAACTCTGAGGTGCTCAAGTGTTCACCCCCTTAGTGTGTCTTCATGTCATCGTGTTCGTTTTCTTACACATTTTCCTTAAATGTCTGTGGCCTGGGGTGGTCCAGTGGTCTAGCACCGCGGTCTACAGTGCACACATGCCCATGTCGGCATGGGTTCGAATCCGGCTCATACCCTGCTGACATTCCCTCTCCTCCCTACTTTCCTGTCTACCTTCACTATCTCTATCCAATAAAATGAAAAATATGAGTGGGACTTACCTACTCTGAAAAAAATAACCTTAAAAAAAAAGAAGTCAATTCACCCAACACAAAATTTATGGACAGTGTGTACGCCGATAATATGCAAGGAATTTTTCCTGGATACATGGTGTACAGGTTTTTGCCCTTGCTTGCTTGCTTTGTGCCGGTGGTCCTGGCCTCCCCTGGGGGACCGCTGGGTACTGGTAAGCAAACTGGCTAGTAGTCGCTCTATTGGTAGAGGGCTGCAAGGGAATTTTTTCCTGGCTACATAGTATACAGGTTTTTTACTTTTGCCTGCTCGCGGCTCTGTCAGTATTGATTGATTGATTGACTGATTGACTGAACATTTTCATTGTGTGAAGCGCATTGAGTTGCATCTTGTAAGAAATGCGCTATACAAATAAAATTTGATTTGATTTGATTTTGATTTTGGTTTGGTTTTTTTCACATGGTGAAAAATGGTGTGGATGTTGCTGTGTTGCTGCGCCGCTAGCTTGGAATCATCCCTAAATTCAACCATACGACAGCTCTTTGTATAGATTGTACACACTACACTGATGCAATGGCATCGCAAGACAAGGATGAAGGAGCTTTGAACTTAATCCCCCGATTAGGATTGAACGAATCACAGTGCACGCCGGAGGCTCATTGATTGAACCGGAAATCAATGTCTCTCTCTCATCACTGGTTTCTTTCTCTTCACCTACCCGTCAGTCAACAAGCCCACGAGGCTCCTCTCCTTAAGATTGATGCCAAATCTTACAGACTTCAGTCCTGTTCTAACTCTCAACGCATTCAGTATCTGAAACAAAGACATGTGAGGCCGGGATACAGAGTATTTTTTATGATTTTTTTCATGTTATGTGATCTAAACTATACTAACAGGAAGATAGGTTTGTGTCTTATAAGATATCTTGTGCAGTATGCTTGCTCACCATAATGAATGTATTCACTGATCCCCTCCTCTCCAACATTTTAGGATATTGGATTATTGATAGAGACTATACTGTACATATAAAGCAAGCTGTTGAAGTGTCTTGTCAGCACTAAGACGTCAAACATGATGTTTCATGACATCTTCTGCGGTTGTGGATTCATCTAATTAGAGGATGTTGCACGTTGCCGAGTTCCAAGACTGTCTTTGTCATTCTACAAGCACAATTCCACCATACCGTCAGTCAGCAGTATACCACAATTATTTACAGGGGTTAGGGCAAGTAGAGGCAGAAATCAGAGGACAGGCTCATTGTAATGCATAAAATGGACTGAGGAATGCTTTCCTCACTGTATACCATTCCTGATGGAAGAAATTTGCACAACACCTTGAGTTGCAGTGTGTTAAGTGTAATTCTGCAAGAAAATAATCCAGTTGATGACTCCCATCTTCCTGGATGATGTCACACTGGACTCCTTCAGTTGTGTCTTGTTCTGTTGTGAGGAGCAGAGCTGTGTAGTGAGGGGAGGCTGATTCAGTGATGATGATGATGATGATGATGATGATGATGGTGGTGAATCTAGTGTCTCTGGCATTCTGCTGACAGTAGGAGCCTGTGGTCACCATGGTGGAGGTGAAGGAAAGGCCACTCTATATCTTGCCCTGCTTCCTGTGTGTATGCTGAAA
Organism: Nansenia antarctica; assembly: GCF_963989245.1. Lineage (NCBI taxonomy): Eukaryota > Metazoa > Chordata > Actinopteri > Argentiniformes > Microstomatidae > Nansenia > Nansenia antarctica. The sequence goes on along the minus strand of NC_137689.1, from coordinate 26,436,835 downwards.
GCTGCTGCCCTGCTTCCTGTGTGTGTGTGTGTGTGTGCTGAAGGCTGCTGCCTCCGCCATATTCACAGCTATATTTATCTCGCTTACTTAATCAAACACACAATCTTGTTGAAGAGCTTCCTGAGTAGGTTGAAGATATGCCCTCTCTCTCTCATCTGTCTCTTTCCCCCTCTCTCTCTCTCTCTCTCTCTCTCTCTTTTTACAGATATGCCCTCTCTCTCATCTGTCTCTTTTCCTCTCTCTCTCTTTTTACAGATATGCCCTCTCTCTCTCATCTGTCTCTTTCCCCCTCTCTCTCTCTCTCTCTCTCTCTCTCTCTCTCTCTCTCTCTCTCTCTTTTTACAGATATGCCCTCTCTCTTTGTTCAGTTCCCTTGCCCCATACTTTTCTTTTTCTTTTATTTATCATACAGTATATTGATTTACATTGATGTATTCATTACCAATGTGTTGTGTCAGCAAGTTTCGCTAGATTACAAAAGATGTGGCTAATCTTGAGAATAAACTATTGATAAAGTGTACCGGGAAAAGTTTGATTGTGTTCAGCCCAGTACGAATCGGTTTTCCCCTCACACTGGTAGCCTATATAGTGCCCTATAGTTTTCATAGCAGAAAAGGTAGAGTCACAGTTCAACAAGCTCAGCAACTACTCAAATGAAACATGAATTTGAATTTGAATGAGCATCCGTTATCGTCTATCTGACACTGTTTTGTGTAAAAAAGAAGGAAAAAAAAAGCTGAGCGCCGCTCTGCTCTCTGTGTTTGCAGTCAGTCTACAAAGCCTGGTTATGCTCAGAATACTTCAACGCCACCCAGAGCCAGTGTCACCACAGGATTCCGTGCAAGCAATATTGTCTGGAGGTCCAGACCAGGTGTCCCTTTGTGTTACCAGACAATGATGACTTGGTCTATGGAGGATTGTCCAGTTTCATCTGTACAGGTACGGTAGAAAAGCCTAAAAGTGGGATTTCTTGTGGTCGGGGGATTGGAAGTGTACAGTGCCTCATTCTCTTTGACTTGTTTCTCAATCAATTGTCAGATGGAAAAACATTTCCTCTCAAAACTCAAATCAATCCTCAATAACTGTCTCTTTGTTGTTTTTTTTGCCCTAGGACTTGATGAGTTATGAGCTATCATTGGTTTTCCTATTCTCAAACCTGTGTAGTTTCATAGGAATCCATTCAACTTGTGATGTGTGAATGAAAAATCAAGAGAATATCACCATTGTATTATTGTTGCTTCCAGAATCTGATCATCTGGAACTGAAGAATGATGACGATTTATTAATCTCATTTTCTTTCCCTCCCTCTCTTCTCTTGTTGAAATGCAGGGCTACTAGAAAACCATTTACCCCCCAATGCCCCAGACCCAGAGTGTTGCGACATCCGATGGAGCGGTTGCGACCCGTCCGCGGGGGCGGCCTGCGCCCTCACCCAGCTCCCCGGGGCGGTGGCGTCGTCGTGGCGATGGCGCAGTAGCTCCCCGCCGGTGTCGTCGTCGTCCACGGCGCGCCTGTGCGGCGGCGGCGGTGGCAGCAGGCTCAGACTGTGCGTGCTGGTCCTCATCCTGCTGCACACCGCCGTGGTCTCCTTCTCCACCGTGCTCAGCGGCGCCCCCGTGGGTCTGGAGGCCATGGTGCCCCTGGAGGAGAACTCTGCCCCCCCCCGCGAGGAGTGAGGAGTTTCTACTAAACCCCCCCCCCCCCGAGCCCCCCTCGTCTCTGTCCTCTAACCACCACCACCACCACACCTCCTCCAACCCCCGCCCCCAGGCTACAGGGCACGAGACCACCCTTCCTCCACAGTACGTGAGGTGATGGAGGCGTCTATAAAACCCTCTCCATCCAGTCTACAGGACATCAGGAACGAGGGAGGGTTCTACAGTACGGCGCCTTCCCCCCCTGAGGCAACCAGGCGTTCTACACCCCCCCTCTCTCTCTTTCCACAAGTGTGGGGAAGTGTGGACCCGATACCCTCAGCATATGAGGTATTGGATAGATGAGAGGGCATGGAGAAATGGAAAAAAGTGTAGATTGTCCAAGTGAAAGAGGGCATGGGTACAAATGGCCTTTTTCACTTCATCATGTTGAATGTGTGTGTGCATATGTACGTGCGTTCATCTGTGTGTGTGTGTGTGTGTGCGTCATCGATATGTATTTTGTGTACGTGCGCGTGCGCTCGTGTGTGTGCACTCGTGCCTTCATGTGTATGTCTGTCTGAGCATGGTGAACATTATCAGCGAAATCATTGATATGCCATCAACACATGCTAGACATCTAGATATCTCTCAATATTCCAGTCTTTATCGAAACATAGCTTTATTATTACACACGAATGGAAAAATTCACATGGCAGTAGCCTTCACTTATTCAGACTATTTGGCTTAAGTGAACCTTGGGTTGGTGAAATAGTAGTATAAGATCTTAAATTATGGTAAATGATGTTTTTTTTTTTATGAATGTCAGAGGTACACTAACACTGTGGATGAACATGTGTTTATGCAAAGCTGATTACGATAAGTGGAAGCTCCCCTGGATTGTCTAATTGCTTCAAGAAGGCAGATAATTGGGCCATTGAAGGTTCACTCTCATCCACAGGGTATGTCTGCATCATCAGTGTGCCAATCACTTCTTACTCATACAACAGATCATTTACCACATATTACAATATGTAACAAAGACAGTGAACGGCTAATTGGAGCAGGGGGCCCTTAATCATGGCTAAATGTAAATATTTTCAAGATGTGAACGCATGGCATCATCAAAGACAATTCATGCCATAATTAAGATTAAGGGCTTGTGTTTGTCTCTTAGTGCATTCCTGTAGAATCTCACAGCAATTACGTAACTTCTTTGGAAAGCACCAAAAAGTAAAACTTAAAAAGACCCACCTTGATTTATTTATGAGGGCCATCTGTTGGTAAAACATGGTATTATTTGCAACAATGTACGAAGGTAGAGTATGATTACATAAATCAATAAAATGTTGTATTTGGGTGTATTTCACTCATACAATATGGGGAAGCTGGAACAAAGTAACAGAATGTCTTCCAATGCAACACATTGATTCATAAATATTAATTATGTGTGAAAGTTGTTAAAGATATTTTCCTCTTAAATCAATGGTATGTATAATTTTTTAATAAAGGGGCGAATCATACAATATTTAAACAGAATATAAGCAGAGGGGGGAGATTTTGAAATCTACAAAAGAATTAATGGGAAAAAGAAGGAAAGAAAGAAAGAATAACAACAATGGTATAAACACATACCCAGATGAACACACAACAATGTGGACAACAGACAAAAGCAACAGATAACAATCACATACCAAAGGACCCAAGTGTTAAAAACACTTACCCATTCAAAAGTGTAAAATTGCTTTATAAAAAAGAATAAGCCAATGACATGATATTCTGTTAGCCAGGGAAACCCATCCACATTCTGGTACAGAGGACAATATGAACGGTATATCTGTCACTGTTGATAAACCACTGCACACTGTGATATATAGCATCCAAGTATTTGAAGGTGCTACTAGGAGCGTGCATGTATATAATATCGCCATAATCAATCACAAGTCAAATTGTCACTTGGACTATCCGTTTCCTACTTTCGTAAGAAAGGCATGTCTCGTTCCTATAAAGAAAGCAAAGTCTGATTCTATCTTTCTTAATTCGATGTTCTATATGCAATTTAAAAGAAAGATTATCATCAATATAGATGCCCAGGTATTTCTAATGAGGAACTTGGAACACCACCCAAAGTACATCTGCACAAGTTGTCAGGTGCATTTTTCTGTGGCAGCACAATGATTTTTTTCAATCTAGGCAATTTAACACCTCATCTAAGACAAGTGGAGCAACTTAACTGCGAGTTGACTAGGTACTGTAGTACTTTAAAAAGGCAGGATAGCTTTGATATGGGGCGATAGTTTTCAGTCTTTACCTTAAGTAAACATTATAGTAGTGTACAGCACAGCTACTGGTAGAGGCTGTGTTGTTTTTGACAAATTAGCAGCTGTGAGTGAAACACATTTCCTCTAATTTGCATGTGCAAAAAGTGCCAAAACGGAGCATGTTGGCCGTAACCATAATATATCAAATGAGACACAATGAGAAATACATAATGTAATGGGAGTTTTGAATACTGCAACTATCGTTTGCATGACATTCAATGCTTTTTCTGAATGTTTGCTAAAACTCTGGTTGAATAATGACCATGTTCTGGAAACATAACATAAAAAAAGTAATAAAAACAGATCATGAGTATTCTGAGTTGTTAGGTATTTTTTGCTCTGCTCAGCACTATTTGCGCAAGCTAATTGTGGCCCCTCAAGTGCAACTAATGTGGAACTGGATATACAGCATGAGATATAAATTCTCCATTTACTGAGTTCAAACAAATAGCACTGTATTTGCCCTCAACAATATTACGATATTATTTTAGAGATACAGTATATCTTTCAACTTGAACCCTGAAGAACTCATTCCATGCCATTGCTGTACATGTTATTTTCATTTGAGAGTATGGAATGTAACTGATATTTTAAAGATCTTTCAGTTAGTGAATGTCCTGTAGTCAATCACCACACTACAGTACATGAGGACACATATGAAAGGGTCAGAGATAAGCATCTTCAAAGAAACAACCATGTTAATAACTGCTCCTTTGGGATTGGAGATGATGTTTGCCTTGTGTGACTGACTTGTGTAACACTGTCCATTTCCCAAAAAAGGCCACTTGTACCCTTCTCTCTCCTGTGTCAGTCATGGGTGTCGCTCATCATAGGGGAGAATGTAAACGCAGTGCACCTCTGAGGATGGAAAAGGGGGATAAAACTCTAGACATGTCGCCTGTATTCTATGCGGGGAATACTTCTTATGCCATTTTATACACTGTGCTTTAATGTTTAGAACTTTTTTGCACTAGTTCTAATGACATTTTATTTTTTTCTGAGATTGTTTTCAAAACTGTGCTAACTAATTATGTTCTAAAACTAATATTATACCATATCTGTGTTTCGAGTTAACCTGTATACGTAATCTGTTTTCTGTTTCTGTTGTATTTTGGGCAGACCAGTGGCTGCTCACTGACAAAGCCCAATAAAGTCAAACAATCGTTCATCAACAGCCTCCCATTGTGTTAGGGGATCATTTATTTTCAGTTTTGTTCATTTTCCAACATGAAATGACCTGAATGTGTTTTGATTTAAAAACAAACATTGGAAGAATGACATCATCATGTAAAACCCTTTATGGTATTTTATGACATTATGGAATGTTTCCCCCAAAGTGAACAATTATACAAGAGAAGAGAATCTATGGCTTAACCGTGTTGTTACAGGAGAAACGTTTGAGAAGGATTCTATTTCTGCTCCGAAATGTGTTGAATATGTAATACTCAATATCGCCAGAAGGGAGAGCCATTGTTAAGTGAGAGGTGTGAAGGATTTGGTAGGATCTGTATCAGCAGCCTGTATCAGGACTTCTATCAGCAGCACCATGTTACTTCGGTGTCAGCATTACCAATTGGGTTTTACACTGATTACTATTACGCAATCAGATTAACTCCCCACTGATTATATCTGTTATATGCTCATTAAAGTCACGACATCCAAGTGCGAATAACAAATTGACGACACCGAATGCTGTCAATGATCAACTGTCAATTAGATTTATTAAATTTCAAACTTTAATTTGATGTATGTGTATCATGTGTATGACTACAAACCTACTGAAACAAACATGTGTGATGAAGTAAAGGTGACCCATGTCCTTGACCACACAACCTGTTCTCACATGGATATGTAGCTGTGGTTCCAGCGACCATGACTACGATGGTCAAGTGTTTCATAAACGGTATACTTTTTGAAATGATTTGAAACGATTACCTCGTGTTTATTTATCCATCGCCCCTGTGTGTATGATCCGCTGATGTAGTCTTCAACATGATTTACGGATATATTTTCATTTTGCCAGCAGTTGTGTTAAATTGCATTATGTAATACTGTTGTTCTATTGCTTTTCAAACAGTACAGTTTGAGAGAGAAATCCCTACTACAGCTGCTCTGTTGACGTCTGTCAGATGTTGGGGAAAATTAATGGATCACAGCAAATTTTCACATCAGAAAAGGGGCTGCCTCTCAGTGCTCTGTTGTATTGATGTTAAAATCTCATTCTGAACATTGGAAACTCATAAAGTCACTCTGAAAGCAAGATCCATTCCCAAATCTGGAGAGTGATAAAAGGCATACTTATATTAAGCACATTTTTTATTGCTCTTGGAATGGTGCTGCTACAGAAAATCCTCTCTTAAGTTAATACTTTAAGGAGCAGACATGGCCCATGAAAGATATAGGGGTACATCTGTGGGACAGCTTCCATGATTTTGGGACGGGGGGGAAAAGGACCCATGATTTGAGGTACTGATACTGTTACTGTATATGTTCCGAAGCTAACGGCAAGTCTCTTTATTGTGACCTTTTCCGACCCCTGTCAAGTTTGTACCCCTCACTATGCCAAAAGCAGGGAAATCATCTACTCTGGTTACTGCCATTCTATTATTCTTGGGCATACTCTAAAATATTAGATTTTTCTTTATACTGCGAATGTAGCATCACTAAATATTAGTGGGTCAACGTAGGTGATGGATTCAGAGACAGTCTATGGAATTTTACCTTATGTATGCATTATCTCAATCAGAATACGCGTGAAAAGAACAGTGCTGGAATCACTGCTTTTGCTCTTTTATGACAGAGGAGGGCAATTCTTCCCCTTGGGGGCCTTAGTGTCTGCAGGCTCCTGTGGTTGCACATGAATCAGCAACAGATCTAGACTTGGAAAACCAGATGGAGTCACTTACTCCCTATTGTGCTGAAACAATGACAAAACAGAAACCAGCCGATCCTGAAGCCTCCTGTGGCTTTCTAGGCTGGCCATCTATGTGTGACCGACCAGCACTTGAACCTAGCTTGTCTGTGTGCCACAAGACCGTGTTAACCCGTTGAGCTAAAGCTAAAGAGTTATTTCCTCCACTGCACTTCATGCACCTTTGACCTACTCCTCTTCCCCACAGCAACCCCCAGCAGCTGACAGAGGGCAGCAGTGTGAGCAGGCATACACACCCAATGTGACACACTGGGAATTGACATCCAGTCATCTGCACAGAAGAAGAAGAATGTTTCATGCCATGCAATCAACTTGTCAATCAGTTGTTGGAATTTGGGGGGTTTTTTGCTCTCGGCACAGGGTCAGCCATAGTCGACGCCCCTGGAGCAATTAGGGGTTAAGTGCCTTGCTCAAGGGCACATGCAGCTCCCTCCTGAGGCAGGGATAGAACCAGCGACCTTCCGATTGCTAGCTACAATGGTCACAGTACACATGTTGTAGGGCGTATTGTGAGGGTTCCAAAAGGGTTGTTCGACTGTGCCTGTGGGAGAACCCTTTGAAGAAGTATTTTGGGTTCCGTTCTGTGGAAAAGGGTTCTACATGTAACCCAAAAGGGTTTTTCTCCCACTGACACAACTGAAGAATCCTTCATGGTTCGGAACCAACACGTAACGTACGTTTCTCTAGGACCAGAGATATGACATGGTAAGGTCACAGACAATGTTTTACACTGTAACTGGGCATGAGATGTGTGGCTGTCAATCTGAACATGTCAGACATCAACAAGCTTGGCAGCAGGATATGCATCAAATCCCTGTACCCAACAACAACTAAAAGATGCAGACCCAATAATTCTTTATGCCCCCTAAGGTGTTTTAGTATGCAGATGGTTGCTCTCATGCTTTTCACTTAAGAGGGCATCAGATGTGGAGACTGCAGAGAGGCACCATTTACTGTAATACGTCACTCTTTTTAGTGGGCATGAGGAAATTATTACTCTCCTGTTTTAATCATATTTTTCCAATTTATAGCCAAAACACATTCCATGATATTGAAGTCTCCCAGCCCTAGTGTTCTGTGACAGATGCCTAGACAGGAGTGAGCAGAGCAGCACACGCTCCCTCGCTCTCTCTCTCTCCATGCCAAGAGCTGACGGATCCTGCTGTTTCAAAGGGAGCCTAACACTTTGAGGATTACAGAGAGTTCTGACATCGAAGGGCTCAGGGTTGGAAAGTTGTGGAGAGTGGAAAACCAGTCCCGGGCCATCACCTCCACAGACCTACTGTTGAAGATACTTTGTGTGTGTGTGTCTGTGTGTCTGTGTGTGTCTGTCTGTGCGTGTGTGTGTGTGTGTGTGTGTGTGTGTGTGTGTGTGTGTGTAAGATTCATTAAATGTTTTTAGTAGTAGGCTATGTAATTATAGCCAAACAGCAGTGAACCTAATTTCAGAGCTGACTTGAAAGGGTGGGGTTGGTTTATCCAGTCAGATCAAAATGACTGCATGACTATTATATAGTACATAGTACATAAATATATCTATTTATTTAAGGATTAAATCTGTGGAAAAAATAGAGGATGTGGGTTTGTTTGCTACATCAGTTAACTATCCAACTCGGCAACATTAGTGTAGCAAATTACACGTGAAATTAGCATGCTAGCAGGTGTTTTAATGTAAAATGGCCATGCCAACATAAAAGCTATAGCTGACTAGTGAGCCTGCATCAACTTGAATTATATTCAAGTACATGAAATCTTAAATTAAAAAAATGTATCTGTGGTAGTGAGCTAATGGAGAAACAACAAGCGGTAGAGTTTACTCAGGAGTGTCGTCGTCATAGGAACGGCATAGCAACGACATTCAAAAGACCTGATTACATCACCCCGGACACATTTTGACAGGCGGACACTATTTGGCACGACACAACCTAATAAAAGTGTGCATGTCTACCAGAAGTGCGATCAATGAGGTCATCATAGGGCTCTATTTTAAACTGACCTATTGCGAGGCGTATTTGGGGATTTGTGCCGGTGGTAACTGGTGAAAACACCACAGCGCTGAGGCTCAGGTGGGTGGAGTCGTGGTAATAGAAGCGTGTTCATGACAATGAGCAAGGGTCAAGTGGGATCGGTTGCAATGCTGGCCTCAGGGCCTGACGCTGGCATAAACACTCTGCGCTTGTTTAGGGCCACAACAACCGTTAGAGGGGGGCACACTGGCGCCGTCAATCAAAAACTCTGCTTGTCATCAGATCAATGTTTGTGGGTCTCATCTCGCTCTTCAGCCTTCACCCTGAAAATGATGTTAAGGTTGAATCTAATCTACGCAGACCCCTGGTTGCGTTATGGGCAATGAGGCATGAATTGACCTTAACAGGTCTGCTACACCATGGCAGACGGAGTTGATGGACTCCTATTCAACTGTAATCAACGTTACCTGCTACGCCAGCGTGTACGTGAAGCGCACTAGCAGCAACCGACAATTAGGATTGAAGTATTTTATTTCTCTGATTCACAAGTGGAAACCCCATACATACAAAGTGCCTGAAATGATAGGTTTCAATGCTCCAAAACATATTCACTCAGCTTCGTAGTATGATACTGTATGTAAAGATACTAATACAGTACCTGTTTGATATACTGAAATACAGTACTTAAAACAACAACTCGACCTCCATGCACACAACTGTTCATGTTTCTGCAAGGGCAGGTTATTACTGTGCTGATGGGTGGGTACTTCTCGTGTATTAGCTGTAAGTCTGTTTTTTTACAGTGTAAAAATATAATCCATATCATTCTTAACACTGTATGCATACAGGCAATAATGTAATGTAATAATGTAATTAAGACCTGGTAAAATGTCTGTACATTATCAATTCACAAAAGGAATACTGTCTTGGACAATATATCCTAACACTGTCACCACCATCTGGTGGCTGATTATTGTAATTACACCAGCGTAAGTCTGTAAAGTCTCGTATGTGGTCAAAAGGGTCAGTTTCTGAAATTCAATGGAAGCAACATGTTCATAAGATGTCCAGAGATGCCAGAGTAAATGTTCGAAGAAAAATATTTACCATATAAAATATAAAACGTTTTGGAAAGGCAACATCGGGACGCAACATCGGGACTGTATCTCACGGCCATGCTTTCATGTGGCTCAAAAGCTGAATGAAAACGAACATTCCGAGTCTGGATCTTTTTATAACTCATATATGAGAGTGTTAACTGCCTAAAAAAATGAATTTTCCAAGTCTTTTTCTGCATTAGAAAAGGCCGTGGAGACATGAATTATGAACATTGCATACGTATTGATATTAAGTCAAGTGTTTAATTTTTAGTTAGTTTTTGGAAATGTGTTATTTGGGGTCTCCTAAACACTGGGCAGTCATAATCACTTCTCAATTTCCATGCAAGGAAAACTGGGTCCAGGTATCAAAGGGTTAAGGCTGTTGACAGAATGTGCTTCATGTGAGGGCAATGTGATGGCCATCATTCATGATGGAAGAATGGCTAAATGTATTGGCAGATAGACACAACTTGATCATGTGTGTATGTTATTCAAAGTTATTTGACATATGAATCGCCCAAGTCCTTTGCTTTTATGTGACAGGCTTGAGGGGATGAAAATATATTGCCCTACACATGTTAGTATTACGCTATAATGCCTTTTATTCTAACACTTTAAAGATGTCAGCTCCATATGCTTTCAGAGAGGTTGCTATTTCTTCAGCTGTTGCTATTGTAACAGTCCTGGGATCACTGAGTGAGCTGCAGGGTTTAGTATGTACCCAGCAGGCAGAGACAGAGATGTGTGCACTGAAATCCATTAATGGATACTGCATGGCTATCATCTTTGATAAGTCACATTACTGTAATTCAATCAATTGTGGTGCAAGTTTTCATGATGGGTCCTGACATGGCTACTAATGGGTATATAATTGACCCAAAAGTAACCTTGTAGAAAGCATGTGTTCCAAGGGTCTTCTCATACTGTAGGTTCAATTGCAGTAGGGGCTATAGTAGACTCATTTGGACCACCAGTGTTAAACCTCATCTCACGGACCTCTTGATCAAATGCAATTAAAAATAGATCATGAGTTGTTTTTAAAACATAAACGGTGTGGTCTAATTGACAGTAAGATCAGGTGCCATTTTAATATTCTTGACCTCCAACAGGTTGCACACAAGGCCACTGTTGTGCTCTCCTACTTTGATATAGTAGCGTTGAAAAGAGAGAGAGAGAGAGAGAGAGAGAGAGAGAGAGAGAGAGAGAGAGAGAGAGAGAGAGAGAGAGAGAGAGAGAGAGAGAGAGAGAGAGAGAGAGAGAGAGAGAGAGAGAGAGAGAGAGAGAGAGAGAGAAAACACGTTGTTCTATGTCAAGCAGATCGTCACACAACGCGGTCACTCGCCGTGATCCAGAGTGTGATCTTGGAGAGGGGTTTTAATGAAGTGAGCGTATAGGCACAGTCCAATGAGAGAAAACTGGGCGGATCTTTCAAATGGACTGCTTTATGTTACGCTATCAGTGTGGATTACCGTACCGTCCCCTCACTAGATGTGGCTGTAGATAACCGCCGCACTTGCATTTTTTACATCAGACAGTTTAGGTTAGGACCTTAGCATAGACAGAAGCCGATTATGCTGAAATAGCAACGACTTAAACAATATTTAGACATGGCACCTAAATCTCTTGCTGAAAAGTTTGCAAACTTAGAGGACAGTGACTTGAAAGAGTCTACCTGCATTTGCAGGAAACAGTGTAATAACTGCAAAATCTTCCTGGGATTTTTCGTTTTATCCCTTTCATTGCATTTGATCACTCTTTTCTGTTATTTGGACCTGAGATCCGAGGTGAAGCGAGAGATTCTCCAGAAGAGCAGAGACGAGTCGCTGTCACCGCTCGCAACCAATCTCAATGAGCGGTACCCCTCGGGATTCCAGCTGTTGGATATCAGCTACCCAACAATCGATCTACAGGTAACAACGACTATGTACTTGATTAACAACACATTAGGATAAAAACACACCATTAGACTACACAATACATTAATTATTAAAGGACACGTCACAATTAAAGGAATAAGTCATAGGAAGTAGCCAGGCCTGTCTATTTTGATTATTTTTGCCAGTTTCTACGAATTGAAGACCATTATATTCCACTTTGCATAGCTTTGTTCTCTTTGTAGACGTAATGACGAGTTGAACCTAAATGAACCGACGAGCTTAGGTGGTGATGATATATATGATACATAATGGCACGTCTTGAGCCTGATCGAGCTCATACAGAGCATCTGGATGTGGTGCACATTTATCCAACATTGCATAACCTTGGTTTCAACTAAATGGATGGATGTATTGTTACTCTATTCAGAATTCAATATGACATCATACACTTCACATGTCTCCTTAATGGTACACTACCTTTGATTGTATCATCTGCATCCAAAATGTATCTGGGTTCTGGGTTCCTGGGTTAATGATAGCACACTGTCTTTTGATGTCAGTCTTTAAAAAAAAAAAAAAAAGTTTGGCAAGGATTTGTAGTGAGTGTATGGTTTTAGTGACCTGGTGGTGCGTGTTGGGGCGGGCAGACAGCTAAAGAGAGAGAGAGAATGCTGCATGCCATTAGCATGTGCCACACTAAGATCCCACACATCCACTCTGAGTATTAACAAGCCACTCACACATTTCACTGCATTGGCATATTGTAATCTCACCCCATTTTCTGAAGGGGGCAGAAGAAAAAAAACCTGGGGGCATTTGGGGCTGTTACTGGAATCAAATTATAAGGAGCCAAATGTCTCGTCAGCGGTCTGTGGATTGACAGCATGTGATAGAGCATGCTCTCTGGTCTGCAAGGCTTGTGTGTAAAGATGGCTCTGCCAAACATGTGCTTGGTTTGAACTGTCTATTCACAGGAGCATGGTCAGCCATGTTAAAAATACTACTGCTTAGAAACATGTGGTTGTAAGACGACACAAAAGTGATGCCTTTAAATTACAGATGAATTACACACAAACAAGTCTGAAAATGTTAAGATTCATCTGGGCCTCATCAACAGAATAAGCCAATCAGAGAGGACGGGTTTATTGGGTTTGTTCCAATTATGTTACTCTAATTTCCGCAGATCCTGTTTTTGATGACCTTGTTATCAGCAGAAGAAAACAAAAAACGCTTGTGGCTTGGGTCCAATGATCTCAATGGACTTAAACACTGTGCCCAAAAATCTGTTTAGTTCAATCGCAGTGTGTTGTTAGAGTTTGTTGGGTGGTTTGTTTTCAAGGGTTCATGTTGAGAATAAAATACTTCAAAAAGCCCAAATGAGATTCTGAATGAATTAAAGCAGGTAAACGACCCCCTGCTTCCTCATTTTTACTTCCTTAGGCAGTGTGGCTTGTATCCAGAGCTCAGTGTGAATTCTCTGACTAGCACAGTTTGCTCCACACAAAGATCCGGTGCCAACCCTCAACATCGCTATTAAACCCACTCTTTGCTCTGTTGTACAATGAGATTTCTTACAGGATATCACCTTAATGGCAACATTGTGCATGCAAGTAATTATATCCACTCAATTACTCAACTCCATTAACATTTAGAATTGTGGGAGAATGTACACATGGCAGTAGGTGCAAGGGATAGATTTGCAAAGTAGTGGATGTGTCCAAAGAAATCGGCCTAACCTTTAAATGAATGTGCTCAACTGGATTTGTTTGTCACATCAATTGTATTGGAATGACAAGATAGCTTCTTGTTTCTTTGGTAAGGCGTTGAGCTAGTAAGTATGAGGTAAATTAGCAATTTTGCCATAGTTAAGGGTTAGGGAGTAAGGTTAGGAGTGGAGTTAGGGATAGTATTTAAAATAATATTTTAGAAGCATGGAAGTGACACCGATAGTGACAATGTGCTAATAGAACAACAATCCAGTATTTTTGCTGGAAAAAAGACATTACATCGATTCTGGTGGAGATGAGGCATATCCAAGGCTGGGGTTGTTATAAAACATATCAGATGAATACATTATCTTGATGGTTTAACTTGTGCTCAGCATATAACATTTTTTAGTTTTTAGGTTTTAAAGGCTCAGTCTAGTTATGTAAGTTATAGGTAGACTGCCTCCTGTAACAGAAAGTCTCCAACTGAAACATAGCTTCTCCTTGCGAGACGACTTGCCTGTCTTAGTTGTTAGGAGTGGAGTGATGTAGGTTTTCCTGGCTGGGACAAATCCCACCGTACCCTAACCATAATCATAACCTTACCCAAGTCTAGCATTAATCAATAAAATGCCAAAAAAATAAAATAAATACGATTTAAAATGTGTTCATATCCACAAAATGTATAAATAGTATGTAAAGGGGCAGAAAAGGTGTCAATATTCGACATTTATTCATCACGTCAAGACTAAACTGCCATGAGACAAGGTATGTCTCAAGTTAAAGATTCGCCACAATGATTACATGGGTAATCATTCGAAAATGGGTCAATTGAAAATACCTCACCTTACGAATATGTTGACATGTGAAAACCTTCCAAATGCGTTCTGGAGACCAAAGGCCAGGTATTGCTCATGAAGATATTACGCTGAGGGGTATGATTTGGCGGTATATTCCTTGACATATTTCTTCCTGGTCCGATAAAAGGTTATTTTCTCACCTATTCGCGCAATTTAAAACAATATTTAGACAACAAAGACCACTTATAAGTTGCTATTGAGTTTAATACTGTGTTTTATTCAGATGCTGTTAATGCGACCACGGTAACAAGCCTTAATCACAACTGTCACTTTCATTTTATTCATCTCTTCTTTTAAGAGGATGGATGAATGTTTATTTTAGGAACCCTCACTCAACCACCCCTCCCCCAGCCCCTAACCAAAAGTTAGATCATCCCTGATGATGAACTGTAAATGTGTGGGGAAGAATGATGTGTTTATTTTAGCTCTAGGTTTTTAATTGATCTATTTGGAATCCTTTCAAAGGAACCTGAGGCCCTCGGGGCATATTTGTAACTGGGGGACAGGTGTCAAGACTGTTACTGCTTTTGGAGTTAGGAAAGAATGTCTGAATGTCCTTAATTGTGGATGATGTTTACCATGATATACACCTGCTTCTATTTAGATTAACTCGAGGGTATAGTGGCTACACAGATGTTATTTTGTTTCGTAAGCAAACCATGCACATTAAACATGGTGTGGTTTGTGGTATGTTTAGTAGAGAAGAAAGACATGAGGAGGTCACTGCAACCAGTCAAATCAGCCTGAAAGATTCTCAGCACGGTCCTCAACGGTTGTCACAAACAAATGCCGTAATACTAATATGTTAGTGCATCCATTCATTCTCACCTGCTTCTTGAGATGCTCTGTTGATAACACTTACTGTATCAAACCGATAGTTTGAGTTGAGTTTCAGATTCTAGTGGTTTGAGGTTCACAGAGAAAAGCTTTTCTTCTTTTCTTCTTTTTAAAAAAAAATCAAACAGTTACTATTAGGTTGAAGTAAAGACTCTCAGCTTTTATTTGATGGTATAAGTTTACATATTGGTTTCACCATTCAGAAATTACAAGACTGTTCATCAGTTGGATTCTGGATTCTGTTCTGTTGGATCATTTGTGCAGTCATAAGAGACACTGATTCTAGGCTTTGCGTTTGCCTTTGGAGTCAGCTATTGGTGTCTGTCAACACGACAACCAAAGAGACATCAATGAAAGTCAAGGAAGCCACAATGAGGCTGAAATATCAGGAAAAAAATCTGAAGCATAGCCTTAAACCCACCAAAAGCATCAGTTTGAACATCATTAAAAGGAAAAGTACTGGCTCCCTAACCCTAACCCTAACCCATTGCAAACAATCTGGTAGGCCTTGTACAGTGAGAAAGACTTCTACAGTGGATAGTTCTATGATGGTTTTCACCTTGTAGTAAAGCCTCTGTAGTTCTGCTGGTGAAGTCTTCTACAGATGGTAGTCTCTGACACTTTCACGCCGACCTCCTGGAGAGTGATCCTGATCTGTGGGACAGTCGTTTTTTGGGGGGCGGGGTTTCTTAATCGTGGTGAACATTCTATAGTCGTCCACTGTAGAAGTCTTCCTTGGCCTACCAGACCGTTTGTGATGTTGGAGCTCACAAGTGCTTTCTTTCCTTTTAATGATGTTCCACACAGTAGATTTTGGTAGGTTTAATGTTTTGACTATGTTTCAGATGTATTTAGTTTCTGATATTTCAGCCTCATGTTGGCTTCCTTGACTCTCACATTGTTAGACACCAATAGCAGACTCCAAAGGCAAACGCAAAACCTAGAATCAATACTAGACATTGAGAGCTGTCTTATGACTGCCCAAATGATGTGACGGAACACACTTGATGAACCAGAAACACCTGTCAAGCCAATTGTCCCATTACTTTTGGGTACCCTGAGATAGAGGTATGCAAAACAAATGCATAAAAACTGTTGCAATTTCTGAATGATGAAACCAATATGTACAAACATACCATCTAATAAAAGCTGAGAATCTCTATAACCTCAAGGTAATAGTTTGATTTCAAATCCAAACCTTCAGAGTGTAGAGCCAAAAGAAGAAAGAAAATGCTTCACTGTCCCATTACTTACACCTTATAAAACACATCATGATCAGATCATCAAGTGGCTAACATTTTACAGTTATATGGTCATTCTTTGTGGTGCTTGGCTGGCCACAATGCATCCTTTATTTTTCACACATGCATTTTCAGACCATGCATGGATGTTTAATTTGTTCTCTTCTGTCTGAAGTTCAATTTGTGTGGTTAAGTCCAGACAATTTTTTGTGGAGAGGTTTATGCAATTACTTGGAACTGTTGTCTTTCTGTCCTTTTAAGGGAGACCACAGCCCTTTATGAGAGTGTTTGTACAAAAGCCAGGAATACAAAATACGCCTGAGTTTAGATGACCAAGATGCCAAACTGGATCTGGTGCTTTTGTGGGTAGACCAATTTGTCGGCTAACTAGAACAATCAAAATATTCTTCTGAAGTGTCAATCTCCCAAAGCATTATTGGTGGGGGATTACATTAATTAACAGCAAAATTGGAAACGAGTGCCTTGAATGGAATTCCAGTTCAGATCTCTTCTGATTCTGATTTTGTTGGGGGAAAATTGGGGAAAGTCACATTTTGATGTAAAAATGTATTTCTCTTATCTTTCTGGGCACAAATTAATTTGAGCGTCCCACATTCCTGACACTATCATGGAGCTAAATTAAGACAATTTTTAAAAACAAATTGTAATTTTCAGAAGACCATCATGTAGTCAGTTTCTACTTAAGGTATACATTTATCTGGCTCTTTTATCCACTGTGTGCCCTCTGCTGAACCTCCATCCAGCACCCAGCACTGGAAGGGACAGGCATGAAATGACAATGTTAATAATGTAATGTAACATAATGTGAAACACTGAGTGGCCGCTGCAATGATTACAGACTATAATGTTTAATCTTTGATCTATGAATGATCTTGTTAAGTTCAGCTCTTGTGTGTGTACCGACACCAAAGAAAAAGCTAAAATAGGAGTGACATTTCTGCAGCATATGCCATCATGACAGATCATCATGATCATCACTGCAATGAGAAAGAAGTAATATTTCTCTCAGTATAAATATTTCTAGTGGTTAGAGTCTAGAAGAAGACTATGAAAAATAGAGGGGTAGTGAAAGCATGTTGTCAAACTTGCTGCAGAACAGATGTGGGGCCACATTTAAGAAACATGTTTCATGTGGTTTTTTGGTTGTCCCAAATTGGAATTGTTTTAAAGCCACAACACACAGAAACTGTGCCAGGAGGAAGGGTAGGGTGAGCACTCCGAGGAACAAAGGGTGGAAAACGAGGTAGCAGGTGGAAAAACATATTTGCCAAATTGCTGACAGGTGCTCTGCAGCCTTGGTTTGAAGGTTCAAATAGAAAACTCAGCATGGGGAATTGAACAAGCTTTCGATATTTGGCGAAGAGCCACTCAAAGCAAGATGTGACATTTTTTAGCTACCTAGCACATGGATATTTTGGGGGAATTTTCTTTGTTGAAATTGATTAAAACTCACAGATGAACCTTGCACTTTGTTCAGAGCTGCTGTGATTGTGTCCCAGGGATAATGTTGGGACAGAGAGATGTAAACCTAGACTGTTGGAGGTCAAAGATATTTAAACATGTGGAGATTCCAGCACATTTTAGTTTACCCTGTTAACTTTTTAAGCCAATGGCCCTCATTAAAATGATGTCCATACATCAAATCCCAATACACCAATGTTGGAAGGGTACCTCTCAGGAAATCCAAGTTTAGTTTGGATAATCTCTGTTCTGTATCCAAAACGTCTAAGCTCTAGTGACACGTGTCTATGCTTAGGTAATAAATTGTGATTTTAATCCCTGAAATATATCACTGCTCTGTCACGCATTTCTGGAAATGTCACCTGTTCGGAAGGGCTGATCGCCATGGTGATTAACATGCAAGCAACTTGATTGTACTTTAGTCAAATGGATTACTCCTGAATTCCAGAATTTGTGCACTATATAATGACTTATAATGACTTTATTCTTTGATATGGGTGTACAATCAAAAATGGTTTATGTACAATATTAGGTTATTAGATCCTGATATGTCCTGAAGGCAATTTCATACATCATACTGCCTTCAAAAGGAGGAATGGAAGGGAGGAGGGGGGGGGGGTCATATAATGAACCCCTGTAAAATCTGGTATTAAAGACTTAAAACTAAAAGAAGGTTGGGGCAACAAAAAGCATGATCCTGTGTTAAATATGTTGAAAACATTCCACGTTTTTCTTTGAAATAACCAGATGATATTGCTATGGCATCTTATAAACCTAAGGAACATCATCTGTAATATCTCATAAGATGGGGCTCTCTTTTTGTAAGCGTTCTGGAAATGTCTTATTCCACAAGTATCTCAAATGCCGTGTCTAAAAAATGAACGTACCAAAGGACGTTCCATGTACTGTGAGTGCATTCTGAACGCCTTGTCTCATGGATTCTCTGAAAGCCCAATGACGTTCTCTGTCCCAAAGGTAAAACAGCCATAAATAAATCTTTCCTTCTAGGAAAAGTTCAGGTTTTCCACTCATTGTATCTCTCATCTCTCCTGTCCATTTTGTTTTTTGATGTCACCAAGACAGTGGATTAGGACGGTGTCATTTGTGACGAGCCAGGATCTTCATTCAGCACAGAGCAACATCCAAAGGCCTTCGTGACTGCCTTAGTGGAAGCAGCTGTGAGACATTAGGAGGACTAGATGAGATAAGGCGTGTCTGAGGCGTCCCAGGCCCTTTGTTGATATGCAAAGTGTTTGATGTCAGTTTCAGTGCAGCTTGGTTTATGAAAAAAATGGTTCTCATTTGTCATGTCGAAAAGCCTTGTATGACTTATGCTTTAGAGAACGCATCCCAGTTTGTCTTTCTTTGTGATTTAGTCCCATTTCAAAGAGCTATTAAACTCAATTACAGGGATCAGGGGGTTCCCTCTCTGATTTGTAATATCCACAAAAGTATGGATGAAATACAGGGGGGCTTTGCCCAAAAACGGGGGAGCCAAAGAACCAAAGTGATGGCATATCCAGTGGCTGTCACATGACAGCCATCCATTGGCAAGCATTCCGTAGTTGTCGATCATTTACTTTTACCAGCATTTTGTCATTTCGAAGAATCTGCACTAGCACCCAGAAGTGCACTTATGAAACTAATCCTAAAAGATTTAACCAGCCGTACAAAAACAAATCTTTCAGTTGTTGTCGACCACACACCCATTGCGAACAGTGTGGGCCACATCACAACATCACACGTCACATCACAATGTTTTGACTTTACTTTCTGTGTGGCTGGCTTAACGAGATGCCGGAAAAATAATCTGACCCGATATGAATTATGACCTGTTTCATTTCTTGAATTTAATGAAATTCAATTATTCATTGATGTAGACCATTCAAATTAAGTGATTGGATAATTAGATTCTTCATGATTGCATACAGATGTTGCAGTGAAGTAGTGTTTTGTGACGAGAAACGACAGTAAATAGATAGATTCAAACCTATACCATATGTTAAGGCTAAGAGCCACTCTGATACGGTAAATGTGACATCACATTCTAATTATGTTATATATGATTGATACTGTTAATCACTTCCCTGTTCTCAGTTCAACTCTATTGTAATATTGTTGACTACTATCCATGTAAATTTGATGTAATGATGGCATGGCAGCGAAATGTGTTTGTGTACGGCACTGTACCTTAAGAATGTCATATATTAGGGCTTATATAACTCTATACAGTATATAGAATTACTATCATGAACCATGTTTACCCTTAATTTGGCATCGATGCAATCATTTTTGCAGATAACCTCTCATCTTTCTCGATGGTTTTACCTACCAGTAGCTGTCACATTTGAGGGTGAAGTACAGTATCTGCAAAATGACCCAAATTGTTTTCCCTGTCAGCAGTAAGCCAACTATGTACTCACACAACTGCAGTCAACCAGCATACTTATGAACTAGAAAAAACATCACACAGATTTTGTTACAAAATTTGCCCAACTTAGACATGTCAAGCGGCCTCATACAGAGGACCACATGATTTGGGATCAGTGAAGAAAATGCGAAAGTTACGGGATGCAGACTAACATTACCTTTCCTCTGGAGAGATCTAAAATACAAGGGTCTTGAACTGTATGTTTGGCGCCTGAAGGTAAAAGCTGTTGGAGATATTTGAACACGCTTCAATAAAGTGTTCCCCTGGTATATTAATGTGCTCTTAAACTGGATGACATATAATCCTAGTTTATTGTTTCTGGCCTTATGTACAAATCTATATTTGATTTCACATGTAATACATGAATTGGCAAGCTACGTTATTGGAGCATTCTATGTCTATTTGATTAGATTTATTACTTATCCACTTATGGAGTAGATTTCTATGAACTTCTCCCTTGTGTGCATGCAGCCCAAATTTGAAAACAGTTATCAAACCATCTTAAGAACAAAGAAAGCTGATTGTCAAGCTATTTCAGGTTCATTCCATTACTTTGTCAATGCAGGGCATTCTGGTTTCTAGCCTTTTGTGGGAACAGTTTGATCTTGGGAGCAGTTAGAATAACATATTCGCAATATTAATTTCCATAGTCTGAAGAAAGAGACCAATGAGTCATATATCAGGCATCTCCTGGCTATTGTTTAAAGAGGCTAGATGCTGTTTGTTGTGTTCAGATGGAGGAAAACCCTGCACTTGAGAACGTTTTTCTCATAACTCTTGCTGAAAGGCCTGAGTCTTTGTTTGAAGTCTTCGTGCTGTGTGTTGACATGACCCGAGTTCTCTCTGTAGTAACACTAATCCCGTTCCATCAGATCACATTAGAACAATCAAAATTGCACACATATTTCATGTGACAAGATTTCCATCTTTTTGGAGGAAGGTTCCAAGAGGCGTTCCGTGCAATGGGCGTTCTTTGCCAGGAAAGAAACGCCCGCAGAGGAAGTTGAATATGTGTGTGGCATGTATCAAACCATACATTAGTATCAAACCATACATTATTGCAGCGCTTCATGATTTAACACTGGACAGTGTTCATTCCATTGCAAGGATCACATAACTGTGTGCTGTGGAGTGCTTCTTCGTTTTTTGGAGTGAATCCTTATAGCCCTTAATGTTCACCCCCCAGCGTATGCTTATCGTACTTTCGATTAAAAAAAAGAAGAGATTTTAACATGCTTTTACCATCTGCCGCACTAAGCAGTAGTAGAAACGGCTCCAATGGAAACAATGTTTATTATTTTGAAGGTGGCCATATTGAACTGAATGTGGCTATAGTGAACTAAAATGAAAGAATAACTATGATTTTTTATTTGTTACTCCTAGTCATAATGTACCGGATCCAAAATATTTACACTCTGTAGGTCGATAGCTGGGAGAACCTCAAAGCGATCTGTCACATAGCTTGGCTGTGTTTTTTCAACCATTTCATCAGGTATTTGATCTAGTTTCATTGGCCTACAATTGTTGACACTATTTTCACCTCGTTTTGAGGTTTCTCCTACTCAGTTGCAGCTTTTACATTTCATATAAAGCAAATTACATTGGTTTGAAAAAGGAACACAGCTGGTGGGTCTCAACTGAGTGCAAGCTCATGCGCCACATGCTTTCAATCAAATCCTATTAATTTTCTATGACAAAAAGCGGCTTGCTTTCGAAACATGTCATGGCACAACATGGAGTGTGTTTACTAAGTGTAACCAAATCCTGTTTCTTGTAAAGAGGGCAAATCCACAAGAGAGTCCCAAACACATACAGATGAGTTTTTCAAAGCTGTGGCTTTGCTACTGCGATGACAAGCCAGCACAGTTCCTTCACATTGGCTGTGTACATGAAACGATGTGAGAGGAAAGTGATGAGTTATCCCCATTATCTCACCCTGGCACTGCCACAGTCGCACACACCCCTCAATCCCATGCTGTGTCTATCTCCCATGACTTTTTTTCACACGCAAATAATCCCAAAGTCATCACTTAACTTAAAAGAGGAGTTGATGTGTGGGGCTGAAGCGGGTCTCTCTGCAGTATTCTGTCATCATATCCTCCCAAAGCCATGTGCCATACTTCCATCATTGCATGTTGTTACATATGTTATGTAGAATCTGAACATAATGCACATTATAATCTTTTAATTCTTACATTGCTGAACCTCATCCACCTTCCTTGTGCACCTGACGAAAGCAAAGTGTTGATTATTAGTGTGATTAGTACAGGTACGATCTTCCCCCAATGGTTGAATCACAGAAGGACTAGTGATGTGAATGATAGTGAGGATTGCAACCTAGTACCTCATGATAATAAGCTATTATCAGTCTCATCTTGTGATGTTGTAATTAACCCAGCCTATTTCTGCACTGTGTTTTTCTGTGGCGTTTTCAATGATTTCTACTGTCAAATATTGATATTGATGTCTTTGGGCCAGATGGGAATACTTGAAACCTCTTGCGCAGCTGTAAATGTTTTACTGCACACACTTATTTGCACAGATGGCAATGTTAAACAGTCCTGATTATGCATTGAGGTGGATCACCCTCCCTCCAGGCCTGACCATCATTGAACAGTCAGGAGTGATGTTTTGAGTTGACCCTTAAATTCATTATGTCCCTTACATTTCGGGATTGTCAAATACTCTTCGGTAAGAGTATATAAGTACAATTTCCTCACTGTATGACAGTATTTTCGAATAGAAATCTTTTTGGAAGGGATATGCTTGAAATGGTACAGTTGGAAGTGTGTGTATGAGGTCTGTAGACTGCATGTAATGGATGACGGTTGGTTTGCTGCGTCACGTCCAGTGTCAGTTGGCTCCAGCTGTCTCCCATCTGGACAGGGCTGCAGATTGGTGGAACATCTGGAGCTCTGTGGACAGATGAGTCTCTCCTCCACTGGACTTTGTCTGGGGTAACACTAGGCTTATGAGGTGAGAACATGGTCACGTCTGGTCCAAGACGACTGCCTAAATGTCTCATAC
This sequence comes from Nansenia antarctica, assembly GCF_963989245.1. NCBI lineage: Eukaryota > Metazoa > Chordata > Actinopteri > Argentiniformes > Microstomatidae > Nansenia > Nansenia antarctica. The sequence goes on along the minus strand of NC_137689.1, from coordinate 26,413,420 downwards.
ACCCCCCCCCCCCCTTCATACAATGTATTAAGTCAATCAAAGACATTGTGTGAGTTAGAATTTCTTTCTTTGTATTTAGGGGTTGCGTTATGGATAGAATTGAAAGTTGAAAGTGAAAGCCATTGAACCTCTCAAAGAATATCAAGTGCAGGCATGATAATGGTATAATTAGAACACCACTGCATAAATGCATGTATATCTCCAGTGTTCCCTGGACTTACTCTTTTCAGAGTAACAGGGCAGTCATTCATTCATGAATCGTTCCTTCTAGAAACACTGAGCTTTCTCACTTTCTCGTCTTGGTGAAAGGGGTGAAGTGGAGTCTGGGTGCTTTTAAAAGAGTCAGAGGATGTTCTGGATTATGATTAAAGGCATGTACCATGTTTATGATATCAAACTTTTCAATCGTTTTTATTTGAATATCTCTGTGAGCAGACTCATGTAGAAAGAATCCTAATAATGTTTATGTGTTGAAAGATTATGTAATGTGCAAATTCAACTCCTCCCATCGCTCTGCCAATGACTTGTGTTGTAAATATGGATCATTGGACTACATTAAACAGCACGTTTCACTAGGTTTTAAAGTTTGCTTGGTTTTGGGAAAACTCACCCACATCCCACTAATGTACAGATGTATAGAAGGTATGTATAGAACCTAACCTCCATCACAATGACATATTCAGTGATTTATTAATTATTATTATTAGGAAGAATTCTGGTGGACCCCAAATGAGTTCCCAGTGTGCCACCATCACTCTTTTACCCTTCTCATTATGGTGATGAAAACTGAAATCTTCTTTTGTTTTGAATCTAATTCATTAAATTTCCTCTGAAAGGCTGTAATATATTAAATAGGTGTTCTTTCTCCAGAGGCGTGTAACATGATTACTTGATTAATTCTCTGTTCATTATGCCAAAGACAGTCAGTAAGGCTTCTCTGGGCTGCACCATGAGGGGGGTTGACAGCATCTCTCTGGATCTGGTTGGTTGCCTGTGGTGCTGAAATGACATAATGACACCAAAAAGCACATGATGCAAAAAGAGAACACTCCTCAACCACCCTTACTTACTTATTAACCCAGACTCATATATAGTCCTTTTCTCACCTCCGGAAATCCTGGGAACATTTGTCGTTTTTTTTTTTTTTTTTAGCAATGTTGAAAAGTTTATTGACTAACACTGACTAACTTGCTCTTTTCAAGAGAAACAGAAAAGGGGATGGGGTCACTTCACTTCTGCTCAATGCCAATCAAAATGAGAAACGCTGAAGGTGTAGCAGCCAGCACTACATTCAGAAACAGAAAGGGCTAATAACAATTTTTCCAGAAGACCGTGATTTGGAGGTATGCGAGATTTCTTACTTATTAATTCACTCAGTCATTGGCTGGCTTACATGAATATGTTCATCAGAAGCCTCCTGCTTTTGAGTCCTTACTGCCTCCATCATGGGTTCAATGAGTGTGTCCCTGGATCCCTGGATCGATCACTCCCCGACATGTCGTGACGTTAGAATTATAAGGTCTAATCTCCACTTTTGTCAAAATTTAGTTTTTTACATAATGTGATCCATTAGGTGTTTATTAATGCCTGTGTGGTGTTATTTTCTAAATGTTTAAATGTTTTAGTTAGTAATTAATAAAATACAATGGTTCCATCTAGGGCTGGGTTAAAAAAATCGATTTCCCGATTCTGAATCGATCTTCATTGAATGAGTGATTATCGATTCATAAATCCCGAGATCGATCTTTCATGCATTTTCCTGCTTGCAGCTTCAACCCGCAACAAGATCTCGTGGCCAGATCTCACGCTACAAGAATTTATCATATCTCACGCAACGAGAGGTCTCAACTCGTTATTTTTTTTCCGTACCCGCATTCAGCGTAATGCACGCCCACCTTCAGCGTAATGCACGCCCACCTGCCTCTGATTGGCCGAACGTACGCCCACCTTCAGCGAAGCTCCGAAGATAACCGCTAAAACAAATCAAACAAATAATTCATAATTTTGCTTAATTTTGCTCCGTGAACGTTTAATATGGGTTGCCAAATAGCTCCCGTATAAACGTCCGCCATCTTTGTTTATACATTTTTGAGACTGGGAACGTTCGGCCAATCAGAGGCAGGTGGGCGGGAACGTTCGGCCAATCAGAGGCAGGTGGGCGTGCATTATGTAATAAGAAGTACATTCATGTGAATGAATGAATGAATGGTCTTTATTGTCATTGCTATAGTACAGGTACCAAACAACGACATTTGGGAGGGGTGGCTCCCCTGGTGCTAGGAAAGAAAAAAAAACGTAAAAAAAAAAAACAAGAAGGGAAAGGAGCTGGTTTACATAAATAAAGGCTATGTACACTATCCACTATACTATACTGTACAGATAAAACGACTAGGGTTGTCATATTGCACATAGTGTTATTGCACATTCATTTAAAGTGTCGCAGTTTGCAGGCTTGAAATGTACACATTCAGTCTGTTTGTCCTTGCGGCCATGGTCCTGTACCGCCTTTTCGAGGGCAGCCGGGCAAAGTGTTCGTACCCAGGGTGGGATGGGTCTCTGGAGATCTTGGAGGCCTTCCTGAGGCAGCGTGTGTTGTACAGCTCTTCCAGAGAGGGGAGGGGGGCGCCGGTGATCTTCTGGGCTGTTCTCACGACTCTCTAGCGCATTTCTCTCTGCGGTTGTGCAGCTGGAGAACCAGTTGCAGATGCAGTAGGTGACTGCATCTGCAACTGCTTTGGAGTCAATTCTTAATGTAAACATTGATATGTTTAACAATGCTACATGTTATAGGGTTCCTTGAACCATTAGTTCTGAGAATCTCTTCCTATTCAAGGAAAATTGATATTGTAACTAAATCAAATCGGAATCGAATCGTTTTGGAAAACAGTGGCGATACCCAGCCCTAGTTCCATCTCCCAAAACATAATGGAATGTAAAAACTTTGACGCTCAATATCTCTGAACTACCCTAAACGGAGATAGAACCTTATAATTCTAAGCTCACAATGTCCCTTCACTCACAATGTTCAGACATCCCTACTCTTAAGAGCTGTGGGTTAAAACAATGTCTGAATCCAGTCCTGATCTTTAGTGACGCCCCACCTAGTGAGTCTTGACTGGATCAGTCCACCGCTCTCAGTATCCATGTCAAAGACTTTTCTACACAGGTCAAACAGAAATGCCTTGTGAAAACAAACAGAATTGACAAAAACAAACAGACTTTTTTGTATAAAGATCCAGGATGTCACATTCAAGCTTTCTAAAAGCTTCCTAGTGGTTGTAACGACTATGTTAATGAGATCCCTTGTAAGGGGTATTGCATTTACGACCGCCGTTTTGGTCGGGGGAAAAAATCGCCTACCATTGTCCTACTCATTTGCATTTAACTATCCGTGCAGAAACACAACCGCTAATTTACGACACTGCAAGTCCATTTCGGGGGGGTTATATTATTATTATTAGTGAGGATGATGCTGTTGGGAATTTCAGACACACTTACAGAGGGTTAGGATTAGGGTTAGGGCCTACATGTGAAAAATACACTGAAATGTTTGAAAGGACATGAGCATTATAATTTGCCAGGAAGGCAAAAAGGCTCCCATGATTGACAGTTTACGAGAGCCCAATGGACCATGTGTACATGCTTTTAACACTCACACATCACGTCATCTGACATGTATCCATTACCTTGTCCAAGTCTAAACAATGGGCTTCATAGGGCAGTGTTCGCTAGCTGTTTCATGTAAAGTGTGCTAAGGGAAACACTTAACAGTCATTTAATTATCCATTCTTTTTATACTGTATATACAATACATTATGCATAGGATAAACAGTAGCAGTCGTGTTTATTCTTTAAATCATTCATGAGGAAGGTCATGAAATTTCATGGTTGTTTTTACAGCCTGTTCACAACATAATTACTAAGGACATATTTCATGAAAGAACAACAGCGCTGAGGCAGATGAGCTTGGGTTTGTACGACAAGTGAAAATAAATAGGAGAGCGGAGGTAGCTACTGTGAAACATACCCTCACATCCAGTGTAATCACCCTCTCTTTCACCCTCTCTTTCACCCTCTCTTTCCACCGTGATCCAAGTCCTGCCAAACAATCTGGCTATAGATAATTCTATGAAGGATTACAAATGTTTTCTTTGAAGTTATCTCAATGAAACAATCAGTCTTCTGTCTCACTGTAATTTGCATTTTAACACAGCTTGTCAACATTAGAACAGTGGTCAAAACCAAACATTTCAATAAATAACAGGATTTCAGAATACAAGATCCTTTTTTTCATCTTTTTCCAGCAAAACCAACGGCCTTGCATATGTACACACCTTGTACATAACTTTGGCATTAATATGACTGTCTTTGGTTTCCATGTATTATGAATGAGACCTGCTATGCAACATGAATCTGATAACTCAAAATCTCGGGATCAGCATGTCACGCACACACACATTGCAAACAAATCAATAAAACAGTAGCCCCCGGCGATAGTGTTCCTCCCCATGGCTCCTCTTTCCCATAATGCATTCCCAAAAGTGATAGCACCGCTCTATGTGCCAAAAATGTTCTACATGTCACTGCAGGACTGAATCCAAAGATTTAGGAATCAGAATCGGGTTTTTTTTTTATTTTATTTTTTTATATATATACGTTTCCACTCCCATGTCACATAATCTGTCTGTTTGACCCCCTCTGGAGCTCCATATGCTGTTGACACAGAGAGCGAAGAACATTCTTCACACTCGTGTCCACGCACATACACAGAACACAACAGTGTTGGCCCACGTCAAGGGCAAGGCGCTGGGTGGTCTGTGAAGAGGAATAAGTCAAACCGGTCTCTTACCGTCTTTTTTTTTTTACCCACTGTCCCTCTGGCCTCCTCAGGGGGTTTGGCGTGCGTGTCTGGCTCAGCTACAAGCTCCCTGTTGGGCTTGGCCCCTGAGCAGAGTACATATCTGACAAAGAAAGAAGCCTTTAAATCAATCCCCCAAGCCAAGTGCATGACCCGGTCTAGGGACATACACAGAGGACATCTCCTCAGGGATTATTTGTAACTTTATGCTCGAGGGATCCAACCATTATGTCTCTCAGATCAGGCATGCATATAAGACCAATTAAAGCAGTTAGATTAGAACTGATTTTCTGATCTACTGAAACTGTATACAGTACATGCTTCCTTGTGTGCCTGTTTACATAGTGTACGTGAAGTGAGAACAGGCTAACATGTCTAATGCCACAAAGCAGAACATGCCAGCTGAGCTTGTCCAGGGCCCATAATCAAGCACCCTAGTCTTTATAGTATGTATCAAACTCAACCAAACTTTATTTATATAGCGCAAGTCATACATTGAAGGCCACTCCAAGTGCTGAACATAAAAACAAAAGTAAATCAAATACAACACAATAAAACAAGAGGTAGGCGACTCAAAAATAGATCAAATACAACACAATAAAACCAGGAATAAAACAGAAGAAATTGGAGATAAGAAATAGGAGTAAAAGTGCAAGTTGAGATAAACTAGATAGAAGCCAGGCTAAATCTTTCTTTTAAAGATATCCACACTCTGCCACCCTCAAGTCCTCCGGCGAGCCGTTCCAAAGGCCGGGGCCCTAAAGCGTGGCTGAAAGTCTCTAGTGTCAGATGGTTCTAGGAGTTTGATTTGTGATTAACAAAGATCCCTATGAGTAACCTGAGGAGAACCTGCCCCCCTGAAAAGACCTGTCCTCTTTGAGAGGTCTCCTTAGGGTGTCCAATAACAGCCGGGGTTGGAGGGCCCATATTCATTGACCCCCTTCTGGTCTCTTGGCTGTGTAGAGTTCGGTTAGAGAACATCATTACAGTTCCAGCCCAGCTGTCTCAACCCTGGTTAGCTGCACTACCAGATACGGGGGTGAAAGGTCTGTACTCCGATCTCCTCTATTACAGTGCCATGAATGAGATGGCAATGTCCGCCATCAGTATAAAAGATGCAATTTAAAACGCACCTGGAAACACCACCTGCATAGAAATGCTCCATGTCTCACGGCAGACTCATGTTGCATCGTCTAGACAACGCGTCTCTCCAGCCTTTCAGAGCCCGGGCGCATTAGGTTAGCATTTGGCAGGTCAGCATCTATTCCCGGTGATAGCCTACTCCTCCCCACACTGGGCTCATCTAATATTGGATGTGTTCCTTTGCTCCCTAGGGCATCTCTCATCTCTCTCTCTCTCTCTCTCTCTCTTTTTCTCTCTCTGTCTCTCTTACCCTGCTACCTGACCTCCACTCTCCTGCCTGATTTACTTCCCCTGTCTTCCCCTGTTGCTATGGATGGTCTCTTCTGTATTACCTACTGTACCTTTGCGCCTGTCTGATGAATCACTGTTATCTTGAAGCTTCAATCCATGGATCCATTTCAACCTGTGTGAGCAGTACACAGGAGCATCAAAGAAGGGACTTGGAGTGTGAACTCTACAATATAGCATTAAAAAGGACTGAAGTGACATAGTAGATTTGTGTTTCAACTCAGCACTTCTCTCATGTTTTGCATAGTCTGTCTGGATTTCTCTCCAGGTTTTTTTTTTTGTAATAGAACTTGAATACATAAAGCATTAGTCATATCCATGCTGTGGGCCATCAACAACTGAGGTGCTTTTTCCTACTTATTATTTGTGCTAAACTAAATATGACAACTGATGTACGTATGAAGTTTACCCAAGCACCCATGCAGTTTACCCAAGCACAGATTGTTAGTTTTACTCATCCCACTGTAAGACAATATCTTGCTTCGAGAACCCATGTTCTTGTCAAATGTTGAGAACTTAATTCTTAATCCAGTAAGTGTGAAACTCAAAACCTTTTAAGAGCTCTGCCTGTGTGATCACTCAAAGACTTCAAATTACTCTTCATTAATAATCTTGTTCAACAGCATTAGTTTTCCCAGCTACAGGCTGTTCTTGCCAATATCTTGTTTCAGATGTGCAAATATGCTTGATAGACATGAAGATAAAGCACAACGTAGTGATCGACCGCCTGCTGAGATGATGTATGTATTAATCATATCCCTTGTTATCCCCATACTTCAGAGTGTGAATCCTTTATCCTGGGCAGAGGGTCACGCTTGTAAGCATTGGATGCAAGCCACATATTGTATTGACATTGGCTGAATATGTCGAGTGTTTCTAGTGTAAAGGCGGGCAATGGCATACAGTATAAGCACCTAACATCTATTTTGTGGTTATACTTCGGTGGAAAAGTACTTGCTGAGAGTCAATTTCACACAAAGCTGAGGTTCAGGGGTCTTCTTTAAGGCTCCACAGACTGTAATGAGTGCCTGTCAGGTTAGCTGAAGTTTTGGCTGTCCTCTCTCTTTACGGGCTGGCTGGGATTTCAAAGGCCCCGCCGATAAACAAAATAACTCCCAGCACTGCTCTCACCCTTTATTGTCCTGCCCGGTTTTAATGTCGCCCAGGTGCAGAGTTAAGCACGAACTCCAGGATTTTCTCAATCCGGCAGCATCCACAGAAGCCTGCTGTTGTGATCCGTCAGCTCAGTGTGATGCAGGGGACATCCTCAATGCAGAATAAAGGCGTTGGCACTGTAAACAAGTTGTAGTCACTCTCAATAAGTTCTTCTTGAACTACTTTTCTCCTATAACATTGTTTTATTTTTTTGCTGACTGTGTAGAGCAAGGTCTTTCATGCAGGTAGTGAAATACCTGATATCTACATTTGCAATCCCAAAAACCACAGTAGTGTAGCATTAGCAGTGTCCCCAAAAAACGTCACGTATTTTTAAACCCTATTTCTGGGACTATTCCTAACATATGGAAAGTAGTCCACGTGCTGCCGCTTCACAAGGGAGGAGACACTAGTTACCATGTGTAGATAAAATATTAGAATCCTTGCTCAACTGCGGTCCTTTTTAGCTAAAAAGTGTATTCTGAATATGCAGCAATCTGGCTTTAGACCTGGTCATAGGGCCATCTCAGCGACATCACTGGTCATAAATGACATTGTTAGTGCTCTGGATTAAAAAAAATACAATGTATTGTTCTATTTATTGATTTTCTAAGGCATTTGATACAGTTGATCATCATCTTCTGCTGAATAGACTGGCATCTATTGGTTTGGATGAGGGCACCTGTGATTGATTCTCAGTGGTCAAACTCAGTCTATAGTAGTGAATGGTGTGACGTCTGAATTCCTTGAAGTCAGGAAAGGGGTGCCACAGGGTTCCATTTCAGGCCCACTTCTATATACTTAAGTACAGTATATCTTATACTTATATGTCACAGGGTCTGGTAAAAAAGTCCACAAGTAGGGCAAGGTCATTTTTCAGTTTTGAAAGTGCCGATTGTAAGCTTTCAAATGACGTGTCATACATTGAAATCTGTAAATAGTTGAAGGAGATATGCTTATTTGAATGTTGGTACACCTCAAACCAAATACCGGAGAGAATGCCTCTGAATTACCATCGCGTTGGTAGCAAGCTGTTTATTTATAAAGCTCTTTTACCAAAACTTCTACCAAACTTCACTCCTAAATTATAGAACCATGAGGTATTCCACCCGATCACAGGAGTGGTTAGTTGTTGAGGTCCAATATGTTTCCACGACCTTGGAACAGCTTTTAGCCTGTATCGTCAGAAATACTGGTGGTCAAACCAGTCAAATACTAAAACTAGACTTTCTCTTGCTCCTAGAGATCCTGGTTTCAGAGGAGTGTTCATGTTTTGTATGAAATTGAATCTTGCATTTGTTTTACACTTTTAGCAGATCCTTTTATCCATAGCGACTTACATTAGAGATTAAAGGGAAAAGTCTCCCTGGAGTAACTTAGGGGATACGTGTGTTACTCAAGGGCACACTAGTGGTGGTGTTCCCAAGTGGGAATTGAATTCATGACCTTCTGATCACCAGTCGAACTCACTATCCACTAGGCCACCACTACCCCTAGGAGGGTTTTTTCGTATGTTTTGTTTGTTTTTTTGTTTTTCATCGTATATTTTTGGATCAGTTGTATTGCAGGGCACCCTTGATGTGAGTCTTTGTTAAAATAAAGGTTAAATAACATTTAAAAAATTAGGAGTATCCATATAACCAAGACTGCACTATAAATGCTGACACCCGCATATCAGCACATCAGAATCACCTCAGGAGTATATAATCATCGTCAGTGCACGTGGACTATCACCCCAAAGGAATGCAATAGAGCCATAAAATGAACCTTTTGGCATGAAGTCATGTGAGGTAATGCTTTACTCATTGTTCATGTTTGGCAAGCCCAGTCTTCTTTGCCAATTTTCACGGTTTTTAATTTTACAGGTATGGTTTTCCTTCATATTGGACCTTTACTTTTTAAACAGTACTTTGAAGACATCTATGGTAGATGGTAGCCTACCTAAGAAGGTGTGTTGTCTACTACAGTTGTTACAGTTGCTACAACTCCATTACAATGCAACTACAAAAAACACGTTTTTACTAGTGTGGTTACAAAGTTACTACACAGGCATAGAGGCAACTTAATTATCCTTTATCCTCCTAGATATCCTACAAAAGCAATAATGCAAGAGACAGACCTTTAGTGCAGCTTATATGGACTTCCCATTGTTTCCTTTGGGTGTGGTTCTACATTATATCTGATCAAATATACGTGTTCGAAATGATCTGCAACAGGGTTTTCTGTTTTATCTGATGTCCATGAGGGTCTCACCTGCTTTCAAGTGTTTGCTGGAAGGGTAAGCCTGATCTCAGCCTCTGGCATTAAAGTCCGTGAAATGTATGGCTACTGCTTACTATCGTCATAAATGTGCTATTTTCAATGAGTAATCAATAACACAGCTCAAGAGTGCGCCTTGGCACCAAGCCTCCTGTTCCTGTCAAGGGCAGTGTTGTTGAGTCCAACATCTGACTCTCTACTATCCATCAGAGCCTCTTTTGCTGCCTGGGTTTGGTTTGCTGCATCTTGTACCATTCACACAAGCCCGATGCCTTCCATCAATGGAATCATGTTTTCACATTGTTTCCCTGGAGTTGGGCATGCAGCAGAGACGTTAATCTCTCCCCTCCATTTTTCTTTGTATCTGTTGAGAGGAACTTTGCCGATCGCATTGCAGTTTGGTCTAATTTATGTTCCACAAGTGCAGGTCTCATAAATACTAAAAGTGAACAAAGCCAAGTAATTCAATCCTGTGTCAACAAAGGCCAAAAAACAGAGACAAATCTAATCCAACCCAGCAGGGTTCCAGTCTGGATATGAAATATCAGTTTTTTATTCTCGTCCTTGAAAGAACATCAACTTTCCCCTCTCTTAGTACACATTGCCCTCTGAATTTCCACGAATCTCCTCTCAATTATATCAGCACATTTTGTATTTCTTTTTGCATATTCTCTTGATGGCTTTTAGAGGACCTGCAGATGTGAAATGATAAATACTCTTAACAGCTCAAATGTTCCTTTTATCTCCCACTGCACAACAGAATACATTGCCCCAGAAGAACAGGGTGGAGAACTCTCCCCTCTCAGAAGACAGTGAGCATGTCATCCTCCGTCGCTCCAAAAGGAGCCAGAATAAGCGACCTGAATCAGGTACGGACTCCAAATGATGTCATTGTATTCGCAGAGGGTGGAATCCTAACTCGAGATCCAGCGTGCTTAAACGGAATCGTCACACAAGCCGATGCAAGATTCATGCAAAACGTTACGTGAGGATCTCGAGTCAGGATTACACCCAGAATGCCTTACATTTTGCTCTAATTTGCCAGGTGGATGGTGAAATGAATGCTTATCATCTGAATCAAGAGAGTATATGGCTCCTGGTGGTAGTGAGGTTTTGGAATGCTAGTGGTGCTTGTTTACAGAGGCTGCTGTATTTTGGGAGGGAAACGTTGTCCCCCCACTTCTAGGCAGTTGGTATGAAACCAGAACTTAAGTAATGACATTTTTGCGGTCCCCCTCCTGGTTTTTTGGTTTGACAGGGGTGAGCACAAACCTTTTTGATGTGGTGTGCAGTTCAAAGCCTGAGATGCATTGCATGTGTACATTTACAATGCAGTAATTTGTTTGGGCGCTCTATCATTACCCTTGCATTTCTTTCTCCCCCCCCCCCGCTTCTTTCTCTCTCTCTTCCAATTCCATTGTGGTCTACTGCTGTTAAGATATCAGTTGAAGTGAGTCTACATACCTCAGCCCCACACACAATAAGGTTGGAATGATCCTGCCTGCACCACTGACGCATTGTTCCTTTTCCTCTGATTACCTCCCAACCCCAGTCAGGGGAGGCTGGGGAGATGATTGGCATGTGTTTTGAAGGCGTCCGCTTCCTGTGCAGAGGGTTTATTTACACATAAATGCAGTGCTGTGATTTTCAGTCAAGATACTGAATGGACGAAAATGGTGCTGAGATTTCAGATGGGAATGCATGTTACTGCTGCCCTGTGATCTATAGTATACAGTATATTCAGTGGCAATTTGTCAGTCACCAAGCACATTTAGAGAATTGGATATTGCTAGTTAGAATTGAGTACGGGTAAAGTGATGCCAGGTAAAGGGTCCTACTGATTATACAGATACACACAAGCACAATTGTACCAAAATAGTTCTGCATGTGAAGTGTGCAAAGCACAAAATATGCCAAAAAGGCAGAGAGTGGAGATACTAGATCTTTGGCTGAGAAGCCTGCCTGGCCTTAAACTACTACATGCATCAGCATGGAAGAATGGATCCCTTACAAACATATGTAAGGCCTAGGAGAGGGAGCAAGCATGGAGAGTCGGGTCTCTCCAAAAGAACCCAGAAGGATGTGGGAAGGACAGACATTACGGAGGGCTAGAACAACAACAAAGCTCCAATGTTAACGCATTAACGCTCACGATTAATCAGGAAACCAGGAAATTAACTATATGCAGGTTACATTCGTGACATTGGACCCAATCAAAGTGACAAAGAGGCAGGATAAACAAAAATATCATAACAAGATGGCGGCTACTTCACTGGAAATGAGGATATCTTCCACTGCAGTATCTGAAATAAATATACACCATTTTGTATTTTTATTTTTTTTTTAAATCTAAACACTTACTCTACTGTCTCTACAACTCTACAACTGTCCTCGATCCAAGGTAAAGAGTGTGTGTGTGTGTGTGTGTGTGTGTGTGTGTGTGTGTGTGTGTGTGTGTGTGTGTGTGTGTGTGTGTGTGTGGGTGTGTGGGTGTGTGGGTGTGTGTGCGCATGTGTATGCGTGTGTGTGTGTGTGTGTGTGTGTGTGTGTGTGTGTGTGTGTGTGTGTGCGCATGTGTGCGCATGTGTATGTGTGTGTGTGTGTGTGTGTGTGTGTGTGTGTGTGTGTGTGTGTGTGTGTGTGTGTGTGTGTGTGTGGAAAATAAAGAGAAGGATGAAAACTAAACTTTTTTTTAAATTTCAGACTAGCTTGTCTGTTACCAGCTAAAATATTATAATTATAATTCTATATTAATTTAATCTTATTCAGAAATCATCAAAACTGAGCTGAGATGTAAAGTTAAGTTTCCTCTAACCAGTTTGTCATGCCAAAAAGAAAGAGAAAGAAAAAAATCTTTATTCCAGCACCACACATCTTTTTGTTTTATCTCCCCCCAAAAGTTAATACTACTATTTTAAACTTATGATTAACCATGATGATTAATCATGATTAATCACAGCCGATTATTGTGATTAACTTGATTTAAAAATGTAATCGTATGCACTAATACATATATGGGAACTATATATGGGAACAGCATTGAGAAATAGAGCCACTACAAAGGCTTTGTGCCTGTCTCTATGCATTATTTCAGACTGCACTGTGATTTCCATGATCTCGTAAAACAACATGTGTGTGTGTGTGTGTGTGTGTGTAAAAATGTAGTAGCGTGTTCCAGCAATGATCAACCCATGAACGGCCCAATGGACTGTGATGAGAAGGCCTGTATTTGGGGCTCAGTAAGGAATCATCTGTTTATTGTCAGTGGACTGAAATGGCCCGACTGTCTATGGCTGTGTCCACCCTGCCCATGCTCTGGACACTTCCGCCGTATTCTGCCCAAAAATACGCAGACGAAACATGCACGAACAAACTGCCGTTGTGACACCTGATCTGTGTTGATCTTTACCTCCGTTGGTTTAACAGACAAAGCTGGGGGGAAGGGAGGGAACCCAACCCCCTCTGTGGTGTTCTCCCCCGGGGAGATTAAGCTCTGTATTGAGGGGTGGCATTAATCTTTACAAGTACAAAATGGTTGTGATTTGTTCACCTGTTGATCAAAGGCTGGGGGGTCACAGTTGTAACCAGTAGAGGTGGAATCACACGGAGACATGTTCTGACACAGACGGGGCCGCCGCTCTTAAAAGGAAGGGCTTCGTGTTCACCTGTCATGTCGTGTCATGATGTTCTCTCCTCGTTATCATCACCTACATGTGTCAATGAATTCGTTCTGAAAGATGTGTTCAGACCACACAAACCCCATCTGTCTTCACTCAAGTCAAACCTCTCGATTGAGAAATTAAAGTCTCATCATAATGACTGAATCTGATTTAAGGATTTATTCCTTCCTTTCATCAGTATAGAGTTGTGGTTGCAATGGAAGTGGCTTGAAACGAGTTATGAAAAGGCCCCTGTGTCCTTGTGCACTCATTACAGCATTGTGTAAACGGGAACACTGTGCATGTTGACTGTCAGAATGACATATGTATACATTTTGCGAGTCTTCAGTGTTTGTTACCCCTACATCCGTTTAATGCACTGGATACTCTCTCACTGCAAAGTGGAGATGTCAGTTTTATCAAGAACATCTTTAAACATAGGCAGGTACAGAGTTTCGTGGATCTAAAGCGCAGAGACAGTAGGCTTATTAAATCAAAGACCCGTTATGTAAAATAAATCTGATGTTGTTTTGGCTCCAAGTTCCAAGCTCTCATAATTCTCCTGCCTACATTGCCGTGGTTCCTCACCACAGCACCCCAGTAGTAAATCGGCAGCACGGTTCCCCTTCTCTGCCTCCACAGTATATCATAAGTAAAACATATATCACCTCACAAATCCACCAAGGCGAATTACTGAGGCAATTTTAAGAGAGCGTTTTCATCGACTACGGCAAGATTGAAAATGAAATAAAAAAAGAACATCATGTAATTTTCAGACCTCCAGTTGTCATTTAAGTACTGCTGTGTAATGGTCCGCAACCAATCAGGGCCTCCTACTGCGGGACTTGGAGCAGCAACGGAGCTGCTGGCTAACTTTACTCTTTTTAAATCAAATTAGGCGATAGATGACAGATCGGCCAGTTGGCTCATCTCCCTGTTGCCCTCCCTCCCCTCTCGGCTTGTGTTAAGTTCCCCAGGGCCTCCCCTTGACACAGGCAGCATTACATGACAGAGGCTTTGACAGGACTGGGAGCACCAGCTCACTGCATTAGATAATGCTGTTTTTCCCCTTGCATGGAACTGGGGAGCACAGAGCTCATTTTCGGACATGACCATTGGCTGACTCATTGTCTGGAATAACAAGCCATTTGTTTTTCTAACTCAATTTGATTTAAACGTAATATCCATTTAATTTGTTTTACACGACTTTGAAAAACCCAAGCAGCCCCAGTCTAAAAAAATGTATCCAAATTAGGAAACAAGATAGATGATGTTCTACTGAGAATAGTTGTATTAATGAATGGATATGTGACTTGTGTTCAACTCTACATTACATGGTTATTCAATTAAGATTGATCTTTAAACCAAAGTGCGACAATCTCAGGCTGAAAGAATGTTAACAATTTTCCCCACCTGCATCTTGGCAGGGTCTGTCGCTCTTTTATATTTTGATTAAAAGAAGAAGAAAAAAATACCTGTATTAGAATACCCTGCCATGAATCACAGTCTGAACTTGGAGCAGCACCATACAGGATCCATGCAGTATGAGATTACATAAAGCAGATCCTATTCCATTTGGACAACTGGTGAGGGCTTCTTGGCAGTCAAAGAGATTTTTGTGCCATGCCAAGGTTTACTTTGTGCCTTTAATTTGAGTTATTTTGAAAGGCATGTTGCCATGTGGTAGTATGCACTCTCAGTTAGTACAGAGGGAACATGAAACTGAAGTATTTCTCAAGATTCGGTTCTAACCATTACATGAGATTGAGGTACAACCTTGTTTTGAGGAGATTGTTTGGAGTAGTACCTTGGGGCAGACAAGTAGAGCTCCCAGCTCAAAATGCTTGACACTTTGGATGTTTTCACACTCTGATTCCCTTTTCAGTTATCTCTCTAAAGGGGCCATAGAAGCATCCCCCAGCCTATCCAGTTACGTTGTTAGAGGTAATGGCGATATTTTTTCCAAAGAATAAAGGTGTAATAGAGGTGACGGGTAGAGTAGTACTTTCCGTAATGTTTTTCACTTTAGTGTAACACATACATTAATGACACATTCGCTACATTTACATACAGACTAATATCCCATTAACCCTCCCAGGTTTAATCCCATTTCCCCCCCATTTTCTCCAAACTCATAAATTCACTTTTCATAACAATAAAATTAGCTATCAAGTAAATTACATTTAGGGGAACTTAGTTCTGTTTTTTCAGATTATTTTATGAAAGTTGAGAAAATTGCATTTCTTACGACACCCAACCATAAAAGCTATACATCATTTAACATGTCCAATGCAAAAATCCATCAGAAGATTAATCTGAATATGACAATTCACTGTATCTGAATGGCTGTGATATGACGTTGCACAGGCGTGATTTTCATATTGCCAGAAATGTCATGTGCTTGTTAACACAGTGGGAAAAACATGCTCATCTCCAGTGAAACAGTGCTTTGGATTTGCCAATTGACTTTGGAGGTCCCTCCCTCCACTCTCTTTTTGGCCCATCATAACAAATGAGGTGTCAGTATGCGCACAAGACCCGCCTCTTTTATTTCCCTTTAGAAAAGGTTTCTAGGTCAAATCGTTCATGCTGGAGTAAGAAGAGGAAGAAAACTGCTGAGACTGCTTGAAAACTCACTTTAGTTACCTCATGGGCATTGGGCGTTGTATTAACATTGTATTAACATTGTCTTTTCATCAGTCATGACGGAAAATGGTATGTTGCAGCAATGTCTAAATCCAAACGTTGTATAAATATATGCAAAATGTTGATTCACTGTCTTTTGCCATCCATAAAGAGGCAATGGAATGTTAAAACCAAACTTTGCCCAGTAGAATATGGTAATAGGATTCTACCATGTTGGTTTATGAATGGCTTTTGATGGGGGGCGGCGGTAGCCTAGCCTAGAGGCTAGTGAGTTCCGGCTAGCAATCGGAAGGTCGCTGATTCGATCCCCGCCTCAGGAGGGGGTTGCATGGGAGCTCGTGACTGGTGGCTTGTAGTCCAGTCAATCTAACTCAAAAAAAGGCCCAACCCAGGAGAAATTGCAATAGTAATGTTTCATAGTTTTTATTGTTCCTAATACCCTCCTGCATCATATACTAAAAGTCTTAATTAATTAATTTATTGGATCATACTTTTTTCAAGGTCAAAAGAGGTTAAACAATGTTTTAGAGTGACGCCATCTGGGTAAAATTGTGTTAATATTGGAGGGCCTATGTATACCTATCCAACATATTTGGTGTCTTTTCCTATGTTTTGGGGGTCAATCTTTCCAATAAAACACTTTTTCAGAGGATATTCTTAAGTCTTATACCTGTATTAGGGGTACAACTACCCCAACACCCACTTATTTGCCAAATGTGACGCCAGACAATGTTTTCATCAATCAGTTGCCAACATACACTTTCAGTTTTTTACATATTCTGAAAATACAGATTGTAAGCTTTCAAATGATGTGTCTCACATTGAAATCGGACAGAAATTGAAGACGACACGAGTATTTGAATGTTGGTGCACCTCAAACACAGAATGGGAGAAAAGTCACTGATGAAACCACAACAAACGCTGCTAACAGTGTTACATCGCTACAAACGTCTAACTGCATTTTTATAAGATCACAACATACTGAGAGAACATCAACATGCTAAAAACACATAACTACATATTTATGAAAATAAATTTTAAAACTTAAAGTTGCGTGTTATGAGATAGAAAAAACGAAACCAAATATTGTTGACAGAATAAGTTTCACTCTCATTTTCTGGGACTGGTTTAGCGCTAGACTGGCTTTCATCACAAATGTTCCTCATCATGTGTCACGCCCCCCCCCCCCATCCTGTGAATACAATATATAACACACAACTTGATGCATCATTAATTAATAAAGTGAATGACGTAATTTCAATAAAATTACACAATGAAAACACCACTCCCAGCCTGTCATTGGTAAGTAGTTCAAACAAAGATGTTAGACATTTCTTTAATTCTACCACTCAATACAATAAAACACATTTATAATTGTCATCAATCGTCATTTTTGCTGCATTGAATTACAGGTTACTCTTCGCTAGCGGTTAGCTGACGTTTGCTAGCTAGCCACAGTGTGTGTACAGCTGTCACTGGTAAGTAGCCTAGTTCAAACAAAGGATTAGACATTTCTTTAATTCTACCACTCAATACAATAAAACACATTAGTAGTAGCTGAGAAACTTGAGGTACGTGGACTCACACCTGGGCACTTCATACAATATGTTGCTGATAATGCTGACCATAATATCCGAACAATTGATGGCCATGGAACGTTCCATGGCATGGGAATTATTGCATGCATCACCCCCAAAATTGAACAAGCTTCCATCATTCCACGTATCAAGGTGACAGCAAAGGACCTAACAGATGTCGGACGCATTAACATTGTTCCATATGTACAGAAGTCTGGGGGCCTCAAGAATCTTACCTACAGGGAATGTGAAGAGCACTCTGAAGACGATAGAGAGACGCCTGCTGATAGACTCTGGAAGCTGTCCTTGCTGCTCGGCAAATGCTCAAGGCCTGGATGGTCCGGGATGATGAAAATGCTCAACACTGGAGATCATCCTGGTCAGTCGTCAGTCATCTTCCTACCCATGATTGACATGGATCCAGGAGATCTGACTTGCATTCATTCCACTCTGCAGTTCGTTCATGATCACGCAGCTCGCTACCAGGTCACTCCAATTCTAACCTTTGATCAACCACTATGGTGGAAAGCGATGACAATTATTGAAAGTGAAGCACCTGGCAATCCATTGAAATCTATCGTTCTCCGACTTGGTGGGTTCCATGTGCTCATGAGTTTCCTTGGCGCAGTTGGCCATTTGATGTCAGGCTCTGGCTTGGAAGAAATCCTTGAATTAGTGTACACACCAAATACGGTGCCCAAAATGCTCGAAGGAAAAGCAGTTGCCAGGGCCATACGAGGTCATTTCCTGGTTGATGGAGCACTGAACACCCTACTGGCAGCGAAAACTTTTCATGTCAAACTGCCTGTCCCAAACAAAGCAAACTATGCTGTGGACTCAGAGGATGTGTCAGAGTTGACTCAAGATGGTACTGTTGGTGATGACAGTGAGGAAACAGTTTCTGATCAGCCAGATGGAGAATCCACAGACCATGCCAAAGTACCAGAAGAACTAGCAGAAGCCTCAGATCTGTATGACAGTGTTATGGCTGCCACTGCAACCAGGACCAATGCAAGTGCACTTCTCCAGATCATAGCTCAGCGTTTGGAGGCAGAGAAGAGAACCATGGTAGATGACCGGACAGCAGCACTCTGGCTACAGTACATGGAGATGATCGACCTAGTCCGTGCATTCATTGGATCGGAGAGAACTGGAAATTGGGATCAGCACCTTGATACCCTGACAGACATGATGCCATTCATGGCTGCCTCCGGACATAACTTGTATGTAAAATCATTGACCATATACCTCCAGAAAATGCGCCAACTAGAAGACACACATCCCCAAGTTTACAAACGATTTCAGGAAGATGGTCTGCAAGTTGTTCGTAGATCAAATGAATACTGGCCCGGACTATTCCCCGACCTTGTAATAGAACAAGCACTCATGCGAAGTATGAAATCAACCGGAGGACTGACACGGGGAAGGGGTATGTCTGAAACACAACGTTTGGTGTGGGTTCTTTCCAACCCTGCAACATCTGAAATCAACAATGCCATGAAAGAAGTGACAGGGGTAAACTATGAAACTAGTGAACAGCACAAGGACCTTTCTGCATCAAGACAGGCACGAGACAACGCTGACACTATCAAAATACTTCAATTGTTGGAGTCACAAAATCTGTTTGCCGGGTATGAACACCTTCAGCACCTAATCACTGGTGTGACAGCCCATAATGCGGTGAATGTGGACCATTCAAAAGAAGTTGGTAGAAGGGTCTTAAAGGACATGGTAGGGAAAAAGGTGACAGAATATACCTTCAAGAGGAAAGCACATGCAGTCACCATGGATTCCAAATCCACAGTCAAACTGAACAAAGAAGAAGTTGTCCATATTGATTCGCAGCTCTTGTTTCAGAGACTAGTGATTGCTGGGACACAGGCAGACAAGTTAGCTGAAGCCTTCAAGTATGAATTCTGCGGGTATCCACCTGCGCTCTTCGAAACGAAAACAGTGTTTCTCCCAGCGAACAAACCCCAAATTGCAAAAGCAATATGGAACGCAGTCCCTCATGATGATGTGCCAGAAAGAGACATTCTGTACGTTTTAGATGGAGGGGCCCTCCTCCACCGACTACCCTGGGAGATAGGAAAAACATATGGAGCAATAGTGGAAACGTACATAGGTTATGTTCGAAAACATTATGGGCAATCAGTGGTGATTGTGTTTGATGGGTACAGCAACCAGCCATCTACAAAGGATGGTGCCCATAAAAGGAGGAACACAAACACTGGCCGGAAGGTTTCATTCACGTCAACCATGTCACTGAGGTTGAAAAAACAGGAATTTCTGTCAAACAATGAGAACAAACAACGTTTCATAAACCTGTTGGGGGAGGGACTAACACTTGCAGGGTTTGACATTCACAATGCTCAGGGAGACGCCGATGTGCTCATAGTTCAAACTGCAGTGACAGCAGCATTGAAACATCGAACTGTCCTTGTTGGAGACGACACCGACCTCCTCATTCTTCTGTTACACCATTATCAGCAAGGAGAACTGTACTTCATGTCTGAGCCCAAGAAGTCGTCTTCATCAAGTTACAGGTTTTTGAACATTGGGCAAGCAAGAGATGTGTTGGGTGAAGACGTTAGCAACAACATCTTATTCGCGCATGCCATGCTTGGCTGTGATACAACATCCAGACTCTTTGGGGTTGGGAAAGGGGTATCTCTGGGTCTGGTTAGAGAAAGCGACTCATTCAGAGTACAGGCCAGCATTTTTCAGAAACAATCTGCTACCAAGGATGACATTGCTGCTGCAGGGGAAAGGGCAATGATACTAATCTACAAAGGAGCAGAAATGGATTCTCTCAATGACCTCAGGCTGAAAAGTTTTTATACTAAAGTGACTGACAGCAAAACGGCTATCCACCCTCGCAACTTGCCGCCAACATCATCGTCTGCCATGCTTCACAGCTTCAGAGTGTACCATCAGGTTCAGGAATGGATGGGAAACTCGCTACCACCAGAGGAATGGGGCTGGAGGATCCAAGACTCATGCCTCATTCCCGTCCATTCTGACCAGGACCCTGCTCCTCAATACTTGTTGGAGCTTGTGCGCTGTAATTGCAAGTCAGGTTGTGGCACTATGCGCCGGAAATGCCGTCGTCAAGGACTTGATTGCTCTGTAGCCTGTTCAGAATGCAGAGGTGTGTGCGCGAATATGTCGGCACAACATTGGGATGAGGACATGGAGTGAAGGTTACATGTAGGACTACAGTAAAGGCATATTTCAAGCTTGGTCTAATTTTTTTAATATTGTATTTATAAAGTTGTAATAGGTTTATAGGTTTATGTGGTTTATTTCTCATTGAAGTGTTTAATCTGTATATGATATGCAACATGGTTCATAGAAAAACATTAACATTTCTCTATGTTCCGAAATGTCAATGATAATAAATGTGTTATAAACTAATTTGATTGACTTTGTTTGAATACAATAAAATAAAAATATAATTGTGGGTAATGGCCGTTTTCTCAAAAATAGTTTTTTCTCATACTCTGAGCCAGAAATCTCCACTTCAGTAGCACTTACATACACCAAACTTTCCAGTTGTATTCCTATCTACATTCCGAGGTCTGCTATAGAGGGGTTTGTTAATATATCATTCATAGCCTGATTTATGTAACATTTACTCCTAAAAACATGGCAAAGCTTACTTTTTATGGCTGTTGACAGCATTTTTAGATTTATGGAGTGATAAAAAGAGTTATCCAAATTCCCTGTTATAGAGGACCTTGACTCTAATATGACAACAAGATGAAACAAGAATTTTTAACCTGGCTTTATCCAATGTTCAGATTTCTGATCTTGAATGTTATGCAAATTAGCACATATTTCTTTAGATAATGCCTAATTTGCATATTTAAACATAATATTTCAGAAAACTTGTAATACAAAAAATAGTAGTCTTAATGTAAGTGATTAACTGGGGAAGTTTCATGGTGATATCTATTAGTTAATTTTTTTATCCTATTAACTGGCTGTGTTGCGCCTGGCACAAAAACCCACATTTTCGACCCCTGAATTTACCTTGATCCAATAAATATTAAGACTAAGACTTTTAATATGTTATTTGGTTGTCCCTAGGGATCACAAAAAAACTTGAATGATTACTATTGCAATTTCCCCTGGGTTAAACCACAGATTGACTGGACTATTGCTGGCATCATATCTAAGATGCCTACGTTGTTAAATGCAAGGCACTTAACCCCTATTTGCCCCAGGGGCGCTATGCCTGACCCTGTGCCTAGAGCAAAAAAAAACATTTTGTTGTGCTCTGTGCAATGACAAAATGTTTTCTTAACGTTGGCATTTGACGGTCAGCATCAGCACAGTTGAAAATAATATTTTTTGAAGTGTTGTCTATTTTCGTAAATACAGGTTTTCTTAAAGTCAGCATTTGTCTGTCAACACACAACATTGTAACAAGATTGCCTATTGATTCTTAACAAAGGGAAGTAAACAACAAAGTGTCATTACATGACTAGAACCTCACTTAACATTGACATTAGCTACAAATGTAATAAACAATGTTCTTTATGACACCTTTTGGGATTTTCATCCACAGCCTTTTTTGGTTTGTAGTACATTGTTTTGTCCACAACACAGTATAAGAGTGTTGATGATGTTGTATTTAATGCAGTGGTGTAGTCTAGTTTTTTCTAGTGGGTATACTGTGATTTTGCCCTCCCAGTCAGAGCGACACCTGTCCCGTAGCGACACCCCATAAGCACCACCACACTCACTTATACATACAGTATGCATCTACACCAGTGTTTGCTGCCTTGGGGGGGGGAGTGGCATGGACTGCACTTGTACGCTGCCTCACGCTACAGAAACAGGAGATAGGCTCCTGCCCCCTAAGGGCCGTTAGGCTCCAGAACCATTGGTTCTCAAGGCTACTTACTTATGTGGTCTTGACTACCTGTCCACTTTCTCACCTGGTTCTTGCTCTCTCTCTCTGGTGTGCCGACACCATCCTGCTCTCTCCTTCTCTCCCTCCCTATCCTCCTCTTTCCCTCTTTTGCTGTCAACCAAAAGGCATAACAACCAGAGTATTTATAATTTAATAAGAGGTATACATTGAATTCATATCAAATCATAACATAATTCTAATTGAATATTGGGTTGCTGTGGGCAATGCAGTGAGATACTGTCTTTACTTACTCTCTCACCTGTAAGAAAATCGTATGTCCAACTACAAAAACCTGACATTTCCAATGAGTGAGGGTTTGTTCCAATGCTTCAATCCACTGTCCATGTACTGTAAATATACCATTATGGTATATCCATAAAGCCCAATTCTAGCAGAATAAGAAAGATTGTATATCTACTTTAAGTAAAATAATAAAGTGCCTCCAGTTAGCTCTTTAGCTGGCATGTGTGCAGCAGACTAGCTCATCTAACCACCTGAGCTAGCTAGCTTGCTAGTTCTTTGACACTATTATTCACACCATGAAACTATAATCAGACACTTTCTAATCACAATAATAACGACTAATTTGAACCAACTTTCTCTGTCAGAACACAGTAATTATATTTGCTAACGTTTCAACTTGCTTACTTTCTTCTGCAGAGCTTTCACCCTGCAAAAACTCTCTCGCGTCGCACGCGCACACAAAACAAACCAAAAGCATTCTCCAGCGGCACGAAGCTGTGTGTGGAGGTCTGGCCCGCCCGCGAATTTGCGAAACCTAGGATGGTAAGGGGAGGCAGGGCAATACCGCTACCTGATTGGTTGGCGAAGCACTCCCTCATTGGCTGCCTCCCCCTACCATCCTAGGTTTCGCAAATTCGCGGCCCGCCCACCCCAAGGCTCTGTAGGGGAAATACTGAGACTAGCATTCTGAACGACTGGTTATGCGATAACAAACATGTCAGAAAGTTCGAAGTAAGTGCTTCGTAACACAGACGGGTTGAATTTTATGAATGAAAGTGAAAGTTCTGTCACAAAACGCCGTTACGTATCCTCGCGTATTTTCTAGTGGGTATACGCAAATCCTTGTCCTTTCCTAGTGGGTATACGGCGTAGTCCTGCGTATCACGTAGACTACACCACTGATTTAATGTCAACTGGAGTATCTCTTAACCCACTGCATCCATATCACTGGAACTTGATAATGCCCAGACACTCACTATCAAATCTCTGCTGCTGCATGACCAAATGATGAACAGAACATTGATATTATGTGTTTAACTGCAACCTGGCAACAAAATAATATTTACCCTGCTCTGAATGAGACCTGTCCTCCTGGCTACAACTACATTGATACCCCTTTTCCACCAAGGCAGTCTGAGAGCCGGTTCGAATCCCTAAGTTCATCGCGTTTCGACAGCGGAAGACCCAGCTCTTGTTCAGGAAAAGTGGTTCCAGATAGGCCTTTCACACAGTGGTGTAGTCTACGTGATACGCAGGACTACGCCGTATACCCACTAGGAAAGGACAAGGATTTGCGTATACCCACTAGAAAATACGCGAGGATACGTAACGGCGTTTTGTGACAGAACTTTCACTTTCATTCATAAAATTCAACCCGTCTGTGTTACGAAGCACTTACTTCGAACTTTCTGACATGTTTGTTATCGCATAACCAGTCGTTCAGAATGCTAGTCTCAGTATTTCCCCTACAGAGCCTTGGGGTGGGCGGGCCGCGAATTTGCGAAACCTAGGATGGTAGGGGGAGGCAGCCAATGAGGGAGTGCTTCGCCAACCAATCAGGTAGCGGTATTGCCCTGCCTCCCCTTACCATCCTAGGTTTCGCAAATTCGCGGGCGGGCCAGACCTCCACACACAGCTTCGTGCCGCTGGAGAATGCTTTTGGTTTGTTTTGTGTGCGCGTGCGACGCGAGAGAGTTTTTGCAGGGTGAAAGCTCTGCAGAAGAAAGTAAGCAAGTTGAAACGTTAGCAAATATAATTACTGTGTTCTGACAGAGAAAGTTGGTTCAAATTAGTCGTTATTATTGTGATTAGAAAGTGTCTGATTATAGTTTCATGGTGTGAATAATAGTGTCAAAGAACTAGCAAGCTAGCTAGCTCAGGTGGTTAGATGAGCTAGTCTGCTGCACACATGCCAGCTAAAGAGCTAACTGGAGGCACTTTATTATTTTACTTAAAGTAGATATACAATCTTTCTTATTCTGCTAGAATTGGGCTTTATGGATATACCATAATGGTATATTTACAGTACATGGACAGTGGATGGAAATGTCAGGTTTTTGTAGTTGGACATACGATTTTCTTACAGGTGAGAGAGTAAGTAAAGACAGTATCTCACTGCATTGCCCACAGCAACCCAATATTCAATTAGAATTATGTTATGATTTGATATGAATTCAATGTATACCTCTTATTAAATTATAAATACTCTGGTTGTTATGCCTTTTGGTTGACAGCAAAAGAGGGAAAGAGGAGGATAGGGAGGGAGAGAAGGAGAGAGCAGGATGGTGTCGGCACACCAGAGAGAGAGAGCAAGAACCAGGTGAGAAAGTGGACAGGTAGTCAAGACCACATAAGTAAGTAGCCTTGAGAACCAATGGTTCTGGAGCCTAACGGCCCTTAGGGGGCAGGAGCCTATCTCCTGTTTCTGTAGCGTGAGGCAGCGTACAAGTGCAGTCCATGCCACTCCCCCCCCCAAGGCAGCAAACACTGGTGTAGATGCATACTGTATGTATAAGTGAGTGTGGTGGTGCTTATGGGGTGTCGCTACGGGACAGGTGTCGCTCTGACTGGGAGGGCAAAATCACAGTATACCCACTAGAAAAAACTAGACTACACCACTGCTTTCACACCGGCAGGGCTCTGTGCCAGTTCAGATTCCCGCTCTGGAGTCTCAGAACGTTGGTGCTTTCTGGCGAACCAGTAGAAATACACCGTTCCAAAGTCCAGCGCGCTTCAGCAAAGTTTAAGATCTGAAGGTTTTGGTGCTCCACAGTAGAGGAAAACTATAGCAAAACTATAGCAAATAGCAAAATGGCAAAACTATTACCTGGGCACTTCCATTAGACTACCCAAAGCAAGACACCGGAGCACTCATATGTGCGCGTTTGTCACAGGGTGACAGTCGCCCTATTCCTCTGCAACAAACGCGGAGATTGTATGATCACGCTGACGCCATAAAAATAAATCTGCGGAGATGTCTAGCGTTATCTGTCTAACGTTACATGTTTTAAGGCTGATTTGTGCATGACAGTCGTGCATTTTGTCATATTTCCATGTCGTATTTCCCCCCTTTCATGGCATATGATGCCTGAAATTTAACTCAAGTTCAGCCGAAGTTGTTGCACTGTTGTCCTATATCAGTGCAGACTGGCAGGGTAGGAGCACGGGTTGCTAGCCTATAGAACATCGCTATTCTGTCATGAACTGGTCTGATCATGAAGAATTGTTATTTTTTATTTGATGACATGTTTGATCGAAACTTAAGTTGTGAACATATTGTGGGCGTCATTGCTTTTCTATGACACTTCTGACAGTAACGTGCAGTGAGGTCATTGGCTGGGTAGGCAGTGAGCTATTTTTAAAAAATCATGCGATTAACGCAGCAGCCAGACTTCAAATGGCATAGCGCATAATATTGTAGCGAACGGAGACTTGGTAGTGTAACTCGCCCCATGCGGGAATCGAACCCCGATCTCCCGCATCACCGACGGCCGCGCTAACCATTAGACCAAGAGAGAACTCGTCTAATGGTTGGCCGCGCTAACCATTAGACGAGTTCTCTCTTGGTCTAATGGTTAGCGCGGCCGTCGGTGATGCGGGAGATCGGGGTTCGATTCCCGCATGGGGCGAGTTACACTAGAAGATTCCCGTTCGCTACAATATAAAGGCAATCAATAGCCCTTATATCTTTTAACGCAGGCTCAAAACTCACTTCTTCAAGAAGTAGGCCTACTACCAGAATCCTTCAAGCACCTATTGTATTGTTAGTTTGCTATTCTTCTCTATGCTATTGCTATTGCTATATTGCTATACTGTATTTTTAGTTTGCTATTCTTCATTTTGTCTTAAAAAAGCAGTACACTCCTACGTTAAATGCAATTATTGTAAGTCGCTTTGAATAAAAGCGTCGGCTAAATGACTGTAATGTAATGTAGGCTAATATACTATACTATAAAGTCAATCACATAGCCCATATATACTATACTATGAAATAGCTGGTCAAAAATGTCATGTATTGTTATCTCATAACTACACATAGCGTAGCGCAACAGCCTGTATGGCATTGCCTACATTCACCTGCATCTCAACAGGATTTACAGCAGCACACAAAACAGCTCAATGACAATATAAATTCACCTGCATCAACAACACAGGATTTACAGCATTTGAACCGGCACGCAATAGCCTACATTATCTTAACTGTTGGATATCCATGATGCTGATCTCAAGTTAGCTGTGGAAATGTAGAACCGCGGCGCGAACAGCAGAGGACTGGAATGCCGCTACGGCAAGCCAAACGCAAACTGTCAATCATGCTGTCAGAGGCAGCCTGCACGGTGCCTCAACGTCCATCAATGAAGACAATGTGAGAACAGACTACGCATGCGCAAACCTACGAAACCGTTGGTCTATCACTTCGCATAGCACAGAAGCACAAGCACAGTCTGCCTCTCGCACACACAGGTGCCTCTCGCCAGCAATCAGCAATCAGCTAGGTTTGGGAGCAAACTCTCCTGGTGCCAGGGCATGCATTATATTTTTATAACAACACATTTTACATCATTTATTTTTATTTTAACAACATTTTAACACATTAAAGTTAAGAATAATGAGTAAAATAAATTTAAAAAAAAATATATAATTTTTTTAGATAAAAAAATAATAAAAAAATATTTGTAAAAGACTGATATTCTTTTTCTTTCTTAAATGCCTGGGTGAGGCACTGCCTACCCTGCCTCACCTGACTGCACGCCACTGACTTCTGATGACGTATCAGGGTCTTGAAGGGTTGTCCAATTTCATAGGGGAAGATTTCAACCACTACGCCTTGTGGCTCTGTTCGGAGGCCTTGGCTCCAAAGTGAGTGGCACTCCAAAACGAGCCATTGGGGTAGGGAAGGGAAACGGGATTGGGCCATAGAGACAAAAGCTTTTTCTAATCACTAAGTGTTTATTCAGAAATCATCAAAACTGCCAAAAATACAAGTACATACTAGTATTTTAAACTTGTCATTAATCATGATTAATCACAGCCTATTATTGTGTTTAACTTGATTAAAAAATGTAATCGATTGACAGCACTAATTATTATATTGTTGTTGTTGTGCTTGAAGCTGGAGAAAGCAGAGATCTATACAGACGTATACAATGACGTAATGATGTGGCTCTCTAGCCCATGGAAAAGCAAACCGGTTCTTAGAAGGTTCGCAAGATGAACCTACTGCGAACCGGCACTGTAGGTGGGAGAGCTCGTTGCAGTAGCTGCAGCGGTGGCTTAGCTGTTATACAACAAGGCTAAGCTGAAACGTAATCCCTTGCCCCTGCCTGAACTGTGCTCATTTTAATGTTAAGCCTTAAAATGCAAGCCGCCTTATTCCATGATTGTTCTCCTTCCATTATTTTACCGGTTTTGGCCACATAGCTCCCAACACCATTCCAATTCTAATAGCATTTATGAACTGTTCCAGTCGGGTTTCAGATCAAGTCACAGCACGGAAACGGCTCTCATCAGGCTTACAAATGACCTGCTGATGGCTCCTGGATTTTAAGTGCCTCCTTTGATAGCATCGACCGCTCTATTCTCCTAGAGTGCCTCAGAACCACCATCAGACTCTCAGAGACCGCTCTATGCCGATAGGATATGCTACACTGATAGGTGAGAATATGTTGCCCTAGGAAAGTGTAAAGCTTCCCCACATGGTCTCTTGTGGTGTCCCACAAGGATCTGTCCTGTGGCCTATCCTTTCATACTCTATTTGCTTCCACGCGGCCACGTGATCTGCAGAAACAGAATTTCCTTCCACTGTTATACAAAAGACATTGAACTTTATATAGAAACACTGCAGCCACTGCACACCTGCCTTGATGAGATGAAGGCCTGGATGACAGTCAACTTAACGGCAGCAAACTGAAGCCCTACTTGTACACACCCCCCACCAAACATCTCTCTCTCTCTGCTCAAGTCTCCAACTTAGGCATCAAATTGGATTCCTCCCTGGTGTATCACCTCAAAAACATACTGTATGTAAAGCTTCTTTCCTGTACCTGAAGAACATATCAAAACATTGTCCGGCACACAGACTGATGCACACTTTTGTCTCCTCAAGGCTGTATTATTTTAATGCACTCTTTAAAGGTATCCTCAGCTAGAGCCTGCAGAAGCTCTGAAGCTCTGAACCTCAGAAGGTCCTGATGAGAGTGCAGAAACAGAGCTCTGAATGTGTTGAAAGAGAATGATTTGCCTTATCAGAGATAAAGATGGCCAAAATCAAGTTTATTACAGCAGCTCATGAATTGTAGTGATGAAGAATGGAAATGATTTAAATATCAGGTTATTTTAATGAGGACCAACTGCTATCTCCTCTCCTACCGTCATCAGGCATTCTCTCACAGCGCCTGAAACAGGGACATCATTGAGTGCTGTCTGACATGAATGAAATATGAGTCGGTTTTAATAACGTATTCATTACTGAATTAAGTTAGAAATGTTCATGTAAGACGGAGTAAGGATGTTGGCTTTCAGTGGGATTGAAAGTGGCTAGAAAAGCAGCCTACAGTTGTTATTGTAGTCGTTAAAACCACCATAATAGGGTGCGAACATCCACATTTCCGCAAGGGCAGCCTTCTCTCATCCACATAATGTAATAATAATACTTATTATTGTTATTTATTTATTTTGTATAGCGCATTGTGAAGGGGGAGAGCACGCTGGATAAATATTCTTTGCTTTTGTTTGTTATCAGAAACAAGAATTGGAAACACAAGCACACACAGACATTGAATTCCCCCTTCCCCGTTCCCCACCCATTTGTTAACAATGGCCAGAAAACTGGACAGAATGAGCTGGTTTGTTCTGTTATTAGATTTCTATTCAACACTGACGTTCTTCATTCTGGTTGATGGGAGAATAACGTAGTAGTTAGTGTGAGTGAAAAGCATGAAATTATCAGGTCTCCTGTAAATGGCACAAGGCCTACAGCAGATTCACCCGAGTGCAGCTATCCAGACTCCATAAACAGCTCTGATCAGGGGGCATTGCATATATTTGTCAGTGTTATCAATCCCAGCTCATCCAAACCTGCGCTACACTACAGGAGCCTATGCCAACGCGCAACAACACAACATGCTAGCAATCCACACAGCCGACGTGAGGAAGGCTTCTAAGCGTGTCGACACCTGCAAAGCTGTCAGACCTGATGGCATCCCTGGCCATGTCCTCAGAGTGTGTGTTGATCAGCTGTCGGATGTCTTCACAGACATATTCAAAATCGCACATGAACTCATCATTACCTGATACCTGCCACTCTGGACCCTCTCCATCATTACCTGATACCTGCCACTCTGGACCCTCTCCATCATTACCTGATACCTGCCACCCTGGACCCTCTCCATCATTACCTGATACCTGCCACTCTGGACCCTGTCCATCATTACCTGATACCTGCCACTCTGGACCCTCTTCATCTTTACCTGATACCTGCCACTCTGGACCCTCTCCATCATTACCTGATACCTGCCACCCTGGACCCTCTCCATCATTACCTGATACCTGCCACTCTGGACCCTCTCCATCATTACCTGATACCTGCCACTCTGGACCCTCTCCATCATTACCTGATACCTGCCACTCTGGACCCTCTTCATCTTTACCTGATACCTGCCACTCTGGACCCTCTCCATCATTACCTGATACCTGCCACCCTGGACCCTCTCCATCATTACCTGATACCTGCCACTCTGGACCCTCTCCATCATTACCTGATACCTGCCACTCTGGACCCTCTCCATCATTACCTGATACCTGCCTCTCTGGACCCTCTTCATCATTACCTGCCACTCTGGACGCTCTTCATCATTACCTGCCACTCTGGATGCTCTTCAGTTTGCCTACCACCCCAATAGATCCACAGATGACACCATGATGAAGTGTGATTCTAATTGATTTTCAAACGCCATGACTTCTGTAATTTTGGAGGATCCCTTGGGTTAACCCATAAAATGGGTCAAAGTTATGTATAGCAACCCCAGGTGTCAAATAATTGAAAGAGTATTGAACTGTCAAGAGGTGTTAAACAAGGTTGTCCGTTGTCACCGTGTTGGTTTCAAGCTATTGAGTCAAGCTTTTTCTTGAGTCCTCAATCCCGATCACTTGTAGGTATTATTACAGACTTCTCTAGTCTTTCTGGATTAAAACCTCATTATGAAAGATTTACTATACTACATATTGGATCGCTGATAAAATTTTTATTTATCAATAAAATGGGAGTTAGAGGTAGACATATTAGAGGTATTCATATTCCCAAAGACATAAATTAACTACCATACATTTCTGTAAAAAAAGTTAACTAAAATAGACAAGAACTTGCAACATTGGAGAGGTAAATGCCTATCAATGGAAAAATCACATTGATTAACTCCTTAGTCATATTACATTTTACATCGATGATTTCAGTTTTTTTGACTAAATTAAACAGGCATATCTATATAATTAACATTGAAACTATTAAATATCAAAGCATTGAACCTCTCCCTAAAAGTAGCAATTATTTAAAAATTATACTTACACCCACATTGGTTCTCTAGTAGATTACTATGAGAAGCTCATCTTGACCATTTTGCCTTCATGCAGATTATAACATCTACTTTTCAGTACATTGAAAATGAAACTACAACTGTACAAAGTATCACCCTTCTTTAAAAAAAAAAAAAAAATATGTACATTTCATCCTCCACAGTCATATCAAATATTACAGTAATCAGATCAACAGTCAGATCAAATATTACAGTAATCAGATCAACAGTCAGATCAAATATTACAGCAAATAATCCGTTTAAACTACAAAATACTTACTGGAAGAAAAAAAGTTTATGGAGAAAAGAAATTCACAACAGAATTCAACAGAATTCACCATCTGAAATGTCGTCCCGTGGATATACAGGCGCTCACAGTCACATCTTCAGTGTCCACATTCCATAAGTGTACACAATTTCAAGTTTCAAGTGTCAAGTGTTATTGTTACATCACAATTCTTAAGGGCTCTGCACACAGCGTGCGATTTCTGTTGCGTGTCAACATTCCATTTTGAAGTTTGAATGGAAGTCTATGAGAACATCGCATTTCAACACACACGGCCCCGATTTTAATCGCACGCGAAAATTCGATTCCATTCATTTTGAATGGGACAAAGCACACGGCGTGCGAGTTTTGTCGCACTGTCAAATTTGTGCTTTTTCCCATTCAAAATGAATGGAATCGAATTTTCGCCATGCGATTAAAATCGGGGCCGTGTGTGTTGAAATGCGATGTTCTCATAGACTTCCATTCAAACTTCAAAATGGAATGTTGACGGGCAACAGAAATCGCACGCTGTGTGCAGAGCCCTTTAGGCTTCGGTTCCTGACATTGCAGCACAAGACAATAAGGCAATAGGCATAATTTAAGATAAAAAGACAAATAGTACAGGACATAAGTGACAATATAATAGAAAATAAGACAGGATACAATTAGCAGTACACATAGTAAATAATACATCTATGCTAGTTGTTCCTTAGGGGTCTGGCATGATGGAAGGCCTCCGATTCCAGTTGTCACTTTCTGATGATAATGAGTGGGATGATGATGTGTTGTTGGGTATGGCTAATTCACAAAGAAAATTATAAATATGAGCAAATACTGGGAAAAACATGTTTTGAAGAAACTGTCAAAAAAAGTCAACTACTTTATTCAGATGATATGTTTGGATAACAGTTTCCTCTTTTGTAATGTTTGTTCAGAATGAATACATCCAATGCCAAAAAAATGTGCACGGAAAAGTAAATATTTTGATAAACACCGCTATGTACCTAAAATTGCAAGTCATTTGTTTGACATATGTTTCAAACATGATGCTTTTGGCAGTGTGAGTGTTTGAGATATGCCAAGACAATATTGCTATACAATTGCTAAAAATAAGAGAGTTGTTACTACCCCTGTACAAATGGATTGGATCGATTCCAAATGGTAGACCGACCATCTGTATCTTTTGAATGTTAACAGTTAACAGTACACACTGGGGATCCACCCCAATCTTCAGCTGTTCAGCCACGATCTCTACGTGTTAATGATGGGAGTCAATCAGATGGCCCTGGGAGAGGACTTGAAAGAGGCCTCAGCGTTATCAGACCAAAGGAGCTGGTACTGAAGCATTTGCCAAATATAATTTCTCTTTCATGTCAGATGCACTTTGCCTTCATAAATATGCAGTTTGCCTTTGCAAGCCCATTCCAAAGCAGATGTGTTTTTGTAGTACGTGTTGTGAAAATGTGTTTTCAATGTTGGCCCTCTTTGATGCTAATTTGTTCCATTCATTAAAGCATTTTACTACTTTTTTTAGTCACAATCTGTTTACAGAAAGAAATCAATTCTCAGTGTTTGTCCATTAGAACTGTGTCACACACACACACACACACACAGGACAGGCTTGTTCTCTCGTCTCTTTGTTGTTCAAGCTCAGACATTCCCCTCTCTCCGTAACACATTGACCAGTAAGTATTGCCCATGGCCCACCCATTAAATGGTGTGTGCACCTCTGGAGGCTGTGCTAAGCATGTGCCTTAAGTGAGGACACCTGCTTTAGAAACAGCTGAGTAAGGAGCTGTGTTGTGTTATTAATGGAGCTCATCTGGCCACATATTGTCAGCAGTTCTTTCAGTGACATTTATGCTTGAAATGGCTTCCAGTTCTGTTT
Organism: Nansenia antarctica; assembly: GCF_963989245.1. Lineage (NCBI taxonomy): Eukaryota > Metazoa > Chordata > Actinopteri > Argentiniformes > Microstomatidae > Nansenia > Nansenia antarctica. Next base: position 26,379,945 of record NC_137689.1, on the reverse strand, counting down.
GCATTTTGGATGTTTCTCAACCATAGTGCTTGTTTCTGAATCCTGCAACAATCCCCATAGCATACACAGTGGTTCCCGCAATCTTCAGGGTTGTCCGTGTCTGTGAGCATGTTGACCTCTCCTGCCAGATGTAACTGACAAGTGAGACATAAAACATGCAGAATAGAAGTGCTTAAGCTTTGCTATCATGTAACAAAACTGTCCATTTTGAATGACATGTCAGCGTGGCCATGAGAGAAAGCAGACGTCGTTGGGATGAAGAGGAAATTGTATTTTAAGTGTTTGTTATAGCCTTACAAATCTCCTGTCAAACTGGACTTGTTTCAAGGTTCAATTTCACCATAACAATATCACAAGTGTTTATTCAGCTATAAGGTCAAGTCAGAGAAATAGATTTTTGCATAAGTGCTTCTGTCTGAGTCTCCAACCATACAGGACGCAACTTATCAATGAAACCAGAAATCCATGTCCCACTATCCCTGAATGGCTAGCGAACATTATTACATATTTCCCATGCATAATGACGAACAAAGACACTCAATGAAGGAAATATCGCTCTTCTAAATCTGTTATGTTCTCTTTGTAGCCTCATATATCTTAATCAAATTGAACGGTTTGCTCAAAACAATCTCTATGCTCATGGTTTTGCTGAAGATTTCTATTCATTTTGTGCATTAATCTCAACGGATTCTAGCCTTTTTCCTTTCCAGTAAAACAGTCTTTTCCGAGGCCGCTGCCAATGAAAACAAAGTGAAAAGTGTTGTTATCGCTGATCCAGCAGATTAGTTTAATGAGTAATGCTCTTTGGCTCCTCTGTGGCCATGACAGATTGGACTGTTTTGTGCTCAGATTTTGGACAGATTGATTAGTGGGCGGTGCCGTAGGTGGACAGGTTCCCTTGCTATGAGGACCTTCATCTTATTTATACAAATGTGTCTGTATCTTGGGTCTATGACGTTTTTACAATGTGAAATAGCACAAACAAAGTGAAACTCCAGTAAAAAGGAAGGTTTTGGAGTCTGGTTTATGTGCTCTGAGGCACTTTGTGTGTTGACACTTTCATATTTTTCCCATCTTCACTGTAGACGTATTCACTATTCTGATGCATAGTTAGCCATGCAATAGATGTTTACTTTTTAACATCAAAGAATCTATTGAACTCATTTGGAATGAATGTCATCTGGAATAAATACAAAATTGTAACTAGCGTCTTAAGAAAATTGTTCTTCTACTTTTGATCTTTCATGTTTTGAGAAAAAATTATATATTGCGTGAGAAGACATGCAGACAACATTAGGAAACAATGGAAATTAAAACAGCAAAATGATGACATTTATTGAGAAAACAACTTGTGAGCCAATTCAAACAGGCGTATAGCAGTGAGCATGGATGTCACAGGTTTTACAGTATGATTGACAGTCTTCTTGGGCTGTTTCACTTGAACACTTGAAGCAGTTGGTACACAGATGTTGTTCATTGAGTTGAGGAAGGTCGGGGATACTCTAATACTCTCTGAGTAATAGACTTGCAGTCCTGTGGAGGGATCCATTCATGTAATTCAACTACAAGAAACAGCATGTGCTCTCAGTGAAGCAATTTGATTTTCAATGACCATCCCAGACTGGGATTTGGGGTCCAGTAACACTGAAGTCTCGTTGTTTTTGAAGTCATGAAGTCAATTACATTTTGTTTAGCCAGCCCCATGCACTACCTGCCAGCTATGAAAGCTATGGTTGGGGAAGTTGTTTTCGGGAAACCCGAACACACTTTATACAAATACATTGCCTACAAATAGACTACAGAGCGCTGGGCGCGGTGCCACACCATCTCTCACTATTAATTAATAACAAGTGTTTCAGCTCATGGGCTTCATGGCACATGGATTGGGATTTGGTCACATCTCTTACAGAACTTTTCTCAAATTATATTATGAAATATTTTTTTAATGTGTGACATCCCCAGATTTGCTTTATTGAAGTGGTTATTATGAGGCTTTAAACACTTCCTTCCTATTCCATGGCATGTGAAAGAAGCTTCTCAGAGCTTATCCCTTGGGTTGTTGGACATAGCAAACAACGCAAAACAATACAGCAGTATAAACCACCTTTAAAAAATGAAAACCACCTTAAGAGACATTTTCCTCAAATCAGTAAAATTCCTGAGTCCTTAAATGATAATTACTCCCAGACCACCTCCTGCTTGCCTGTGTGATACACAGACCAAAAAAAAGGCAGAATCCAAAAGGAGTTGGCATTTCAGATGTTTCACGTCTAACGTGTTCCAGATTTGATATCACTCATTAAGAGGAAAACGATGTAAAGCCAGCCACTAATCTATCGAGGGAGAAAGTCTATTGATATGTGAACTTGACACATTGTGAAGGAATAGAGATGTGTCATCTAAAGCTAAGCCCTCTAATTTCATGGACAGACTGTTTTTAAAATAAAAGCTTATTCTATTTTCAGGCCAATAGCATGCTGATTTCTTTCATATCAGTTGGGTACACAAACACCTCAAGCAAACTCCAATCATTATCTCCACATGCTCCTAACAGTAAATCATTATGCCGTGACTCATGAGTTAATCTGCAATCAAGTCGGAGAGAGATAGGATAGGCAGCTGGCATAACACATGGTCTTGTGGTAGGGCCAGAGGGTAGTCTATGCTTCAACCTATGTTTTGGCTGCATTCAACTGAATGCCCCCCTCTACTATGATTGTCTGACTTTTATGATGCGTCTGAAAACCACACCTCCTCTCAAATGAGGAGGACCCGTAGTCATATAGCTCAGCCTCCCTTAGCTTCATAGGGAGAGTAATGCTGGTCAAGTGTGTTTGGTTCATACAGGAGTCTTGTGAAGGACAGGTGGTCAAGGTTCTTGGGACTGTGACCCTCCACTAGTAGAGAGCTTCCTCCAGTGGTCACCATTTATAGCCAGTAACCCCCCAGAGTGATTTACAGACACCATGTGGTACTTGATGCAGAACAATAATGGGAGAAAAACAATGATTTGAAGGTACATGCATACTAGGTCATCTAACGCTTTCTCTCTTTACAGAATCGAATGGAAGACGAAAAGTGAAAAAAGGTACAGCTCTCGTTCAGTGAAACGTTTTAGTGCATGTGTAGCTGTGTCAGCAGTATTCAGTGTTCAGCGTAGGCTGTTCAGTGCACCATTAGAGAAATCGGAGCGTTTGACTGTGTCTGATGTGTCGTCAAAGGCCTATCTCGTTCTCTGTTGTCTTTCTCTGTAGGCAAGAAAGGCCCTCCAGGGGCTCCAGGCCCCCCGGGTCCCCCAGGGCCGCAGGGTCCACCTGGGATTCCTGGGATCCCGGGCATACCTGGGAACAATGCCATGGGTCCCTCAGGACCTCCCGGACCTCCAGGGCCTGCCGGACCCCCGGGCCCACAGGGACCTCCTGGGCCTCAAGGACCTTCAGGTGCCTCCGGAGTTTCATTTGAATTGGGAGCCAACAGTCCTGACTGGAGATACGGTTGTGTCACTCCCAACTCTATGCCACAAGCTTGCTAGCTTCATCTTGCTCAGTTGGTTGGGGCCCCCAGACGACCCCATATCTGCTTGAGAAGATGGAGCCATACAAAAAAAAACATTCCAGAACTTTCAGAACCAGAAACGCTCACTTCATTCTCATTATCAGAGTGTTCCTGATTGAACTTGTATCAGTTGAGGGTCTATTCAAACCTTTGAGATGTGGGATACTAATGCATCTCCAGTCAGGACTCCACCCCAGATCTCAGTTTGTTGAAATCAGACATTGTTAGTTTGTGAAGTTTTTTATCTCCATGTCTATGTCCATGTTTAAGCCTCAGTGAGCTGGTTGTTTGATTTGTCTAACTGTTCTCTAACCTACACAGGAGGCATGGATAAAGTCAGACTCAGAGATATCCAGGTATGTGATTCATCCGAAAGAATCTTGGACTCATATTACTCATTGTTGTTACTGTCTGATGATATTTGACACGGTCTGGTGAAAAGGTCCGCATGTGGGCAATTCTCAAGTTGCGCAAATGACTAAAAAGCTTCTTTTATTTTTTTGAAATATGTTTTCCGTTTTTTACACAAATGTAAGTGTTGAAGAGCCCACTCAATACAACAAACAACAGTTTTAGGATCACTAAATACTTATCATTTGTGGATTAGATTCACTGTATCGTGTCCTGTCCTGCTTCAGACTACTGGGTTCGTGATACATGGCTTGTAAACCATGTAATTATGTGTAGTTATGTGTTTTTAGCATGTTGACGTTCTATCAGCATGTTGTGTTGTGCTAAACATGCAGTTAGATGTTCATAACAATGTTATAGCTTCTTTTTTTTTATTTATTTTTTTATTCAGAGCGAGTTTCTCCGGTATTTGGTTTGAGGTGTACCAACATTCAAATAAGCATATCTTCATCAAAAATGACCTTGCCCTACTTGTGAAACTTTTTCACCAGACCCACATATATGGAGATGATTGAAGCATTAATAGTTATTAGTAGCATTAGTAGTTATTTAATGAGAGCATTGGAAAATGCATTACTCAATGGAAAATCCCTACCCACATTTTGTTCTGTTTTAATTATGAATTTCATTGATTTATACTCAATCGTTACAGGAATAAATGATGTATTGTTGTGTTTCAGCCTGCTGTGGTACATCTCCAAGGACAGGAGACAACCATACAGGTCAAAGAAGGTAAGTGATAATTTTAGATAATCTGCTCTTCACATTGTCAAACAGTTGTCATGGTCAACACACTGTGTGCACTCATCCTATTTTGCAAATACTATCCAGGATATCAGAAATAGTCAAATAATGATCATTTATATTCCAAACATTTTTATGTACGGACAGTATCAGAATAGTTTTGAATAAGTGGATACCTGACTGTATATACTGCTGGAGTGATGAACATTGTAGTCGTTGTTGTAGTCTACTTTTGTTTTCTTTGTCTCTAATGTTGTGACAATAACGGATGTTGAGTGACTGCCCTTTTCTCACGCTGAGATCTTTCAGAAGGCGTACTGAGAAACTGGAAAATGATATCAATACACCACAAGGTGTTCAAGATGCACTCGCGCTCCGGAGAGCTGGAGGTGTTGGTCGACGGCACCTACTTCATCTATAGTCAGGTAGAAGTGAGTACGGTCTTGGGCCTAACTCTTCCTATCGCCTTGCATGTCACTCATCCTTTCTCTCTGCACTTAAAATAATCATATAAATAAATATATGCCATTTAACTGACGCTTTTATCCAAAGCGACTGACATTGCAGTGAGTACATACATTTTTCACGTTTTCATGTTTATTGCATGCCGTTCAAAGTGAATCACATGATACAAAGAGAACCATATGAAAAAAACGGTTTGCCTGCCATATGTGACACAGTCTGATCATTTGGTCCGCATTTCGGCAACCAATCAAAATGATCTGACTTTTCTTTTGAAACACGGAACTACGTTTCAACGTTGTTGAGAATCACAACACAAACTCGCTAGTCAAGTCAAAATGCAATGCAATGGATTCGGTGAGTAATCCCCACTGCTACCTAGTTAACTATATTACTACTTTACATTGTTAGCAGGCTCACAAAAAAAGCTATGTTCGTTGACTAGCGATGTGTCATTGATTTTCAACAACGCGAAAATGTATTGACGTTTTTCGAAAGAAAGATCCGATCATTACATCAGATCCCGACATGAGGACCAAAGCATTAGAACGTGACACATATTACCAAGATTGTAAATTAAAAAGGTTGATCTTGGATTAAATGTGTTATTGACATATGATGCGATCCTAAACATGTGTGTGTGTGTGTGTGTGTGTGTGTGTGTGTGTGTGTGTGTGTGTGTGTGTGAGTGTCTGTGTGTGTGCGTGTGTGAGTGCGTGCGTGTGTGCGTGCATGCACTTGTGATGCGAAGCCCTTCGGATTCAACCTCTCCGTGACAGTGTTTGTTTTCAACCCGACCTCTCTGTCTCAGGTTTACTACCTTAACTTCACTGACATCGCTAGCTACGAGGTGATGGTGGACAAGACGCCGTTCCTGCGCTGTACGCGGAGCATCGAGACGGGTCAGCGTAAGTTCAACACCTGCTACACGGCGGGGGTGTGTCTGCTCCGCGCTCGGCAGAAAATCTCCATTCGGATGGTCTACGAGGACACCTCCATCAGCATGACCAACCACACCACCTTCCTGGGGAGCATCCGTCTGGGTGAGGCCCCACCAGCCAATCATTCCTGAGCAGGCATACGTACACACACCTAACTCTGTATGCAAGGCCCCCTCCTGCCTTCAGACCCGACTCATCATCACCAATCACCTGTCCAGTGATGAGGAGGCCCGTCTGTACCATAAACACAGTATCTACACGCCACTTCCCTCCCTCAGCCGGTGCCAGGACCACCCCCCCCCCGCCCCCGCCCGTAGGCTACTACTGAGCTGATAAGTCAACCCACCAATCATTGAGCTTCCCCCCCCCCACAGTTTTCTCTTTACCCCCGCAGACATTGGAGCCCACCACCTTTTTCTCTATGAATGGGATATTCTTTCTATCGAAAAGTGATGATCATTTGCAGTGATTGTAGACAGCAAAATGTTCCAAGGCATCGAAGATGGGAGGATGTTAAATGGGAAGAAAATACATTCAGTTTCCCTTATCATAACATGCTTGAGGAAAGGCAGACGAAATGAACAAACAGCGCAAGCATTTCTCAGTTCGCAAAGAGCACTGATAAAAACAAATTATGGATGAGTAGGCAAATCTTTCTCTCTTTCTCTCCTTTCCTTTCCTCTCCTCTCCTCTCCGCTTTCTCTCGCTCTCTTTAGCTCTCCCTCCCTCTCCCTCCCTCTCCCTCCCTCTCCCTCCCTCCCTTAAGGTCGATATGAATGTTTTCTTTTGATTAAATGAAGTTGCTCACTGTAGATCTAATGTTAATTAGTATTCCTTTTCTTTATTTCCAAATTACTAATTTGACCTAAATGCATTCTTTGTGTTACTATGTTGGCGGAGGGTCGTAAGACTTTGGTGTATGGATGGGGTTTCGTCTCTGTATTTAGTTCGGCTTTGGTTTGTTTTAAATAATTCATTCACTTGTCATTTTGTTTGAGCTGAACCAGTCATGTCCTGTTTCTGGAAGGGCATTTATCAAATTTTCCCTCAAAATAACTCTGTCTTTCCGGAAACATAGGCAGCTTGAAGCTTTTGTAAATATCACACAAAGTCCAAACATTTCCAGCATATAACTCCTACTCATGTATATGTTTATATTTGAATGAACACATTAGTCTCATTTAAGGGCACAAATTATCCATCAACATACATTTTCTTGCTGTTTATGAAATCTCTCTGCACTGTGCATGTACTGTAAGTATTACAGGGTCTTGTCAATCACCATGCCAACAACCCTATGGAAAACTATTGACAACAAAAGCAGAATCCAGTTGTCTTGAATGATTTCATTCAACAAGATCCAACTTGGGAAGGAAGGATGGATATGTAAGACAATTACCAAGAGAGGTTATGGAATTCATATCTTTTTTCCTTTTGCATATTCAAGTCAAACCATTAGGCTACATCATTCAAAATCCAAAATCTGACCCGATATCCCATGTAATGAGAAAACATGACCAAACATGTTTACTGTAAAGAATGTTTCACTTCAGTGGTCAAAAATTCAGTTTAGAGGTCCAGATGGCTTGCCATTGTTTCGTGGTCATCATTATGATATGTATCCTGTTTCATTCAGTCATGTTGTTGAATGTCTGCAAGAGGAGTTGTCATGAAGCATTTTAGATTTGACCCCCAGGCTAGTGGCAATAGGTCCTGGTTGAATTGAAACATTGTTCACCTTAACTGTTAGAATACATTGTGGATTATTTTTGATTGTTTGTAGGTAAATAGGGTATATTTTTTTCCGTGCTATGTTGAATATAATGTACATTTGTATACTCTTTTGTGATTGTAAATATGTACATAAAATAGAATTCTGTTTTTGTAAATTTAATTGATTTATAATATTAAATTGTTTTAAATTCACCCAATTTCTAGGATAATGTTGTGAAATTTGTATCAGTGTAGTTGAAGGTAAATGGATGGACTTATATAGCACCTTATTCCAAAGCGATTTACAAGGCTGACCACAGAAGATGACCATAGCTCCATTAAGAGCAGAGTTTCCCATTGATTTCACATTGACATGAATATATGCCTACCTGTCTTTCGAAAAAACTTATGAAACATTCTGTGAGCTTCCTTTAATGGGTTAGATAGATCATGCTTCTTCTTTTTTTTACATTATTCATCCAATACATTTCATGTAGGCCTATTACACCTCCTCAATGGACAGAGATATGCCTCAGAGCCTGCTGATTTCCTCTACACTAAAACCTTAGGCAGTCTGTGTTAACGTTTTGATTATCGACTGGTGCAGTTATAATTTAGCAAAACGAAGAATGTGTTCACATGATTAGTTTGAGCAGCAAGAGGGAACAGTGACAACAGCATGTCAAGGCTACAGTGCATGTATAGATCAGAAGGCTTTCTTCTCTGCCTTGTGTTGATGTACAGTGGCCCCTTGTGGCCAGAAAGCATACCCATACAAGTGGACATCTTTTTTAGTATCATCATTAAAATATAAGACCAAATTAACTTATTCCATTCGTTTTCATCTCTCCCAATTCAGAAGTAGCACTTAGAGAGACCCAATACCCTTTCAGCAAAGACTTCAAACGTCTGCCTCTCAAACCTCCAATACACAGGCATGTTGTAGGTACACTTCCATTCCTTTGGTGGGATGCTTTAACTGTAGATTCCACGAATAAGCATTCTGAGAGGAATAAAGGGATGAATAAGCATTCTCAGAGGAATAAAAGGATGAACAGGAAGGTCAACCCTTTGCATGCAAGCTCACACCCCAAAATGTACCTTTCATAAACATGAATGTTATTCTCACCTCTCAAGACTACTAACACCAAATCTTTAAACTGGGGGTCCAACAAAAGGATTGTCTTGGAGTAGAATGGCTTTCACAGCAGAGCGAATGTTCTGGGGGAGGGCTGGCTGGAGCAAATAAACTCCCTGGCCATTCAAACGTGTGTATGGTAGGTGAGAACAAGGACATATTAAATAAAATAGCTCCCAGGCCCTATTTGCAATAACATGATATTGGAGAGAGAGAGAGACAGACAGAGAGAGTGAGAGAGAGTGGTGATTTGGTAAATACAAATGTTGCTACTCTATGTTTCACACTACTGCAAAATACAACCAAATTAGCCTATATGTTTTGGTTTCAAATACCTGCAGAGTCAAAAGGACTCCTGCCCTTCCCCCCTCTTTCAGCGAGATAGACCCTGAACTGTTTTAACAACATGACCCCATACCAAGGTTTCATTGACAGTAATCAAGCCACTAATAAGGTGTCCTTGCAAAGCCTTGCAAAGTCATAAGACTACTTCAGAGAGAAAAGCTCGCCTCTGTCATGGTGGGAATATAATAGTGGTTAGATAAACACGAGCTTGAATAATCCTCTCACTAAAGTATACTGATGTCCCCTGGAAACCCTCTTTCACCCTCTAATCCTGTGCTCATACATGCAGATAATGAATCATTTCTACTGCCTCATTTAGTCCGTGCCGCTGAAAGCCTAGCTTTGGGTTCCTGGCATTCTTTGTTTATAAGAATGTGAGGGCACTATTGGCTAGACCAAAGTGAAACACACACACACACACACACACACACACACACACACACAGCATAAAACTCAAGACAGCCTGATATTCTGTTTTGCAAGAGCTCATGTAGGCTACCTTGATAATACAGGTAGGGCTACCGAAATGTTAATTGGATTAGTTCAGCAATTTGTTTAGTGCCGTCAATCGTCTTGTTCAGTCGAATTGCTGTAATCTTTATGAACAAGGGAGTGTGACACTAGCCTTTCCTCTCCACCCACATCAAAGTGTTGTTGGTTTCGATGTTCACTCTTTCATTATGCAGGGAAGCTAGACAGAGTATGCATCCCATTGGTCTATTTGTAGCGTGGATTATAAACGAATGGGCCCGTACTGTAATGGGCATGGAGGAGATCTGGTGAAGACATAATACTGAAGATGAATCCTACTTTGCGATCCGCGTGTGTAAAACGCAGATTTTCCCGTCAAAAGCGCGCTCTGTGCCGTTTGCCGCACCTTGTCATCCATAAGAGAGAGTAGAGAGAGTAGAGCAAGCAGTCTATCATTGTAAAATTATTGAAAATATTTGACTTTAACAAGGCAAATTGCCTAATGAAGGGTTTATCCTTGCCATAGTGCCTAATGCAGATTAGTATGTTGCAGATCATGGGTCAAAGGAAATCTTCAAAGGTCCTAATGGCTAGTAAAATAGTTTCGCGTAATAGATTAATCTTGCCACGTCTCACACTTTGGATGGCTGTTGTTTAATCACGATTAAAGACGCGTAATAGGCCAGAATAACAGTTACATCAACCATGCATAAAAGGGTGCTTTTAAACGTCGTGCCCAGTAGCCTAAGGAAACGTTCAAAAATAGTGTATGCGCATATGAAATGCATGTAGGCCCTGCTGCGCGTAAATATTGAAAGAGAGCGTGGTTTTAACCCATAATGGAGATGTCCATTCACTAGCAGTTGAATGGGGCGTGGCTGTCGTAGTAAAGCCGACATAAGAAGTCCCAGTGGGTCACAGTGGCCAGCAGCGTGAGAGCACTAACCTCCAAACCTAATCTTTCATTTTCCGAGGACAACGTCATCCCTCTTGGACTATTAAGGAATACTCTTCTCATTGGAGCTACATTGACAACTTTCGACAGAGGAGTAACTCTATTGTAATATTTTACAATGAAATTCCACATAGATTTATTACTACTGATATTTATTGGGAACAACTACTTCTGCGCTGCCATACACTGGCTGTAAGTGAATATTCTTTACTTTTTCATGTGCAATAATGAATCTTTAGTTTGTATTTTTTTAATAGCCTAAATGTGTTTAATAATAAGCCTGTATGCTATATGAAATAGCTTATTGATGACCTAATTTATGTTTGTATATGTTTTGTCTTTGCAGTGGACTCACTGTAAATGGGAGCTCTGTTGGTTGGAATCAAACTCATCATTGCAAGCTACTGGACGGGTTGGCTCCTGACCAGTTGCAAGTGTGTCGGCGAAATCTTGAGTTGATGCACAGTATTGTTCACGCAGCGAAGTTGACTAAAAACACCTGTCAAAAGACCTTCAGTGACATGCGGTGGAACTGTTCGTCTATTGAAAGTGCCCCTCGTTTTACCCCGGATTTGGCAAAAGGTAGGATGAAGAACGAAAACATATTTAATGGTCGTGGTTTTCCACAGGCGTATACAATAAACGCTGATTACGTCTATAACCTCCTTGTGAAGCATTTACTGAGCTTTTGAATGTGTGTTATTGCAGGTACTAGAGAATCTGCGTTTGTGTTCTCACTTGCCGCTGCCGTAGTGAGTCATTCCATCGCCAGAGCCTGCTCCTCAGGGGAGCTCCCAAGCTGCTCTTGCGCTCCGGCGCCTGCTGAACAGGCCGGGCCAGACTTCAGGTGGGGAGGATGCGGTGATAACCTGCGCTACGGTCTCCAAATGGGCTCAGCATTTTCTGATACATCAATGAGAAACAGCAGATCCGGTTCGCAGGCATTCAGACTGATGCACTTGCATAACAACGCGGTTGGAAGACAGGTAGCGTAGCCTACACTGAAGTCTACAAATAACATATTTTACGCACGCGACGCACGGGCATCTCACATTGGGGGACTCAGTGTGCATTCCGGCAGCCCTAAACTATAGTGCCATTGGCTTCATGTTTAATCATATATCTGCTTCTAAATCAAATGTGTGTTTGTGCTCTACGTTCAGGCACTAGTTGACGCCCACGAGACCAAATGCAAATGCCACGGGGTGTCCGGCTCGTGTTCTGTCAAGACATGTTGGAAGAGCCTCCTTGATATCGGTCACATTGCCATGGATCTCAAATCCAAGTACCTGGCTGCCACCAAGGTGAAACATCGCCATGTTGGAACAAGGAGGCAGTTGGTCCCCAAAGAGCTGGATGTTCGGCCAGTGAGAGAGAGTGAGCTGGTGTATCTGGTCAGCTCCCCGGATTACTGCACACACAACGAGAAGCATGGCTCACTGGGCACACAAGACAGGTAAAGTTGTGGCTGTGTTAATAATTTAAATCATATGTAATGATATGTTTTTTGTGTCCATCTTCCTCTATATCCATAAAGGCATTAGCATTGTTTTGTATTCAAATTGTTCTATTTATACTGATTGTAACAATTTGTCTGCAGGCAGTGCAATAAGACATCCAATGACAGTGGCAGTTGCAATCTCATGTGCTGTGGTCGGGGCTACAACGCCTACACAGAGACAATGGTGGAGAGATGTCAGTGCAAGTACCACTGGTGCTGCTATGTCACCTGTAAGAGGTGTGAACGGACAGTGGAGAGATATGTATGCAAATGAACTTGGCCCAAAGACACTTGAGTAAACATGAAGCACTATTTTCACCTTGTTTTGTCAATCTGTGTGCTAAAATTGGAGGACACATGGGCCTACAATATATACAGTACCTGACTCCAAAATGAAAAATAAGATAAACAACTGTCAGACACTAACAAAGATGAGAAGATGGATTTGGACTTACCCTTTAAATGTTTAACAGACTGCATGATACTGTGAAGATAATTGGTTACTTGATGTGGCAAATGTGATTGATAGGGAGCTATAGCCTTTCATGCCTGATCAGTAAAACATTCATCAATGGAAGACAACTTGAATAGGAGACAATAGGCATGAATCACAAAAAAGACTACTCAAAAGTTATCCAAATGGTAACTGCCCAGTTAGCTTGAGGATTTTTTAACAGAAAATGAAAAACATTTGACAATGTACTCCTTATTCATTAACTAAACTCTCAAGGAGAGACGTTAGGCTGCCTGATTGCTCTGAAGTCTGTTTCAGTTATACAGGTACGCTGATCTGCTCAGGATATTTTTGGACATTTTGATGTTGATGATTTTATATTTATTTTATTAAAAAAATGCTACACTATGTTTAATTGTGTCCTGTTCTGTTATATCACTCTGTGTATGTCACTGTGGTAGCTTGAAATGTGTAGGAATAAATGTAGCTTTACTGTATATGTAATGTTATTGACACATAACAATACAGAATTGTTGTAAAGACAGACAACCTATGTTTTTATAAAGTTGTGGATGATCAGCGAAAATTGTTTAGTACTGGAACAGAGCCTTTCCACTTGAGTTGGTCACTCATAGTGGTGATAGTGGTAATAAAACTTAAGCACATTGTTACCTAGATTCCTATAAGAATATGAGCTAACATGAGGCGTTGTCAAATACAAAAGCTATCTATCGTAACAGTTGTGTGCCCCTAGGATTCAGTAAATTCCCTTAGAGGTCATAAATACCTCAATAAATTTGAATTGGCAATTGTTGAACATTTTAAGAATAGTCATCAGCTTAGAGATGATGACCCTTGCACAATTCCACAGACATATTTTCTAAATGTGTCTGAAGCATGTTGTTCCAGAGCCTGGGATAACTAAAGAGGTCACATCCAACAGTAAAGATCCCCCATGTTGACTCAGGACCTGGTGAGAATATGCTTGGAATGCATGCTAACCCTCCCCACGTATCTGAGTCCAGAACTGTATTGACTTTGGTGATCATTCTTAACGGTCCAAAGCTACAGATAAATAGGCACATACATATCACCCTGTCATAATTGTTAGTTGAACATCTTTTACCCTGGGTTTAAAGGTTGATTGCATTTAAATACTCATTTAAAAGTATATTGTTCATTTGAACACAGGAAAGAAAATGACTCACATTGTCTGTATAAGAATACTATGGGTATAATTGAAGGGAGTATTTACAATCGGGCTATTTGTGCATGTTTTAAGAGTAATTGCTAAATTAACAGGTGCTAAAATGATTCATGCTTCCCTTTAGTCTCTTGTGAAATGTATTAATTAGAACTGTTACATTTGTATCTAGCAAAATGGCAGAGCAGCATGCAATGTATAGTGAATCAATCTCTAACAAATGTCAATCTATCTAATGTTATTAAGTTATTCATATTTATCCTTCATTTATACATGGGACATCTTAGTCTATTTTATGGAAGAGCTCTGTAAGAACAAGGTACATGTGGGTAAAATAAAATATAAAATATACATGATTATAAACCCTTCAACTCAGAAGTTTCTGTGTGCATTTCAGTAGCACAACATAGGTTTAAAACAACTAAAACAATATAGATAACAGAAAATGTCCAGGTCTAAAGCCAGATTGGTGCACATTTAAAATAGAATGGGAAGTTAAACATGTTTTAACTACAAGTTGACCAGGGACTGGGGTAAATGCTTAGCTTGTCAGGCAGATCTCTAGCACATGGGCTTCCCTCCAAACCTTGGGGATAACACCTGATATAATTGTCAGATTAAAATATGAGTTAATGACTCAGTAATCAGGGGAGCAGAAAGCTGTAACAGGAAAGAATCAAGTAAGTAAGGCATCAAGCACATTGCGAATCTTAAATTGTTGAAACAAAAACAATGGTTCGCTACTAGTTGCTCCTAACGCTCTGATTTCCCTGTCATAAGTGACACGGTCTGGTGAAAGGGGGAACAACCAAATCAAAATGTTCAGATTTTTATTTTGAAACACAGAAATACATTTCAATGTTGTTGAAAATCACGACAAACACTCGCTAATCAAGCCAAAATAGTGCAATGGATTCGGTGAGTAATCCCCACTGCTACCTAGTTAACTATAACACTACTTTACATTGTTAGCAGGCTCACAAAACAAGCTATGTTAGTTGACTAGCGATATGTCATTGATTTTCAACAATGGATCCCGATATGAGGACCAAACAGGGCCATCCGAACGCATAAAAAGACTAAGCGGTCGCTTCGGGCCATAACCACTAGAGGGGGCCACACTTTAAAGAAATGTTTTAAATAAATAAATCATCTTTATTTTTTTAGGACTGATGTTGGATGGTGGTGAAAGGATGGATAGCTATAGTTTCTACAGTAGCCTGTTGTTTTAGTATTATGTTGTTAACATAGTTAACAATATTGTAGTGTTCACTTTACTTATTTGGAATATGTTGCACTCATATTGATTGTTCATTGCTATTTATTTGTCAAAATATTTTCGTTTTTATTGGTGTTCATTTGTCATTACTTATATACCTTGTTATGTGCAAGCTTGTTGCTTTTATAGTTTAAATATGTTGACGTTACTATTTATTATTTTGAATACTTAGAAGTTGTTCATTGTTATTTAGTTTCTACAGTAGCCTATAGCTGTTGTTTTGTAGTTAACATAGTTAACAATTTTGTAGTGTTCACTTTATTTGGAATATTTAGCACTTTTATATTGGTTGTTAATAGCTATTTATTTGCAATTTTAGATTTTATTGGTGTTAATTTGTCATTGTCTTTAGTTATAGACCTTGTTGCTTTTATAGTTGAAAATGTTGACTTTTATAGTTATTTAACTGTTCACACATGAGCTAAATGCCAGAAGATTGCAGCGTTGCATCTTTTCACACATGTCCCGGGTTTGCACAACCTACTTGAATCACGCATTCAACTGGATGCAGAACTGGGACATAGTAGACGTGAGACTGCCATATATCATACCTCCATTTTATATGTATTTATCATCATATTTTTCACATATAATTTAACAGCGAGTAAACTCGTATTATGCTTACCATTATTACCATAGTTCACTCGCCAACTAAAGCACTTGATTACTGTTGATATAAACATACTATACTAGTCCAAAAGCACAGTATGGGAGAACTTGGTGATGGTACGCATAATACAAGATGATTGCGCGATGTAGGACAGCTGTGGGAGGAGATGGTGTGTGTGCTCACTGCTCCGTAATGCGTCTATCACAACATTTACATTTGATAAGTAAGCTAGCTAAGTAAGTAATCTAGCTAACTATGATTGGAAATGAAGTAGTATCCAGTTGTGGAATTATATTCCATTTTGGGAATATATGTGGTTACTTTCTCGCCTGAAAACATATTAAAACTTCATAAAATTACATGTTAACACTTGTAAAGCCAAAATTACATACTTTAGCTAATGGAGGTTTAAAATTGAGGTTTAAATTCGCCGTTCCCGGCTAAATGAATTCTGGGAGGCATTCTGGGAGGAGGTATGCAGTATGCATAATGATCGGCTGGTTTTCGGATACTTAACCTACTTAATTATGAATTTAGTAGGTAGTAGGCAGTATATACTCATTGAGTATGCTAGTATGCAGTATGCTAGTATACCATTCCGAACACAGCCCTGGTCGCTACCAGGTTTGTTCAGAAGGATTGGTTGCATAGCAACCAAGCAGCAAATTATTTGAGCCACATTGATGGAACGAACTGCATCACATTGATGCATCAAACTGCATGGAACGCAAGCTGAAATTAGCGCCCGGATCTGATTTAAACCTGGATCGGATTTAATCAGCGTTGTAGGAACAGGGCCCAGGTGTTTTAGAATCAAGCATATTAGAATCAAGCTGTTATAGCCTAGGTGCACAAGATGGCGTCGTTTGACTTCCGGCGTACGACTACTTGCATAATAACTTCCGGTCTGGTTTGTTGTTACAGAAAAAGATGGCTTTTTACACTCGCTGTTTACAGGATCTCCCAAAAATCATTCCTCGGTAGCCCATTCTAGCAAAAAAGAAAAGGGATTCAAGATGTATATTTCGAGCTACCTCCACAACTATGAGGGTGAGTAACGGCATCATTGATTGATTGATTGAAAACGTTATTAGAAGATTTGCAGAAGTAGGTACATGAAAGTACATATTACATACAAGGTCAACTAACAGGATAAAAACCCAAGAAAGCCACTGGCTTATTTCAATTGGGGTCCTTGATTCTCAATTCATTGTTACATGTAAGACAGACAAAAAAACTAGTACTATCTACAAGATAATACAGACAAATAACTATTACTATCTACAAGATAAACATACATCCATCATGTGAAGAACAATACAACAAAACATAAGGTATGTACAGCGGGTAGGACAGGTGGGGACATACACCACAGGTGGGGGCGGGGGACAAAACACAAAGTATGTACAGTGGGTAGTTCGGGTCTTTTAATCTGATTTTTGATTTAGAGGGTCCAGTTACGGATTGCAGCCTCCTGTAAATGTTTTTTGAGAGTGGTTTTGAAGGTGGGCAGTGTTTTGCACTCCTTTAAGATTATAGGAAGGGCGTTCCACATTTTTACTGCATAGTTTGCAAACGAGTTTAACCCCTTGTTTGTGGTGCAACGCGGTTGAACGTGGTTCGTGGAGCTTCCTCTGGTGTTGTATGTGTGGACGTTGTTCACTTTTTGGAAGTATGTTGACAGGTACTTGGGTGTCTTTGTGGTGTAGCGTATCTTGAAGACCAGGCCCAGTGCAAGCTGCTGCACTCTGTCAACTACTCGTAGCCAATCAAGGCTCAAAAAATGAGCAGCGGTTAGATGTGTCCTAGGGTTGAGGCCTAGCAGAAGCCTAACCAGTTTATTTTGGGCTGTCTGGAGTCTTGTTTTATGGGCCTTTGTGGTTCTATAGTACCATGATGTTACGGCATAGTCGAAGTGACATTGAATGAGAGCTCCTGATAGGGTCCTCAGTGTGTTTTTACTGACAAGTTAGCTAGAATACTAGCTAGCTAGCACTAACGTTAGCTTTTTAGCTGGCTGTGTTGCAACTACCTTGCTACTTTGTACTAGCCAGCTACATTCAAAACACAATATCAGTAACGTTACATTCTTGATTAACATTAACGTTATTATCTGTCTCTTTTTCAGTATCAAACAAAGATACAAGTACAGGAGAGGTCAGCGTCAGGGCGAGCTACTATAGGTCCATGAGGAAGCATGAGAAACCGCACAATTTGAGAGTAGGGGGATGCACAGTTATCTAGCTTTTACAGCTAGCTCTAGTTCTCAATCATGTTCTGGGGAGTCAATGTTGCCAGAGTTTGGATGTTAGGCAAAACACCAGTCAGTGATTTGAAATGAACGTTAGGTGCAGCATGTTTAGCCTGGCATCCCCAGAAAATGGTTAGAGAATTTCTGTTCTATTTCAGATGTTCCACTCACCTAACTGTATCTGTTGCTATTCACAATATTCATACTTCCTTTAAATGAATCAGTTGAGACAGTTTCCAGAACCAAAAATGTAAAAGATCCAGTGCAGATTTCTCTCCTGCTGAAATGTTACTTCAGATTTAGAGTTTTCCTTGAACCCATGTAAGGTCTGTCTCAACTTATTCTTCTTTTTAAATCATGAATCAGTAAATGAAGACTGACAATTCTACTACCATTTAATAAAGTATGAACACATTTTTAATGTCACCTCTTTCCTTACTATTTCAGGTTTAATTGAAGGACTCATGCCCTGTGGAGCTCATTCATACACAGTGCTCCTGTGTCGCTGGTACAACATTATGCAACCACACCGTTGCTCTGTTGTATCAGTCTGCACATTACTCGCAGCTGAAGACTCCAGTGGTCCCGCCTGTCCTGAGCTGCACAGAGAGCGAGCAGCGTTGGCACAAGCCAAGAACAATAGTAAGTAGTTTGGGGGGAAAAACATATGAAGGCCTACATAAGCACACATGACATCAATATCTAAACAAATGTCTTTCAATTAAATAGGGTGTGAAGCCAGGCCCAGTAGACAAAATGGTTGTCTTGTCTACGAGGCCTAAACCAAAACAGAGGACGATGGCTGATGGCGTGAGGTAAGTTCTGAAATATAAATCCGACACATCATTTACGATAACACCACTCACACACCCAGTTATCTGGTACTGCAGGTGCATAAAATATTCTGTTCATTGTTAAAAAAAGGGCATCCACAGAGCCCTTGGTAAGTGGCATGGTAGTAGTGCAGTATGGATCCCCTATTTGTTTTTTTTACAATGAATGAAACAGTTAGCCAGTTTAGGAGAGTTGTTAGTCCCAAGGAATGCTCAGGTGAAATGGTAACCTGACTCCACCAGATGGTTTGCTTCGCATTTTCGTGACATTTAAATTGTTATGTTTACACAGGAGCACCCTCTACAAGGCATATAAAGGAGAACTACCAGACCTCTCTCTTCTGCAGGTATCAGAGGTGTATAAAAACATGGCCTGTGCACCACTGATTACCACTATGGGCATCTCCAGTGAGGTCCCACTGGTGGACTCTGCACTTGGAAAGGTCCAGGCAGGAAGTCCACTGTCGTATCAGCAACCACTGACCGCAAGCAGGAAAATAACATTCTACCCAGATGCCCCTCCTCCACCACCCCTTCCTCTGCAGCACTACAGACTGGACCCATCAAACTGCATGTTCGTGTGCAGCGAAAAGGAACAGCTGTTTCTAACATCGTTGGAGACCACGTGGGATATGGCTCACAAAATTGAAGCTGCAACCAAAGACCAGAGTATGGTCTCAGAATGGCATCAGCTAAGAAGGCTGCCTTCTTCTCCGCGCCTCACCTCCTCACACTTCAGGGAGGTGTGCCATGTTAGAGGACCGACTCCAGCTCAACACCTCGCTGACAGGATCCTGCGAGGGACCCCTCAGACAGCAGCGATGAAGAGGGGTCTGGAAATGGAGGCAGGTGCTGTCCGAGAGTACTGTCAGACCAGGGTTGTGAACTACTCACCATGTGGGTTCGTCATCCACCCTAACGCACCCTGGCTGGGGTCTTCTCCGGACGGGTTGATTTACGACCCCACAGAAAGCCCACCATTTGGCCTGCTTGAAGTTAAGTGTCCCAATGCAAAAAGCTTTGTCGACTGCTCCTACCTGAAGCTCGAGGGAGGCAACCTGAAGCTGAAGGAACAACACGCCTACTTTTGGCAGGTGCAAGGACAGCTGCTTGTCACAGGACTTGACTGGTGTGACTTTGTGGTGTTTGCTGAGGAGGACATGCTGATCCAACGGATCTATAAAGACAGTGGCATTGCAAACACCATCAGAGAAAGGGCATACCATTTTTTATTTTACTTTTACATGCCAAGATACCTGAATTAGTCATTGAGTTTTGTTTAATCAATTCAATTAGTTAATAGTTATTTCCATTGTTCTACTCTCATCTCAGCATTCTGTTCTATTCATTTGCATAGTTGTATAGTCATTGTAAAAAGTAAGAGGATCACCACTGTATTTTAAATGTATTAAAGTTAATTTGTAATTATACCATGGTACTTGGTCCTGATTGGCTATAGCCTAACTATTCTGGTGGGTACATGCAAGTGGTAGTTTACTTTCTGTAAAGATAAAATTATAGTATTGTAAAGAAGTTTACATGTAAATGAAGGCCATGGTGTACATGATATGAACCACCAGGAGACATGAGTGAGTTAAAAAAAATATTTTTAAATTGTAAATCACCTCTAGACCAGCCTTTCTCAACTCCAGTCCTCGGGACCAGAAGATTTTTGTTGTAACCAGGAACTCACACACCTGACTTCACTAATCAAGGGCTTTTCTGATGGTTTGATTGGTTCAGTCATTAAATCAGGTGTTAAATCTGGACTGGATTTAGTTCCTGACCAGGAACTCACACACAAAATGTAATGACTGAACCAACCAAACCATCAGAAAAGCCCTTGATTAGTGAAGTCAGGTGTGTGAGTTCCTGGTTACAACAAATCTTCTGGCAAGTGGGTCTCGAGGACTGGAGTTGAGAAAGGCTGCCTAGACCATGAATTCATGTATATTTTGAAGTGAGGATTGCAGGCCAGGTTGGGAAGGTTGAAGGCCAGGTTTCCATCACTGTGGCCCATGCTTTGACCAGAGGTCCATTCTGATAATTCACCAGGAAGCAGGCCACGCTGAACAGCTGGTTGATGCTCCCAGTGATGGAGAGGGGGATGACTGTATCAAACAGTTTGTTCTCCTTCACCCTCCTGATGCACCTCTCCACATGGACCCTCAACCGTGCGATGGACTGCGTCTCTCGAATGTCTTATTGTCATATGTCATATTCTCTATATCAAATTGTGGAATGCACTGCCAGTTTACATTAGGGATGCAACCTCAGCAAATATGTTCAAGTCAAGACTAAAACCCCATCTTTTTAATATTGCCTTTAAATGACTAAATAATACAATTATGATTATATAATGATTGGAGCACTTTGAGCTGCAACGTTTGCAGGAAAAGCGCTATACAAATAAAAAGTTATTATTATTGTTATTATACTTAGACGATCCACAACAGAACAGCAGCTGATATAACCAAACTATAACGGCCAACATGTTGTAATTTAACCTGTTTTAAAATGATGTCCAGTTCAAAGAAGAAAACATACCGTTGCTCTTAAAGGAACAGGCTCCTCAGGGTCAGTAGAGGATACCTTAGCCCGGGTGACCCTCACCATTCTGGAGGTACAAGGCTCGATCATGCGCCAGAAGCACATGAAATGTTCATAGGTAGCAAACCTTAGGACAAGCCAGAATACATGACGTGTTAGTTTAATTGTATCTATACAGTTGTTAGACTACAAGCAAACATGTACTGTATGTATACATTAATTAATGAATGAATGATCTTTATTGTCATTGTAACAGGTACAACGAAATGCAAACCCTAGGTGCTAACAAACAAACAGTCTTAAGATAGTAAAAAAAACAAGAATGAGACATAAATAGGGGGGGATATAAATAGAAATAGGGGGGGGATAAGTGGTCGGTAGACATCTGAGAATATATCTATAATCAATGTGAACTTCTATACGTATATACACTATATGGCCTATTCACAGGGGAGTATATAGACAGGGGGGAGTTAACATGTAACTGTGTACTTTTATAAACATATGGACTAGTAGACTTGTATACAGTATATGATCCTTATCACAAGAATATGATCCTTATCACACGATGGGTACAGTACTTATTATCTACTACATGGCATGGGTGTGCGTGAGAGAGATGGGGGTGGAGAGACTGAACAGGTGAGTTAATTTGCCTGGGGGGATTAATAAATGAAATTATACAAATCAGACATACCTGGTGTAAAAGCGTATGTCCTCGTCAGAACCTGCGAATCGCCGCAGGCTGAAGTTGGCCTGTAGCTGGACGGTCTCTAGCTGTTTCTGGAGCCTTTCTATGTCCTTCCTCAATGACTCGATTTGGGCCAGGACATCATCCAAAGCAGCAGGATCAGGAGCCACGCAATAATCGTGGTCTGGCAGGGTGACCTCCATCTCATCAGAGGAGTCCTGCATTGCTATCATAGGGGCGACCGCAGCATGCTCACGGCGCTCCCACACACCTATACTAGCCTGGGTGCTGATTTGGCGAACTGGTTCCATTTAAAGAGACACGGGACGGCTCCTTTCTTCAGCCTCCTTAACCCACCTGCAGCTGGCACAGCGAAATCACCTGGTTCAAAATGCTGACTGCACACTTTGCTGTTCTTGGTGACACGAAATGCGTCCCGCCGAATCTTCGCTAGCCACTTAGCATTTGCCTCAGAGTTGCTTGGGAAGGAATGAAAACTTAAGTGTGAATTATAGCGCGCCGAATTCACACATTGTGGCACACAACAGTGGTCAGTGGAGCCTGATTCACGTCGTTGGTACGTGAACCCACGTTTTTGAATTGTTCCACTCATGACCGCTAATAAGTAATGTATTGTATAATATGTAATGTATAATAACTAATGTAATGTGACGGCTAACTAATGACTAGGATGTCAACGTCCGGCTACACCGGAAGTTATTATGCAAGTAGACGCACCCGGAAGTTCCGCAGCGCGACGTTAATGCAACAAGCCTATTGGAGACTGGGTGTTTATTGTGAGTTTTACAGCATCTGTGCTGTTCATTGTGCCCGCCAAACACAAAAAGAAAAAGAGAAAAAAAAGAGCTTTCTAAGGATTCTTAATAGGACTGGTTGTTAAAATCCCTAAATATTCAGCACAACAATTGAGTGGAGTGGGTGGAGTGGAATTTGGCAATGATCACGTGGTGCCACCAGTACGACACATCTTCAGTTGTGGTCCCCGACCTCATTGGGTGTTTCGGCCAGTTATCACAAGACACCCTCTGCCGAGGTTGGCCCACCACAGGCTGATCAGGCCTGGGTGTGTGTCGCACGGTGGCACCACGTGGTCATTTGGGAGCCTATGTTGGGTCCCTACGTTTCAGCCACAGCCAGTGACTGCTCCGTTCTGCTGCAGTGGACAGTTCTCTGATTGCCTTCCGTTGGGCCTGTCCTCTGATCCCTACTGCCCTCAGGAGCCTTGTGGTGGAGCTGGCTACAAAGCCTCTGCAGCCCACCTCCACTGGCCACACCTTCACGTTCCAGCCCCGCCCCTCTGCTTCGACTGCTAAGTTGGCATACCGCAGCCTCTTCCGTTCGAATGCCTCATCGATGGCCTCCTCCCATGGGACCGTCAGTTCTACGATGAAGACACGCCGGCAGGACTTGGACCAGAGGACTAGGTCTGGGCGCAGGTTGGTCGCTGCAATTTCGGGTGGGAAGGTGAGCCTCTGGCTGAGGTCTACCCGCATTTCCCAATCCCGGGCTGCGTTCAGTGGGCCTGAGTCTGGAGGTGATGGCTTGGTCCGCTGTTTCTCCCCTTCCCGGATGAAGGTTGTTTTCCGTGGAAAGGTAGTCTGGGCATTTAGAGGCATGGCGTTGGTGGTTACCCTCTTGTGCTCAAGTTCGGCAGCCAAGCACTTTAGCACTTGGTTGTGGCGCCAGGTGTATCTTCCTTGAGTTAGACTGGTCTTGCAACCCACCAAGATGTGTTTGAGGGTTGCTGGGGCTGCACACTGGAGACAGGCTGGGTCCTCTCCATACCAGAGATGTAGGTTGGTAGGAGAGGGCAGGACATCATATGTGGCTCTGATGATGAAACTTAGCCTATTAGACTCCATGCTCCACAGCTCGTTCCACGTGATTTTCCTCCTCTCCACGCTCTCCCACTTCATCCAGCGGCCTTGCTGGGCTTGGGAGACTGCCTTGGCGCACCTGGCTGCTTCCTCCTGGTGGCGCACCTCCTCAACCACCATCTTCCGCCGTTTGGTTGGAGTAGCCTTTTGCCATGTGGGTGTTGTTGTTTCCAAGCCAAGGCCCCCTCTGCCATGTTGGACATGCCCCACTATATCCCGGTGTCTGAGGGCGGTCTTTGCCACCGCAACTGCTGCAGATGGCTTCCATTTCCTCCCCGTTGCTAGGATTGGAGCAGCACCTCTGACGAATGGATCCCGGGATTCTGTTAGAGTCATTTCCAGCCTTGATTTGGCACATTTGTACTCCTCCACCAGGCTTGAGATTGGTAGGGAGAGGGCTCCGTTGCCATACAGGCCTATGCTGCTAAGGCCTCTCGGCAGTCCAAGCCACTTCCTCACTTGTGCATTCACCAGTCTCTCCAGCCGGTTGGCATGGGATAGTGTGACCTCGTAGATGGAAATTGGCCACATGAGACGGGGCAGCAGTCCAAACTGAAAGCACCACAGCTTCAGCTTCCCAGGGAGAGCAGTGTTGTTGATCTGCTTGAGGCCACTGATTGTATCCTGCTTGAGTTGTTCCACCTGCTTCGAGTCTTTGAGTTCTGCGCTATACCAGCGGCCAAGGCTTTTGATGGGCTTCTCCAGAACTGTTGGTATTGGCTCGTTGTTGACGTGGAACCTCTCATTGGCAAGCTTGCCTTTGACAATGGAGATACTGCGGGACTTACTGGGTTTAATCTCCATTCGTGCCCATTTGATGTTTCCCTGGAGTTTATCCAGCAGGCGTTTGGTGCATGCGTTTGTTGTTGTTATTGTCGTCATGTCATCCATGTACGCCCTGATTGGTGGAAGACGCAGCCCGCTCTTCAACCGTTCCCCTCCAACAACCCATCGGGATGCTCGAATAATGAGCTCCATTGCCATGGTAAACGCCAGTGGAGAGATGGTGCAGCCCGCCATTATGCCTATCTCGAGGTGCTGCCAAGCAGTTGTACTGGCTTGTGCTGTAACACAGAACTGGAGGTCCTGGAAGTAGGCTTTGACCAGCCTTGTGATGCCCTCTGGGACTTGAAAGAAGTTGAACGCTGTCCACAAAATCTCATGAGGCACTGACCCGAAGGCATTGGCAAGATCTAAGAAAACCACATGCAGGTCTTTCTTCTCCTTCTTGGCCGTTTGTATCTGGTGCCAGATGACATTTGTGTGTTCCAGGCATCCTGAGAATCCACTTATCCCTGCCTTCTGCACTGAGGTGTCGACAAAGTTGTTTTTCTGCAAGAATACTGAGAGCCTCTGGGCCACAACACTGAAGAAAATCTTTCCTTCCACATTCAGTAGACTGATCTGGCGGAACTGGTCGATGGTTGAGGAATTCTTCTCTTTGGGAATCAGGATCCCTCCTGCCCTTCGCCATGCCTTTGGTATGATTCCCTTTTCCCATGCCACTTTCATTAGCTTCCAGAGGTACTTCAAGACGCCTGGACTGTTCTTATATAGCCTGTATGGAACGCCGTTGGGCCCAGGGGCTGAGGCTGTTCTTGCCCGTTTTACTGTGCTCTCAACTTCGCTCCATGTAGGGGGCCTTGTTTCCATCTGGTGCTCAGGTGGTTGGATTGGTGGCATGTCATCCGGAATGCTGGCTGGCACATGCCTCTGGTTGTCAGAGTAGGTCTTCCTCAGGTGCTCCTCTAGTTCCCTTATGGGTACTTTGAGGGTCCCCGTTTTCTCCTTGACAAAGAGGTCTTTGACGAACTTGTAGGGATCTCTGTAGAAGGCAGTCCTTGTTCGCTCTTTCTTCTTGTGTTGCTTTCTCAAGCATTCTGCTCTTCGCAGTGTTGCAAGACGCTGCTTGATGTCGGCCTGTAGTGCCTCAAGTCCTTTCCTTTCCACTTCTGTGGCCTTCTTCCACTGTTTTCTCAGGCACCTTCTTTCTTTCACAAGTCTTTCAATCTCTTGTTGTCTCCTGGACTTGAGATGGGCTGATGGTTCCTTCTGTGTCCCATGGTTCTTACTTTTCACCCCAAATCTCTCTGCTCCATAGCTGTAAATGATATCTCCAATCTTGTCCAGTTTTCTTTCCACGCCCCCTTTCAGACCTTCTAGAAGATGGACAAGGTCTGTGTCTGTGTTTTCCCACTCCTTTTTCTGGCAGGCTTTAGGCCACAAGATTTGAGGCTTTCGTCCATTCATCTTCCTCTCTACTGCTGTCTGTGGCTGGATAGGCTCTGGACTCATGTCCGTTGATGGATCTGTGCTTGGTTGAGCTTCGTCTGGGGTTCTGATACCCTGTGGACTGTGGTGAATATCCTGCCACTGGGCTTCACTCGACTGATTTGCCCTACCTCTGAGGAAGTAGCGGTCAATGCGAGGCACCTCGCTAAGCTCTCTTAGGCACTTTTTCCTGCCCTGGTGGATCTTGAGACCCTTCTCTGATGTTATCTTTTTCCAGCCACAGATGCAGCTTTGTAGCTTGTGTCCTGCCAGTGTTGTTACTCCGTCAACTACCGTGCTGATCATTTGCTTCGTTGTCATTTCCGTTCCAGGGTCTGTTACCGTGTGATCCGCCGATGAGTCATCTTCCGCCCCCGCTCTCGCAGACTCTAGGGGTGTTTTTCCTTTTGCATTTTTCGTAGCCATGGTTGGGTGGAACCAAGTCACTGTGTAGTGAAAGGCTCCTGCCAACACGGGTAGCTAACCCATGCCAGCCCCGTTGGGGTCTGTTCCCTCCAGTCAGCTGTCTCTTCAGGCCGTCACCAGGTCTTTCCCAGGTTGTCAGCTGCCCTTTCGCAGCGGTCACTGGTTTTGACACCAGACATCAGGATTCTTAATAGGACTGGTTGTTAAAATCCCTAAATATTCAGCACAACAATTGAGTGGAGTGGGTGGAGTGGAATTTGGCAATGATCACGTGGTGCCACCAGTACGACACATCTTCAGTTGTGGTCCCCGACCTCATTGGGTGTTTCGGCCAGTTATCACAAGACACCCTCTGCCGAGGTTGGCCCACCACAGGCTGATCAGGCCTGGGTGTGTGTCGCACGGTGGCACCACGTGGTCATTTGGGAGCCTATGTTGGGTCCCTACGTTTCAGCCACAGCCAGTGACTGCTCCGTTTTGCTGCAGTGGACAGTTCTCTGATTGCCTTCCGTTGGGCCTGTCCTCTGATCCCTACTGCCCTCAGGAGCCTTGTGGTGGAGCTGGCTACAAAGCCTCTGCAGCCCACCTCCACTGGCCACACCTTCACGTTCCAGCCCCGCCCCTCTGCTTCGACTGCTAAGTTGGCATACCGCAGCCTCTTCCGTTCGAATGCCTCATCGATGGCCTCCTCCCATGGGACCGTCAGTTCTACGATGAAGACACGCCGGCAGGACTTGGACCAGAGGACTAGGTCTGGGCGCAGGTTGGTCGCTGCAATTTCGGGTGGGAAGGTGAGCCTCTGGCTGAGGTCTACCCGCATTTCCCAATCCCGGGCTGCGTTCAGTGGGCCTGAGTCTGGAGGTGATGGCTTGGTCCGCTGTTTCTCCCCTTCCCGGATGAAGGTTGTTTTCCGTGGAAAGGTAGTCTGGGCATTTAGAGGCATGGCGTTGGTGGTTACCCTCTTGTGCTCAAGTTCGGCAGCCAAGCACTTTAGCACTTGGTTGTGGCGCCAGGTGTATCTTCCTTGAGTTAGACTGGTCTTGCAACCCACCAAGATGTGTTTGAGGGTTGCTGGGGCTGCACACTGGAGACACAGTGACCTAAAATGTAGGTTGGACACAGTGTTTAACGTGCCAGTCTGAAGTCGAATGTTTGGAAACAATGAAAAAGAAGGCTATCTGGACAGAAGTTTTGCGATTTGCAATTACAAAAAAGTCATTATTCATTATTTTAGCAGTGTAACTGCTAATGCCCCATGATCATAGCATAGATTACGTTTTCTTACGATGCCCGATGGATAGATGATTTATTTTCTTAGACAAATGTATTTGTTGTAAGTCCCTTTGTATAAAGGCATCTGCTAAAATGTAAATGTAAATGTAAGTACTCGGGCAGTACCAGTAACTTTTAAACGCATTTGTAAAGACGGCATGGTGTCACTGAAAACGAAGAACGATGAATCGTGCCACAATACACACATCGAAAATGTGATACACAAATCGAAATGCATGTGTATCAAAATGCAAATGCAAAAATACAGAATATTTGTGCCTAAATGAAATCAATACAAAGTCAAATCAAAGTCAATCAAAGTATTGTATTTCGAGATGTGTACATTGTATTTCGAGATGTGTGCAAAGACATATTACTGAACGGGCCTACCGGGCCCAGGCCCAGGGGCCCCAGAGATCAGGGGGCCCTTTGCATTTCTTATCGCAGGGATGCCGGTAGAAAATGTCCTACTGTAACTGGGACAAATGAGATTCCTTATATGAACGTAAAAAAACTATTTTGAATATACTTTTGAATATACTATTTTGAACAATTTTATAGGGGCCCACGTCTTGCAAAAAAAAGAGAAGCTTGTGTGGGCTACATAGTTTCTATAGCCTACTCAGATTCTAATGCGAATACAGGCTACATTCCCATTAGATTAATGAGTAGGCTATAGAAACTAGACACTAGAGGGCGCTGTCAGTTTGTGTACTGGGGGACAGGTCACGAGGTCAATGTCACGAGGTCACGAGGTCAATGTCATTAACAACGAACTTGAGACTGACAACGCACAGGTAAAATGGAGCACCGTCACACATTAAGTGGAGCAGCTAAACGAAAGATAAAAAAGCAAAAGAAGCAAAACAATCTGATATTTTACATCATGTTCCTCGAATTTCAATTTTTTTCAAGAATATTAAAACAAATGAAGAGAACAACATTAGGGTTGCGGGGGAGGCTGACGAGCCCACCGTGGGAGATGAGCAACAGCCAGAGCCAGTCAGCAGCACTGCTAGTGCTAGTGCGAATGCTGCACCACCAGGGCAACTGTTGGTGCTGGCGAGTGAGGAAGAGGAGCAGGCCGGTGCTCAAGAGGCCAAACGGCTCAGTTACAGACTACTCAAAGAGAGGAGAGCGAGGCTTGGTTTGAAACCGTAACTGACCCAGCTTTGTGGGAGATCACTCAAAGTAAGCGGGCCAAGGCGGTTCTAATTGACAGAGGAGTTAAAGTGTTCCAGAATCGGCGTGCACATTATCTAGCGTCTGTAAGGGATAGTGGGATTGGTGGCAAATCCAGAGTTTTAACAAATGAACAGCTGAAATGCATTTTGCCCAATGGCCAAGTGGTTGATAGAGAGTGGATTACGTATTCCCCATCCACAGGAAATATTTATTGTTTTGCATGCAAGCTGTTGTCCACTAAGTCACATGCATTTTGTTACTGGCTATTGTGACTGGAAACACCCAGAGCGAATCGGCGAGCACGAGAGAAGTGAAGAACATCGTGCCTGCATGCTTGCCCTGCATCAGAGAATCACATGTGCCACCGTGGACGCCGACCTTATGAAGCAAATCGATGGAGAGAGGCAATATTGGAGAGAGGTGCTTAGGAGAGTTGTCTCCGTCATCAAGTTCTTAGGGGAGAGGGGTCACGCATTTAGGGGGCGTGATGAATTGCTAGATTCCCCACACAATGGAAACTACTTGGGCATCTTAGAATTGTTGTCACAATATGACCCGTTCTTGGCTGAGCATATAAGAAAGTTTGGACAAAAGGGAAGGGGCAGTGTTTCATATTTATCCTCAACAATTTGCGAACAATTTATAGAACAAATGGGAGAGAAAACTAAACAAGCCATTACAAAGGAATTACATGATGCTAAGTATTTCTCTGTAATAGTCGACTCGACGCCCGATTTATCCCATGTAGATCAGCTTACCTTTATATTCAGATTTGTGAGCAAAACAGGCCATGTAGTGGAACGCTTTCTAGGATTTGAACCCATCACCAGTCACACAGGGGAAAGCTTAGCACACTGTGTTGTCTCAATGGTGCACGATCTTGGACTTGATATAGAAAACTGCCGTGGACAGTCGTATGATAATGCCAGTAATATGTCTGGAAAATACAATGGATTGCAGGCACATCTAAAGAAGAGGAATCCACTTATTCACTATGTCCCCTGTGCTGCCCATTCTTTGAATCTGGTCGGTGTCAACAGTATTGATGCCTGTAGCGATCTAGTTGGCAAATATTTTGACTTGTTGCAGTCTCTATATGCGTTCACCTCCGCCTCCACACATCGCTGGGCCACAGTATTTGGGGATTCAAATATGCCCATAAGTTTAACACTTAAATCTCTCTCCTCTACACGCTGGAGTTGCCGTGCTGACTCAACGAAAGCACTGTGGCAAAATTATTAAAAGATACAAGAGAAGCTTCGGACTTTGTCTACGGATGAGATGGAAAATAGGGGCACGCGCTCTGAAGTAGCTGGGCTCTGTGCGCAATTGGATAGGTTGGAAATGGTGTTCTTGGCCAAGTTTTGGGATACCATATTATCAAGATTTCAAGCAACCAGCGCTATTTTGCAGCAAAGAAATATAGCCCTTTTAACCGCAGTTAGGGCACTTGAATCGTTGCGTGATTTTGTGGCTGCACAAAGAGACCTTTTTGACAGTTTTGAAAGCGCAGCTCTGAGTATACCGGGTGTCAGCCAGACTTACAGACATGATAGCCATCGCAGAAAGAGACGCAAGACTTTTGCTGACGAGAATGGAGAGCAGGATATTGAGCTTGATGGAAGACGCAAGTTTCAGATAGAGACCTTCAATGTTGCCATCGACACGCTTATTCAGAGCCTCGGACACCGTCTGGAGGCCTACGGACACCTGTGCAGTTTGTTCAATGTGCTTTTCTATGTCAAATCCAATGAGTCCAATGCCTCACTCATTGAGAAGGCAAAAGTTCTGGCATCTGCATACCCATCTGACCTAGATGGCAGTTTAGCCGATGAACTAATTCAGCTCAGATCTTTTATTAAGGCTGAAGAGGATAAAAGCCCACAAGGACTACTCCGCCTAATTATCGATTGTGGCCTGCAATCTATGTTTCCAAATGTTTATGTTGCGCTGCGGCTATTTTTTACTCTGCCTGTAACCAATTGCGAAGGGGAGCGGTCATTCTCTGTGCTGTCCAGGATTAAAAACGAACTGCGGACTAAAATGACGCAACACCGTCTCAAGGCTCTTTCTCTCATGGCAATTGAGAGCGAACTGACCAAATCACTGGACTTTGATGATATCGTGGATGATTTTGCACGAAGCAGAGCCAGGAAAAAATGCATTGCATAAGGTAAGACTATTTTATGATTAATTTAGTCTTATAAAGCCATCCTGTGGTTGCTATATATGACACCATAGTGTTGCCAATTGTTTTTGTTTGAAAGCGGTGTATTTTGTTACTGTACATGTACTGTTGTTGGCTTCAATTGAGTGTGGCATGCCTGTGTTGTAAATCCTGTGTTGTTGAAATACAGGTGAATTTTTTCTAGTTATTGTGCTGTTGGCTTTGAGTGTTCCTCCGCTGTAAAACCTGTTGAGATGCAGGTGAACGTAGGCTGTCTTATATGCTGTTGGCATTGTGTTTACTTGCGCTCTAAAACATTATTTTTTTGCGCTGGGGAGGGGGGGGGGGGCCTTTCTACACGTCCAGGCCCAGGGGCCCATTTTTTCATGATCCGTCTATGGATGTGTGCATTATATTTTGAGATGAGTGCATTGCATTTTACATTTCTAGATGAGTGCATTGCATTTTTGATTGATGTGTAAATTTCAATTGCATTTTCGATGTGATTCTAGTCATGTTGGGCTGGTTTTGCGGCTGGGGGGGAGTCGCTGTAACAGAATGGTCATAAGGTTAACATGGACCTGTCTTAACACATCAGCCAAAGTAGTGATAAATATAATTCCACAACTGGTTACTACTGAGTTATCTTAGTTCATAACATAGAACATCGCTTGCCGTACATGTCAGATGCTCAACAAATGTGCAATTACCCAAGATGCAAAGTGGACTGAGACCTCATCACTGCTAAAATGGACCAGCAAGAAAACAGAGTCCTCTTTCAAGAAGAGCAGTGTGAATATAAACATAATGTGCTTGTTAACTTTGAGGGTGGGGGGGGCGTTTTTTTTAAAGAGGGCTGAGTTTGTTTTGAAAAATTAAGCTTCCCATACTTCATTTCCATTAAAGCCTGGGCCACACACAATTCAGATCTTGGCAGTTGGGCTAGCAATTTAAATCTATGGAATAACAAAGACTGGTGAGGGCATACAGAAGTGATAACATCTGAGATTCATAACTGAAGTCTTTGGTTTGTCAGTTTTATGCAACTTTTAGCAGTTTTATAGCTTGCCACAGTCAAACTGATCAGCAACCAGTCAAGATAGTTCATGATTCACTATCACCATCTGCCTTTTCACTGAGACAGACAAATACACATGTGGTAGTTAGAATATTGCTATATTTTTAATAGAAAAAAATGTTTTTTTAAATAAAGACTTGAGGGCAGACAGTTCAAACTTGTTGTGTGCAATATGAGTATAAGCTTCAGACTGAACAATGCAATCAATGCAAAACTTCCTTTCAATCCACATAACAGATGTCCCATTGTCAAAGGCCTGATACAGTCTTTTTGCGCACTGCAAGGGTCAGATTATGATTAACAAGTCTTTTTGAATTGAAAACTGTGACTGTCCGAGTCATTCAGTGGTTGTTGAGTGGTCCTCAATGCAAACAGTATAAGAGAAAGTAGTTTTTCAATCAGTCTCTGTTTATCACTTTGGTAGCATTTGGAAATTCAAACCACTGTAGCTAAATAAGGGGAACTTAATTGCACAGGAAAAATCCTCCCATCTACCTGAGTAACTCCAACTCCTAGTGCTGGTTCACACCTCATTGATCACCGTCTGGTTCACTGCCTCCACTGCCAAGAACTACATTACTGAATTGGATTGAATCAGAGCTTGATTGTTCTACCTAGCCTAGAATCCCCGGATGAGTGCCTCTGAAACTGAATTGAATTTAGAGAAACTGAATTGAATTTAGAGAAACTGAATTGAATTTAGAGAAACTGAATTGAATTTAGAGAAATTAAATTTAGAGAAACTGAATTGCATTTAGAGAAACTGAATTTGAAAACTGAATTGAAATAATATCTCAAGTTGAAAGCAAATTCAAATCGATTCTGTGAAATACAATTCAATCTGTGAAATACAATTCAATTTGTGCTGGCACTATAATAGCTCCATAGACTACAGCGGACCATTCGGTCAGCCAAGATTGAGGGAAGAATGCTGGATGAACTTTGAGACAAACTTCCAACATGGGCCAGCTCTGGAATGAAGAATGTGGCTCTGATACATTCCTGTAATTGGGCCAACTTTGGACTAGATGTGGCGGGCCAATACTGGGTGATACCTGGATCTTTGCTTCTGGGCCAGCTCTGGTATTGTATCTGGTGTATGGCTCTAGTTCCCATTGTCACTAGGCCAGGGTAGGTCTGAATGTGTAGGCTGAATGTGAGGGGACCAGTACTGGGTGAGTTCAATTGGCAGTTTTTTGTTGGCCAACTCTGGTTTGAGGTATGTAGCCCAAATAATTTACTGATTTGTAAAGAAAAATTAAGCTTCCCATACATCGTTTCCATTACAGCCTGGGCCACACACAATTCAGATCTTGGCAGTTGGGCTAGCAATTTAAATCTATGGAATAACAAAGACTGGTGAGGGCACACAGAAGTGATAACATCTGAGATTCATAACTGAAGTCTGCAGTTTGTCAGTTTTATGAATCTTTTAGCAGTTTTACAGCTTGCCACAGTCAAACTGATCAAAACCAGTCAAGATGGTTCATGATTCACTATCACCATCTGCCTTTTCACTGAGACAGACAAATACACATGTGAGAGTTAGAATATTGCTGCATTTTTTAATTGTGTTTACCAATGTTTTTTTTTATAAAGACTTGAGGGCAGACAGTTCAACCTTGTTGTGTGCAATATGAGTATAAGCTTCAGACTGAACAATGCAATCAATGCAAAACTTCCTTTCAATCCGCATAACAGATGTCCCATTGTCAGAGGCCTGATACAGTCTTTTTGCACTCTGCAAGGGTCAGATTATGATTAACAAGTCTTTTTGAATTGAAAAGTGTGACTGTCCGAGTCATTCAGTGGTTGTTGACTGGTCCTCAATGCAAACAGTATAAGAGAAAGTAGTTTTTCAATCAATCTCTGTTTATAACTTTGGTAGCATTTGGAAATTCAAACCACTATAGCTAAATAAGGGGAACTTAATTGCACAGGAAAAATCCTCCCATCTACCTGAGTAACTCCAACTCCTAGTGCTGGTTCACACCTCATTGATCACCGTCTGGTTCACTGCCTCCACTGCCAAGAACTACATTACTGAATTGGATTGAATCAGAGCTTGATTGCTCTACCTAGCCTAGAGTCCTCGGATGAGTGCCTCTGAAACTGAATTGAATTTAGAGAAACTGAATTGAATTCAGAGAAACTGAATTGAATTCAGAGAAACTGAATTGAATTTAGAGAAACTGAATTGAATTTTGAGAAACTGAGTTGAATTTTGATAAACTGAATTTGAAAACTGAATTGAAATAATATTTCAAGTTGAAAGCAAATTGAAAACTGAATTGAAATAATATCTCAAGTTTAAAGCAAATTCAATTTGATTCTGTGAAATACAATTCAATTTGTGCTGGCACTATAATAGCTACATAGACTACAGCGGACCATTCGGTCAGCCAAGATTGAGGGAAGAATGCTGGATGAACTTTGAGCCAAACTTCCAACATGGGCCAGCTCTGGAATGAAGAATGTGGCTCTGATACATTCCTGTAATTGGGCCAACTTTGGACTAGATGTGGTGGGCCAATACTGGGTGATACCTGGATCTTTGCCTCTGGGCCAGCTCTGGTATTGTATCTGGTGTATGGCTCTAGTTCCCATTGCCACTAGGCCAGGGTAGGTCTGAATGTGTAGGCTGAATGTGAGGGGACCAGTACTGGGTGAGTTCAATTTTTTGTTGGCCAACTCTGGTTTGAGGTATGTAGCCCAAATAATGTACTGATTTGTAAAGAAAAATTAAGCTTCCCATACTTCGAGAGTTAGAATATTGCTAAATGCATTTTTAATTGTGTTTACCAATGTTTTTTTTTATAAAGACTTGAGGGCAGACAGTTCAAACCTGTTGTGTGCAATATGAGTGTAAGCTTCAGACCGAACAATGCAATCAATGCAAAACTTCCTTTCAATCCGCATAACAGATGTCCCATTGTCAGAATTGGATTGAATCGGAGCTAGATTGTTCTACCTAGCCTAGAGTCCCCGGATGAGTGCCTCTGAAACTGAATTGAATTTAGAGAAACTGAATTTAGAGAAACTGAATTGAATTTAGAGAAACTGAATTTAGAGAAACTGAATTGAATTTAGAGAAACTGAATTTAGAGAAACTGAATTGAATATCTCAAGTTGAAAGTAAATTCATTTGATTCTGTGAAATACAATTAAATCTGTGAAATACAATTCAATTTGTGATGGCACTATAATAGCTCCATACGTAGACTGCAGCGGACCATTCGGTCTGCCAAGAAGGTCATCGGCTGCAAGCCCCACCCCGGTCTCCACCTCTTCCAAAGACTTCCATCCCGAAAAAGGCTCTGTTCTATTAAGACCAAAACCTCCCGTCACCTGAACAGTTTCTTCCCCATGGCAGTGGGGCTCACAAACAAGCCCCCTGCCTCTCACTGACTCTGGGACTTCCACTCCACCTCCCCCCGTCACACACACACACACACACACACGTTATGGGGCGGCTGTGGCTCAGGAGGTAGAGGAGGTGGTGGCGGTGGTGGTGGTGGTGATGGTGGTGTTTTCCTGTTTTCTTGTACAGTTGATGGTTGGAGATTTTATGACCATTTTAACTAGGCCGTTGCCCTCCTCCAGAGCATTCCTCCACAACCTTAAAATAAAACACAGAGCAACTTAACTCTCTCTACATCACAATCTGCCTGTTGTTTTTTGATCTCTAATGTCTATAGCAGAGAATGGCAGTGACGTATGTACATGTCGATGAGGCCACACACTGTACTCACTTCCCTCTGAGGGCCCAGCACATCACTGGGTGTGAGCTGCTCAGCCTGCAGGAACTGTACAGCCAGCGGTGCCTCAGTAAGTCCCTGAAGGTCATCAAGGACACAGCACAACCACTCAACAGCCTGTTAATTAATTTAATTAGTAATTTTGCCATTTAGCAGACGCCTTTATCCAAAGCGACTTACAATTACGAATTACAGGGACATTCCCCCTGGAGTAACTGAGGGCTAAGTGCCTTACACAAGGGCACACTAGTAGTGGTGTGGCTTCAGGCGGGATTTGAACTCACAACCTTCCGATCACAAGTCCAACTCACTATCCACTAGACCACCACTACCTGTTCTCCCTGCTACCCTCAGGCAGGAGGCAGGAGCCTAAGAACATGCAAAAACAGACTGAAGAA
The DNA here is from genome assembly GCF_963989245.1 of Nansenia antarctica. Taxonomy (NCBI): domain Eukaryota; kingdom Metazoa; phylum Chordata; class Actinopteri; order Argentiniformes; family Microstomatidae; genus Nansenia; species Nansenia antarctica. The sequence continues at coordinate 26,343,384 of NC_137689.1, read as the reverse complement.
CAGCTTTTTCCCCCCAGGCCATAAGACTGCTAAGTAAATAACATGCACACACAAACACACACACACACAGATACACACACACACGCACACCGATACACACATAGACACGACCCTCCCCCCCACACACACACACATAGAAGCACACCACACACACGCACACACACATACACACAAAGTGCTATCCATCTCCTGTGCAAAATGTATATATATTTTATGTATATTTTTCTTGCCTTAAATCTATAGAATTGTATAGTTTTATCTCATTTTAATTTATTTTATATATTATATCTTATATCTTGTTATTATATTTTATATGTCTTTTTATATGTACCCTCAATGGAGCAATCCCAGTGAAAGTATCTCACACGATTGTAGTTGTATAACCGGATTGACAAATAAACATCTTGTGTCTTGATTTCCTCCCTTGAGCGACTCATGTCCTCTGGGGTGATATGGGCCGGGACATTGCCCTCTCTCTGGAGTTGGAGGAAATGCACCATGCCCTCTTCTGCAAGAGAAGGGTTACACATGAGACAATGGGACTACAGGAGTAAACATTTCAGTCATGAAGTCATGCTTGTCATGAAATTATCATTTCATGTATCACACGCTATAGTGTGTAGTGTACTATTCATTTCTTTAGATTGTCTTTTCTGATTTGGTCACCCTGAATATCAATAATATTATATAATTCTACTATATGTGGTGTTCTTCATTCTCTATGGGTCGGTCTTACCTGTGATTCATACTACTTGGGCTGCCAGAGGGTCTGCAAGGTCTGCAGATATGAATGAATTAATGAATGGTCTTTATTGTCATTGCTATAGTACAGGTACCAAACAACGACATTTAGGAGGGGTGGCTCCCCTGGTGCTAGGAAAGAAAAACTAAAAAAAACACAAGAAGGGAAGGAGCTGGTTTACATAAATAAAGGCTATGTACACTATCCACTATACTATACTGTACAGATAGACGACTAGGGTTGTCATACATATACAGGATGCTTTGGCAGAAGCTCTTTTACAGAATAAATTAATTTGATTGACATAGTATCACACAGGCACTTTGGACTAGTACAAGCATGATCATCTTAAAATAAATACCTGTATATGTCCTGTATATGTCCTCTATATGACCTGTATATGTCCTGTATATGTCCTGTATATGACCTGTATATGACCTGTATATGTCCTGTATATGTCCTGTATATGTCCTGTATATGACCTGTATATGTCCTGTATATGACCTGTATATGTCCTGTATATGACCTGTATATGACCTGTGACCTGTATATGACCTGTATATGTCCTGTATATGTCCTGTATATGACCTGTATATGACCTCTATATGACCTGTATATGTCCTGTATATGACCTGTATATGTCCTGTATATGACCTGTATATGTCCTGTATATGACCTGTATATGACCTGTGACCTGTATATGACCTGTATATGTCCTGTATATGTCCTGTATATGACCTGTATATGACCTGTATATGACCTGTATATGACCTGTATATGTCCTCTATATGACCTGTATATGACCTGTATATGACCTGTATATGACCTCTATATGACCTGTATATGTCCTGTATATGTCCTCTATATGACCTGTATATGACCTGTATATGACCTGTATATGACCTGTATATGTCCTCTATATGACCTGTATATGACCTGTATATGACCTGTATATGACCTGTATATGACCTGTATATGTCCTCTATATGACCTGTATATGTCCTGTATATGACCTGTATATGACCTGTATATGACCTGTATATGACCTGTATATGTCCTCTATATGACCTGTATATGTCCTGTATATGACCTGTATATGACCTGTATATGACCTCTATATGACCTGTATATGTCCTCTATATGACCTGTATATGTCCTGTATATGTCCTCTATATGACCTGTATATGACCTGTATATGACCTGTATATGTTCTGTATATGACCTGTATATGACCTGTGACCTGTATATGACCTGTATATGTCCTGTATATGTCCTCTATATGACCTGTATATGTCCTGTATATGACCTGTATATGACCTGTATATGACCTGTATATGTCCTGTATATGACCTGTATATGTTCTGTATATGACCTGTATATGCAGGGGTGCACATAACTGGTGCGCCAGTGCGCATGCGTCGCCAAAATGCATTCTGCGCGGCAGATCAGCGGCATGAACGCGCTCTTGCGCACCAACAGCTGGAAGCGCTGGGAGAGGAATTTACTTCCTCAAAATCCAACTGCTGACTGCTGCATCACTGCAAGCCCCACTAAGTAACTATCTGCCGTCCCCTCAGCCGAAGGCCCGACGAGTAATGCATCACAACAGTCGACCGACGACGACCACGGCGACTCCCCTCACGAAAACATTCGGAAAGTATCGTAACTCGTACTTTCATTCCGCATATCGCGTATCGCACGGTTATCACGGTTATCACGCCGCACGTGAAAATTCAGTCCCGAACGACTCGTCGCTAAAAGGAAAAACAACACCACTTCACGTTTCTTTTCTCTGAAGCTTTCAGACGTTTGTTTTACAGCTGTTTTTCATTATCGCACCTCGACCCCTGACCCAGGATATGGTTGGGAATTCTATTAGAAAAAAAAGGCTTTGTTGCACAATCAAAATAATGAGCTATTTAAAGTGATAGCCTACAACATCCTCTACCATGGTTGAAATTGAGGACAGTATTAACAGCAGTCAATACAGCAGTGATGATGATGATTACGCTTGTAGCATAAATAAATGCTTAGGCTGTAACTTTTTGTTGAAAAGTTGATTTCAGTGTTTACAGAACAGAGCAGTGCTTAAAGACATGTCAGTTGATTTCATTGTGTTTAAAGAACAGACATTCAGTTAGTGCTTAAAGAGATGTCAGTTGATTTCATTGTGTTTAAAGAACAGACATTCAGTTAGTGCTTAAAGAGATGTCAGTTGATTTCATTGTGTTTAAAGGAGTCTGACAGACTTTCATGCTTAAAGAGCAGTCATTTGATTTTGCATTTGTTTCTTTTGTTTTGTACACAATCATTTGTTCGTTCATCTTTATTTATGAACAAATGTCGTTTTGCTAATATAAGTTATCCATGTATCCCTTTTTCATCCATCCTGTGGGACGGGTCGTGACTCGCGAGCTCGGGGAGCACCAAGCAGCATCCCTAGGTGCTCCTCTGAGCACTGGCCCCAAAAAGTTATGTGCACCCCTGTGTATATGACCTGTATATGTCCTGTATATGACCTGTGACCTGTATATGACCTGTATATGTCCTGTATATGACCTGTATATGTCCTGTATATGTCCTCTATATGACCTGTATATGTCCTGTATATGACCTGTATATGACCTGTATATGTCCTGTATATGTCCTCTATATGACCTGTATATGTCCTGTATATGACCTGTATATGTCCTGTATATGTCCTCTATATGACCTGTATATGTCCTGTATATGTCCTGTATATGTCCTGTATATGTCCTCTATATGACCTGTATATGTCCTGTATATGACCTGTATATGACCTGTATATGACCTGTATATGACCTGTATATGACCTGTATATGTCCTCTATATGACCTGTATATGACCTGTATATGACCTGTATATGACCTGTATATGTCCTGTATATGTCCTGTATATGTCCTCTATATGACCTGTATATGTCCTCTATATGACCTGTATATGACCTGTATATGACCTGTATATGACCTGTATATGTCCTGTATATGACCTGTATATGACCTGTATATGTCCTGTATATGACCTGTATATGACCTGTATATGTCCTGTATATGACCTGTATATGTCCTGTATATGACCTGTATATGACCTGTATATGTCCTCTATATGTCCTGTATATGTCCTGTATATGTCCTCTATATGTCCTGTATATGTCCTGTATATGTCCTGTATATGTCCTGTATATGACCTGTATATGTCCTGTATATGACCTGTATATGTCCTGTATATGACCTGTATATGACCTGTATATGACCTGTATATGTCCTGTATATGACCTGTATATGTCCTGTATATGACCTGTATATGACCTGTATATGACCTGTATATGTCCTGTATATGACCTGTATATGACCTCTATATGACCTGTATATGACCTGTATATGTCCTGTATATGACCTGTATATGACCTGTATATGTCCTGTATATGTCCTGTATATGACCTGTATATGTCCTGTATATGTCCTGTATATGTCCTGTATATGACCTGTATATGACCTGTATATGACCTGTATATGACCTGTATATGACCTGTATATGACCTGTATATGTCCTCTATATGACCTGTATATGTCCTCTATATGACCTGTATATGACCTGTATATGACCTGTATATGACCTGTATATGACCTGTATATGTCCTGTATATGACCTGTATATGACCTGTATATGTCCTGTATATGACCTGTATATGTCCTGTATATGTCCTGTATATGACCTGTATATGACCTGTATATGTCCTGTATATGACCTGTATATGTCCTGTATATGACCTGTATATGACCTGTATATGTCCTGTATATGACCTGTATATGACCTGTATATGACCTGTATATGTCCTGTATATGTCCTGTATATGTCCTGTATATGACCTGTATATGACCTGTATATGACCTGTATATGTCCTGTATATGACCTGTATATGACCTGTATATGTCCTGTATATGACCTGTATATGTCCTGTATATGTCCTGTATATGACCTGTATATGACCTGTATATGTCCTGTATATGACCTGTATATGTCCTGTATATGACCTGTATATGACCTGTATATGTCCTGTATATGACCTGTATATGTCCTGTATATGACCTGTATATGACCTGTATATGTCCTGTATATGACCTGTATATGACCTGTATATGTCCTGTATATGACCTGTATATGTCCTGTATATGACCTGTATATGACCTGTATATGACCTGTATATGTCCTGTATATGACCTGTATATGACCTGTATATGTCCTCTATATGACCTGTATATGACCTGTATATGACCTGTATATGTCCTGTATATGACCTGTATATGACCTGTATATGACCTGTATATGTCCTGTATATGACCTGTTTATGACCTGTATATGACCTGTATATGACCTGTATATGACCTGTATATGACCTGTATATGACCTGTATATGACCTGTATATGACCTCTAAATGTCCTGTATATGACCTGTATATGTCCTGTATATGACCTGTATATGTCCTGTATATGTCCTGTATATGACCTGTATATGACCTGTATATGACCTGTATATGACCTGTATATGACCTGTATATGACCTGTATATGTCCTGTATATGTCCTGTATATGTCCTGTATATGACCTGTATATGACCTCTATATGTCCTGTATATGACCTGTATATGACCTGTATATGACCTCTAAATGTCCTGTATATGACCTGTATATGACCTGTATATGTCCTGTATATGACCTGTATATGTCCTGTATATGTCCTGTATATGTCCTGTATATGACCTGTATATGTCCTGTATATGTCCTGTATATGACCTGTATATGACCTGTATATGACCTGTATATGACCTGTATATGACCTGTATATGTCCTGTATATGACCTGTATATGACCTCTATATGACCTGTATATGACCTGTATATGTCCTGTATATGTCCTGTATATGACCTGTATATGACCTGTATATGACCTGTATATGTCCTGTATATGACCTGTATATGTCCTGTATATGACCTGTATATGTCCTGTATATGACCTGTATATGACCTGTATATGTCCTGTATATGTCCTGTATATGTCCTGTTTATGACCTGTATATGACCTGTATATGACCTGTATATGTCCTGTATATGACCTGTATATGACCTGTATATGACCTGTATATGACCTGTATATGTCCTGTATATGTCCTGTATATGTCCTCTATATGACCTGTATATGACCTGTATATGTCCTGTATATGACCTGTATATGTCCTGTATATGACCTGTATATGTCCTGTATATGACCTGTATATGACCTGTATATGTCCTGTATATGACCTGTATATGTCCTGTATATGACCTGTATATGACCTGTATATGACCTGTATATGACCTGTATATGTCCTGTATATGTCCTGTATATGACCTGTATATGTCCTGTATATGACCTGTATATGTCCTGTATATGACCTGTATATGACCTGTATATGTCCTGTATATGACCTGTATATGTCCTGTATATGACCTGTATATGACCTGTATATGACCTGTATATGTCCTGTATATGACCTGTATATGTCCTGTATATGACCTGTATATGTCCTGTATATGACCTGTATATGTCCTGTATATGACCTGTATATGTCCTGTATATGACCTGTATATGTCCTGTATATGACCTGTATATGACCTGTATATGACCTGTATATGTCCTGTATATGACCTGTATATGTCCTGTATATGACCTGTATATGTCCTGTATATGTCCTGTATATGACCTGTATATGACCTGTATATGTCCTGTATATGACCTGTATATGACCTGTATATGTCCTGTATATAACCTGTATATGACCTGTATATGGAGTGATCCTGGATAACCGACTATCCTGTGTGGAGAACATTGCAGCAACGGCTCGCTCCTGCAGATTCCTCCTCTACAACATCAGAAGGATACGACCATTCCTTACCAGAGAGGCAGCGCAACTCTTGACCCAGGCACTGGTCATCTCCCGCCTGGATTACTGCAATGTACTCCTGGCTGGGCTCCCCGCTTCAGCCATTAGACCTCTGCAGCTCATCCAGAACGCTGCTGCCCGGCTGGTATTCAACCTCCCCAAATACTCGCATGTCACCCCTCTCCTTCGCACCCTGCACTGGCTCCCGATAGCAGCTCGCATCAGATTCAAGACCCTGGTGCTTGCATACCAGGCAGCTAAAGGGACAGCCCCTGCCTACCTGAAGGAAATGGTAACCCCCCAAACCCCTGCCCGCTCACTCCGTTCCTCCACCTCGGCTGGCCGACTGGCCCCACCTCCTCTACACAGCAGTCGGGCTGCCCGATCACGTCTCTTCACAACACTGGCTCCCCGCTGGTGGAATGAGCTCCCCACGGCCGTCAGAACGGCAGAGTCACTACCCATCTTCCGTCGTAGACTGAAGACCCATCTCTTCAGGTTACATCTTAACTGCTCCTCCTGAGACATCTTCTGACCCTCACCACTACGTCTCCTAAAGACACCCGCTTTCCCCTCTACTGTGTCCCTAAGAACTTCTACTGCCCCCCTTGTACTGTTTCTCAGTTTCTCCAGTAAAAAAAAAAACAAAACAAAAAAACGTTTTAGTAGAAGGCGATAATAGGGAGAAGGTTTTTCCTTCTATCAGTGGCCCCGGGCCCGAGCTAGAGTACTCTTCCTGCAACGAATAGTGGACTGCTGATTCACATGCTTAGTATTCAAATGTATTGATTGTAAGTCGCTTTGGAATAAGGCGTCTGCTAAATGCCAAAAATGTAAAATGTAAATATATGACCTGTGACCTGTATATGACCTGTATATGACCTGTATATGACCTGTATAGGTCCTGTATATGACCTGTATATGACCTGTATATGACCTGTATATGACCTGTATATGTCCTGTATATGACCTGTATATGACCTGTATATGACCTGTATATGACCTGTATATGACCTGTATATGACCTGTATATGACCTGTATATGACCTGTATTTGACCTGTATATGTCCTGTATATGACCTGTATTTGACCTGTATATGTCCTGTATATGTCCTCTATATGACCTGTATATGTCCTGTATATGACCTGTATATGACCTGTATATGTCCTGTATATGACCTGTATATGACCTGTATATGACCTGTATATGTCCTGTATATGACCTGTATATGACCTGTATATGTCCTGTATATGACCTGTATATGACCTGTATATGACCTGTATATGACCTGTATATGACCTGTATATGACCTGTATATGACCTGTATATGTCCTGTATATGACCTGTATATGACCTGTATATGACCTGTATATGTCCTGTTTATGACCTGTATATGTCCTGTATATGTCCTGTTTATGACCTGTATATGACCTGTATATGACCTGTATATGACCTGTATATGACCTGTATATGACCTGTATATGTCCTGTATATGACCTGTATATGTCCTGTATATGTCCTGTATATGACCTGTATATGTCCTGTATATGACCTGTATATGACCTGTATATGACCTGTATATGTCCTGTTTATGACCTGTATATGACCTGTATATGACCTGTATATGACCTGTATATGACCTGTATATGACCTGTATATGTCCTGTATATGTCCTGTATATGTCCTGTACAGTGTTGCCACAGTTACTTTGAAAAAGTATTCTGATTACTGATTACTGATTACTCCTTTAAAAAGTAATCTAGTTACTTTACTGATTACTTGATTTTAAAAGTAACTAAGTTAGATTACTAGTTACTTTTTTAGTTACTATTGGCAGCTGCCTAGGCACCCGACCCCCCCCCCCCCCCCCACCCGCAACATAAAAATGAAAACTGGTTTTTGCCAAAACTCACTTTATTTTAACAGTAACTTAAATTACATAATTAAACTTTAAACAATAACTTAAAACAACAAAATAAAGAGTATTTCTTTGCCTCACCCAACATAAATACTTGTTTTTAAACAATAAAATAAATATAATCTTTATTTAAGTGGGGCTACCCCCCTCAAAACGCAATTTCCCATTTTTCCCCGATTTTGAGATGAGTTGCTCTTTTGCCTCCTAAACATGTTTTCTTTCATATTAGTGACAATACAACGTCGACAAAAACACATTTGGTTGTTTATTTTACTTGATTGTGGTGCATGCGTCCGTAAAATCCTCATAAATTCGCCAAAAGTTAGTAGTTTACGCACAGCGTTACCGAAACGGCTGCTGTCTGAAATACATCAAGCCTGGCCTTGTTTGAAAGATGTGTTTCTTGTGCTCAAAATGGCCGCTTCCAAAATTTACAACGCCCCTTGTATCAGCAACCAATCACTAAAATAGATAGGTTGCATTCTTTTAGAATACGCGATTCTATTGGTTGATGCGAAAATTCTCGAATGTGATTGGTTGTCGTGTCCCATGTGACGCGGAAGGCGGAACTAGCCTCTCCACTCAGCCGTTTAACATTGGCGACCTACTGAACTTTAGGGACACTTTTGGGACACTTCCTATGTAGCCAGGGGAACAGAAAAAGACACACACCATCAGTGGGATGCCAGCTTTCAGACAAAAGTGATTTCAAGTCTCTAGCCCAATGTATCACCAAACAGCGCTCAATTTAGTCAATCACTGTGACCCACCGTTTAACATTGGCGACCTCCTGAACTTTAGGCTCACTTTTGGGACACTTCCTATGTAGCCAGGGGAACAGAAAAAGACACACACCATCAGTGGGATGCCAGCTTTCAGCCAAAAGTGATTTCAGATCTCTAGCCCAATGTATCACCAAACAGCACTCAATTTAGTCACTCACTACCCCTCCCCACTCAGCCGTTTAACATTGGCGACCTCCTGAACTTTAGGCTCACCTTTGGGACACTTCCTATGTAGCCAGGGGAACAGAAAAAGACACACACCATCAGTGGGATGCCAGCTTTCAGACAAAAGTGATTTCAAGTCTCTAGCCCATTGTATGGCCTCCTGTGGCCAGAATTCATAACTCCCCTCCTGAGTGAGCTAGAGGTCTGGTTTTCACAAATGTCGAACATCTTCGGTCGCGCCTAGCAGAAAAAACTCGACAGAGTACGGGTGCCAAGCCCCTTACGAATGACCTCGTCGAAAACGGTGCGTCTCTGCGCCTCGGAACGGCCGCGCTGACCGAAAAGCATTTAAAAATAACTCAAATTCAGGCTTCTCGGCCTAGGCACTTCAGGTCAAAGTACCGCTGCGTCGCAACCGTACGAGCCACAGACGCCGTTCTAATATTTCCTGAATCGGCTCGGGCCCGCCGAACACATATCCGAGCCCCGACTCGGTTGCGGCGCCAGTACCAGGTTCTGTCCCTCTCTCACACACAGGAGAGGCAGATGTGCTCACACACCAGTACCAGGTTCTGTAACTAGGCTTGACACAAGTGTGTGTGTGTGTGTGTGTGTGTGTGTGTGTGTGTGTGTGTGTGTGTGTGTGTGTGTGTGTGTGTGTGTGTGTGTGTGTGTGTGTGTGTGTGTGTGTGTGTGTGGCTGGCTGGCTGGCTGTAGTTCTGTGTGCTGATTACATGGTGGTGCCAGAGGTTTGTGAGAGAGGGAGACACTTTCTATTCCATAACAGCCACTATTTGTAGCCTGTGTGCATTTCTGTTCAGTTTATGTTATTCAGTTATCAGTCAGGTGTTTAGGATGTTTATTGCTAATGGTTTGATTAGGTTTTGTGTTTGTGAATAGCAGTTTCAAATAAAAATGTTTCATATTTCACAATACAAAACTTTGAGTCTGTTTTCCCGAAAATTTGTTTTTATGTGTTTGTCCACACACTTGTCCACACACAAGGATTTTCCTTGCACCAAAACAGACCAAACTTTCCACATTTCTTCCTATCCATATTCTGCTTCTCTGCACACAAGAGTTTGATGATATATCATTCATAGCCCTGTTTATAGTACATTTTATACCAAAACCATGGCGAAAATAGATTTTTTAATGACTATGGACAGTATTTCCTGATGTATGGGCTGATACGAGGACATAGACACAATCTGCTGTGTGCAAAGTTTGTTTTCTTATGTGTCAACATAAATAAAAAAAAAAATAAAAAAATTTGACAAATATGATGGTGTGAGTGATCCTGGAGATTTGGGTCCAATTAGCATCTAATTTGCATAATAAACATAAACAATAATAAATTCAGAAAACTTGCAATACATTTTTTCATGGTTTTTATGTACATAACAAACTGGGAATGTGTTCATAGTGATATCTATTTTCTTTCTTTTTTTGCCTATTGGCAAAGTCTAGGGGGGGTAGCCTCCCCTTAACAGTAACTAGCAAGGAGGGGTTTCACAAAACCTAAAACCTACCCTGACCATTCAGGCTTTTACCACAGGACAATATTTTCTTGCCAGCACAGAGTGTACAACGAACATTTATGTTCTTGTCATCCTTTGCTGACACAAACTCAAAATAATCCCTATATTTCCAGCTATTTAACGCATATCTCTGTTCTCGCTCCATTATACGCTTCTGTTTACACTGTGCAATCAGCGTGGTGATACACGTGAGCGATTCTGCTGCACCTCGTGTTGAAAACGTGATCACTGACGTCACTCCCCAAGACGCGAGAAAAGCAATAAATGTTTGTTTACTATCGAACATTACAAAGAAATACTGCATTTAGCCTAAGTTATGAGGTAGTAACGCAATAGTAACGCACAGTCACTCGAATAAGTAACTTTAATCAGATTACTGATTTGGAAATAGTATCGCGATAGAATAGTCGTTACTGGGAAAAGTAATCAGATTAGAGTATCGCGATACTTAGTATCGCGTTACCGGCATCACTGGTCCTGTATATGACCTGTATATGTCCTGTATATGACCTGTATATGACCTGTATATGACCTGTATATGTCCTGTATATGTCCTGTATATGTCCTGTATATGTCCTGTATATGTCCTGTATATGACCTGTATATGACCTGTATATGACCTGTATATGTCCTCTATATGACCTGTATATGTCCTGTATATGTCCTGTATATGTCCTGTATATGTCCTCTATATGACCTGTATATGACCTGTATATGACCTGTATATGACCTGTATATGACCTGTATATGTCCTGTATATGACCTGTATATGACCTGTATATGTCCTGTATATGACCTGTATATGACCTCTATATGACCTGTATATGTCCTGTATATGACCTGTATATGACCTCTATATGACCTGTATATGTCCTGTATATGACCTGTATATGACCTCTATATGACCTGTATATGACCTGTATATGTCCTGTATATGACCTGTATATGACCTGTATATGACCTGTATATGTCCTGTATATGTCCTGTATATGTCCTGTATATGACCTGTATATGTCCTGTATATGACCTGTATATGACCTGTATATGTCCTGTATATGTCCTGTATATGACCTGTATATGTCCTGTATATGACCTGTATATGACCTGTATATGACCTGTATATGTCCTGTATATGTCCTATGACCTGTATATGACCTGTATATGACCTGTATATGACCTGTATATGTCCTGTATATGTCCTGTATATGTCCTGTGACCTGTATATGACCTGTATATGACCTGTATATGTCCTGTATATGACCTGTATATGACCTGTATATGACCTGTATATGTCCTGTATATGACCTGTATATGACCTGTAAATGAACTGTATATGACCTGTATATGTCCTGTATATGACCTGTATATGACCTGTATATGACCTGTATATGTCCTGTATATGTCCTCTATATGACCTGTATATGTCCTGTATATGACCTGTATATGACCTGTATATGACCTGTATATGACCTGTATATGACCTGTATATGACCTGTATATGTCCTGTATATGACCTGTATATGTCCTGTATATGACCTGTATATGACCTGTATATGTCCTGTATATGTCCTGTATATGTCCTGTATATGTCCTGTATATGTCCTGTATATGACCTGTATATGTCCTGTATATGTCCTGTATATGTCCTGTATATGTCCTGTATATGACCTGTATATGACCTGTATATGACCTGTATATGTCCTGTATATGTCCTGTATATGACCTGTATATGACCTGTATATGACCTGTATATGACCTGTATATGACCTGTATATGTCCTGTATATGTCCTGTATATGACCTGTATATGTCCTGTATATGTCCTGTATATGTCCTGTATATGACCTGTATATGACCTGTATATGACCTGTATATGACCTGTATATGACCTGTATATGACCTGTATATGTCCTGTATATGTCCTGTATATGACCTGTATATGTCCTGTATATGACCTGTATATGACCTGTATATGTCCTGTATATGACCTGTATATGTCCTGTATATGTCCTGTATATGTCCTGTATATGTCCTGTATATGTCCTGTATATGACCTGTATATGTCCTGTATATGACCTGTATATGTCCTGTATATGTCCTGTATATGACCTCTATATGACCTCTATATGACCTGTATATGACCTGTATATGTCCTGTATATGTCCTGTATATGTCCTGTATATGACCTGTATATGTCCTGTATATGTCCTGTATATGTCCTGTATATGACCTGTATATGTCCTGTATATGACCTGTATATGACCTGTATATGTCCTGTATATGTTTGTTTACTATCGAACATTACAAAGAAATACTGCATTTAGCCTAAGTTATGAGGTAGTAACGCAATAGTAACGCACAGTCACTCGAATAAGTAACTTTAATCAGATTACTGATTTGGAAATAGTATCGCGATAGAATAGTCGTTACTGGGAAAAGTAATCAGATTAGAGTATCGCGATACTTAGTATCGCGTTACCGGCATCACTGGTCCTGTATATGACCTGTATATGTCCTGTATATGACCTGTATATGACCTGTATATGACCTGTATATGTCCTGTATATGTCCTGTATATGTCCTGTATATGTCCTGTATATGTCCTGTATATGACCTGTATATGACCTGTATATGACCTGTATATGTCCTCTATATGACCTGTATATGTCCTGTATATGTCCTGTATATGTCCTGTATATGTCCTCTATATGACCTGTATATGACCTGTATATGACCTGTATATGACCTGTATATGACCTGTATATGTCCTGTATATGTCCTGTATATGTCCTGTATATGACCTGTATATGTCCTGTATATGACCTGTATATGACCTGTATATGTCCTGTATATGTCCTGTATATGACCTGTATATGTCCTGTATATGACCTGTATATGACCTGTATATGACCTGTATATGTCCTGTATATGTCCTATGACCTGTATATGACCTGTATATGACCTGTATATGACCTGTATATGTCCTGTATATGTCCTGTATATGTCCTGTGACCTGTATATGACCTGTATATGACCTGTATATGTCCTGTATATGACCTGTATATGACCTGTATATGACCTGTATATGTCCTGTATATGACCTGTATATGACCTGTAAATGAACTGTATATGACCTGTATATGTCCTGTATATGACCTGTATATGACCTGTATATGACCTGTATATGTCCTGTATATGTCCTCTATATGACCTGTATATGTCCTGTATATGACCTGTATATGACCTGTATATGACCTGTATATGACCTGTATATGACCTGTATATGACCTGTATATGTCCTGTATATGACCTGTATATGTCCTGTATATGACCTGTATATGACCTGTATATGTCCTGTATATGTCCTGTATATGTCCTGTATATGTCCTGTATATGTCCTGTATATGACCTGTATATGTCCTGTATATGTCCTGTATATGTCCTGTATATGTCCTGTATATGACCTGTATATGACCTGTATATGACCTGTATATGTCCTGTATATGTCCTGTATATGACCTGTATATGACCTGTATATGACCTGTATATGACCTGTATATGACCTGTATATGTCCTGTATATGTCCTGTATATGACCTGTATATGTCCTGTATATGTCCTGTATATGTCCTGTATATGACCTGTATATGACCTGTATATGACCTGTATATGACCTGTATATGACCTGTATATGACCTGTATATGTCCTGTATATGTCCTGTATATGTCCTGTATATGACCTGTATATGTCCTGTATATGACCTGTATATGTCCTGTATATGACCTGTATATGACCTGTATATGTCCTGTATATGACCTGTATATGTCCTGTATATGTCCTGTATATGTCCTGTATATGTCCTGTATATGTCCTGTATATGACCTGTATATGTCCTGTATATGACCTGTATATGTCCTGTATATGTCCTGTATATGACCTCTATATGACCTCTATATGACCTGTATATGACCTGTATATGTCCTGTATATGTCCTGTATATGTCCTGTATATGACCTGTATATGTCCTGTATATGTCCTGTATATGACCTGTATATGACCTGTATATGACCTGTATATGACCTGTATATGACCTGTATATGACCTGTATATGTCCTGTATATGTCCTGTATATGTCCTGTATATGACCTGTATATGTCCTGTATATGACCTGTATATGACCTGTATATGTCCTGTATATGACCTGTATATGTCCTGTATATGTCCTGTATATGTCCTGTATATGTCCTGTATATGTCCTGTATATGTCCTGTATATGTCCTGTATATGACCTGTATATGACCTGTATATGACCTGTATATGTCCTGTATATGACCTGTATATGACCTGTATATGTCCTGTATATGTCCTGTATATGACCTGTATATGTCCTGTATATGTCCTGTATATGACCTGTATATGTCCTGTATATGACCTGTATATGTCCTGTATATGACCTGTATATGACCTGTATATGACCTGTATATGACCTGTATATGACCTGTATATGTCCTGTATATGACCTGTATATGACCTGTATATGACCTGTATATGTCCTGTATATGACCTGTATATGTCCTGTATATGACCTGTATATGACCTCTATATGTCCTGTATATGTCCTGTATATGACCTGTATATGTCCTGTATATGACCTGTATATGTCCTGTATATGACCTGTATATGACCTGTATATGTCCTGTATATGACCTGTATATGTCCTGTATATGTCCTGTATATGACCTGTATATGACCTGTATATGTCCTGTATATGACCTGTATATGTCCTGTATATGACCTGTATATGACCTCTATATGTCCTGTATATGACCTGTATATGTCCTGTATATGTCCTGTATATGTCCTGTATATGACCTGTATATGACCTGTATATGTCCTGTATATGTCCTGTATATGACCTGTATATGACCTGTATATGTCCTGTATATGACCTGTATATGACCTGTATATGACCTGTATATGTCCTGTATATGACCTGTATATGACCTGTATATGTCCTGTATATGTCCTGTATATGTCCTGTATATGTCCTGTATATGACCTGTATATGACCTGTATATGTCCTCTATATGACCTGTATATGACCTGTATATGACCTGTATATGACCTGTATATGTCCTGTATATGTCCTGTATATGTCCTCTATATGACCTGTATATGACCTGTATATGACCTGTATATGACCTGTATATGACCTGTATATGACCTGTATATGACCTGTATATGACCTGTATATGACCTCTATATGACCTGTATATGACCTGTATATGACCTGTATATGACCTGTATATGACCTGTATATGACCTGTATATGACCTGTATATGACCTGTATATGTCCTGTATATGTCCTGTATATGACCTGTATATGACCTCTATATGACCTGTATATGACCTGTATATGACCTGTATATGACCTGTATATGTCCTGTATATGACCTGTATATGTCCTGTATATGACCTGTATATGTCCTGTATATGACCTGTATATGACCTGTATATGTCCTGTATATGACCTGTATATGACCTGTATATGTCCTGTATATGACCTGTATATGACCTGTATATGTCCTGTATATGACCTCTATATGTCCTGTATATGACCTGTATATGTCATGTATATGACCTGTTTATGACCTGTATATGTCCTGTATATGTCCTGTATATGACCTGTATATGACCTGTATATGACCTGTATATGTCCTGTATATGTCCTGTATATGACCTGTATATGTCCTGTATATGTCCTGTATATGTCCTGTATATGACCTGTATATGTCCTCTATATGACCTGTATATGACCTGTATATGTCCTGTATATGTCCTGTATATGACCTGTATATGTCCTGTATATGACCTGTATATGACCTGTATATGACCTGTATATGACCTGTATATGTCCTGTATATGACCTGTATATGTCCTGTATATGACCTGTATATGACCTGTATATGACCTGTATATGTCCTGTATATGTCCTGTATATGACCTGTATATGTCCTGTATATGTCCTGTATATGTCCTGTATATGTCCTGTATATGACCTGTATATGACCTGTATATGACCTGTATATGACCTGTATATGTCCTGTATATGACCTGTATATGTCCTGTATATGACCTGTATATGTCCTGTATATGACCTGTATATGACCTGTATATGACCTGTATATGACCTGTATATGTCCTGTATATGACCTGTATATGTCCTGTATATGACCTGTATATGACCTGTATATGACCTGTATATGTCCTGTATATGTCCTGTATATGACCTGTATATGTCCTGTATATGTCCTGTATATGTCCTGTATATGACCTGTATATGACCTGTATATGACCTGTATATGTCCTGTATATGTCCTGTATATGTCCTGTATATGTCCTGTATATGACCTGTATATGACCTGTATATGTCCTGTATATGTCCTGTATATGTCCTCTATATGACCTGTATATGTCCTGTATATGACCTGTATATGTCCTCTATATGACCTGTATATGACCTGTATATGACCTGTATATGACCTGTATATGTCCTGTATATGACCTGTATATGACCTGTATATGACCTGTATATGTCCTCTATATGACCTGTATATGACCTCTATATGACCTGTATATGTCCTGTATATGACCTGTATATGACCTGTATATGACCTGTATATGACCTGTATATGACCTGTATATGACCTGTATATGACCTGTATATGTCCTGTATATGTCCTGTATATGACCTGTATATGACCTGTATATGTCCTGTATATGTCCTGTATATGACCTGTATATGACCTGTATATGACCTGTATATTACCTGTATATGTCCTGTATATGTCCTGTATATGACCTGTATATGTCCTGTATATGTCCTGTATATGTCCTGTATATGACCTGTATATGACCTGTATATGTCCTGTATATGACCTGTATATGTCCTGTATATGTCCTGTATATGTCCTGTATATGACCTGTATATGACCTGTATATGTCCTGTATATGACCTGTATATGACCTGTATATGACCTGTATATGACCTGTATATGACCTGTATATGACCTGTATATGTCCTGTATATGTCCTGTATATGACCTGTATATGACCTGTATATGACCTGTATATGTCCATACGTCTTTGGGATGCTACTTGATTCCATTGCTCAGTTTAATAATAAAAGTCAAGGTAGTTGAAATTTAAATGTACGGTGAAACACAAAAGAAGTCAGATGTAATGATGAACTGTAGGGGATTCTAGGAAGAGTGAAATGTTGACATTTGTGACACTGTTTCATGAAAAGGTCCTCATGTCGGGAACTGTGAAACCTTGCAATCGAGCCAAACAAGTCTTGTTGTGAAAAAATTTGTTTTCCGTGTTTTGGAAAATGTATGAAGAACCCACTCGATATCATAACCAACAGTTTTACATTCACCAAATACAAATACATTGTTAGCAAACTTGGGGAGGGGGGGGGGTAGTATTCTTTTTTTTTTTTAATGGCCGTGTCGCTTTCGGGACTCCTATGGGACTACTTAAGCAATATCACACGAGAGGGAGTGTGTTATACTGAATATCAGCATGGCTGTGATTCAGTCGTAGGTACGAGGCCGCAGGCCGAGTACCGAAGACGATCACAGCTGTTTTTAAAAAATCTGTACATATTTACATATGTTTTATCTGTATATGTTTACTGTATATTATTGTATAATAAATATTATTATATTAATGGAAATGGAAACATGCATGATACATTTCACCTTATACAAAATGTTACTCATAATTATCTTAATGTACTGTATATGTAACTGTATATTACATATTTTAGATAGTAATGTGTAGGCTTTAAAGAATGTATACAGTATGTTGAAATGTACTACTTTTATTTATGAAAAAACTACACGCATAAACATAGTTATTTTAATAACTTTCCAGCTAACGCTTTACTGGTCCATCATCAGGTTTCGGGATCACTGACAGTTAGTCATTGATTACTTTACAGACTTTTAGACAAAAGCTGTCACTACTTTATTTATATCTTGATACCTTTGATTATCTATCTAGATGGGACTAGCAGAGTACATTTCAATAATTATGATCAAAAGACCCATCATTTTAGTGTTGCCTTTAAATTACTAAATAATTAAATTATGATTATATAATGATTGGAGCACTTTGAGCTGCAACATTTGCAGGAAAAGTGCTATACAAATAAAGGTTATTATTATGATTATGATTATTATTATTATTATTATTAATACCAGAATGTCAGGCATCTGTCAGTCAAACACTGGACATTTCTAAATGTTTTGGCCCATTGTGACATCACTACAGCACTGACATCACTACAACAATGGGAGCCAGAAAGTAAGAACTTTGAACATTCTATTAGAACCATTTGCTGCCTGACAACTGGAAGAATACCTTCAATTTAGGGGAGTGGAAAGTAAGATTCAAAAGTAAGAAAGTAAGGAAGTAAGATTCAAAGCAATTTCCTAGCAATGGACCCGCCAAAACATTACAAGGAACTTCTGAAGGAAAACCAGATCCTGCGGGAGGAGAACCAGAAGCAAAATAACGTGATCTTGGTTCTGATGAAGAGAAACCAGGACATGGAGAAGCAGCTGAGCTCAGCACAGAGCCTCATCGCTGCTTTAGCCCCACTGCAGCAGAAGGCTCAGCTCAGCCCACATCCTCCCTCCAATGGTCTCCAGACCAGACAACAGCAGTTGGCTCCTCTGAAACCTATACGGGTGAGGATGACATGCAGTGACAAGGATGTCTACCTCCCTGGTGCCATATCCGTTGGGGGTGTGGATCCCGGGTCCAATAGGTCAGGTGGTGGATTCGATAAGCTCCCTCCAATAAGGACAAGCAGTGCTCAAAAGGACTTCAGTGTTATAAACCACAATGAGCCGCTGGATGAAGGAACCGGTGCCAAGATTGGACCCCTTTGCCCAGCTAGACCGTCAGGTAAACCACCTCTCGCTCCAAAGGCTCGGCGGCGGCTCACCAAGAACCAGACGCAGCAGAGCTGTGAGGGTGAGGGATGCGAGAGACAGACGCAGGAGAGGCTGATGGCCCGAGAGAGAGCGGCCTTCGACCTGCAGTTTAAGAAAGTTGACACTTACCTGAGGGCTGAGGTGAGGAAAGTCATCCAGCAGATGAGTCTGGTGGAAGAGGGAGAGGGTGACCTCGGCCTGACCTTGGAGGACAAGAAGGCGGAGTTGGAGAGCTCCCTCCAGGAGATCAACCAGATGAGGAGAGAGTGGGAGACAAAAGGAGGGAAGGTGAAACACACAGGAAGTGCTGAAATGAAGAAGGCTAACGAGGTGACATTGAACAAGGTAGAGGAGGAGGAGAAGAGATCTGAGGTCATGAAGGGTCATGAAGGTGGGACGCAACAGGCTCCTGACTCCAACATGTTGCAGTGTGACTTCTGCAGCAGGAGCTTTGCCCCCCACCGTCTGGAAAAACACAGCCAGATCTGTGCCAAAGCGATCAGCAAGGGCGCCAAACGGAAGGTCTATGACTCTCTCAAGCACAGGGTCGCGGGGACCGTCCTGGCAGGCTACATCAGACGACAGATGTGAAGAAGCCTTAAGTCACTCAAATGTGTCACCTGTATCCATTGAGACACTTTTCAATTAATCGTGTACCAACACAAAGAAACTAGAGATGCTCCGATCTGATCGGCGCCGATCGATATCGGCCGATATGCCCTCGATCGGTTTTGATCGGAGTTCTCAAAATGGCCGATCAAACACGGCCGATCAGTTTACATAGAGAAATGGCGTCGCCAGTCTGGCAATATTACACAGTGTCGGAAAGAGACAACAAATATGCAGTTTGTAATGTCTGCCAAAAACCCTGATCGGAGCATCTCTAAAAGAAACTAAGACAAAGTTCATGACCCTGACCCAAACCGATTACCATTATCTTTTCAATAAAAGAATGAATTATAATATGTGAATTGTTGTATCAATGTGTAAAAAAATGTGCCACGTGTTTATGTTTCCATGGTAGCAGAGGACGGAGGAATAGAGAAGAAGGATATCCTTATAATATGGTCATAGAACCATTTCCAAAACATGCTAAAAAAAAGCCAAAGAATAACCAATGTCCATAAATGCAACCAGCATCGTATATACTCCAAAAGTTTGGATTTGAAATCAAACAATTAATATGAGGTTATAGTACAGATTGTCAGCTTTTATTTGAGTGTGCAAAGCACAATACAAACCAACTTGTTGCGTATGAAACTACAATACTGGGACCATTCGTGACTGGGCTACAGGCAGTCAAATACTAGGTGAATGTGTGTGTAAGACACAAAGAAACTTGAAACTGCATTTCAAGTGGCATCTTATCATGACAACGTAGACATCTAAGAATGCATTTCACCATGTAAATTCCCCAAATAGTGAAAATACCACCGCTCATCAGTGATCAGATTTAGCTGAGGTGCTGCAGCTGAAGCGTATCAAATATAGTGCAAAAAACAGCATCTGCACACTCAAATCTGTGGCAAAAAAAAAAGTTTATTGCAAGCTTTCGGTCTCCAGGCTCTCAGACCATGTAAACAACAGCTGTATAACGAGTTTGTATGACGCAGTTTGACCAGACTGAAGAGATGAGCAATGCATTTTGGGGATTGAATAGTTGAATAGTATGGGTCGAACGCGTACTCCGAGATTCTGGATAATCTAGTATCCATACTAGATTTCTCACATACTCAAATTTCACATACTATATACTGTGTGAACGCACTGCATACTCAAAATCTACGCTAGTATGCCATTTCGAACACAGCCACAGTCATTGTTTCATCAAAATTGTCCCAGCACCTGTCGTGTATTCTTATTGGTTATGAATCAAACAACAGCTAGTGAGTTTAAGATGATTTAATCCGAGTTACAAACAGATTTATACATACACGTGTTGATCCTGGGGCCTGGTGACAAAAAGAGACCGCTTCCTCCCTTCCTCGCTGGTTTTCCCTAGTCCCCCAGATCCCTGCCCTCTTATGCAAATACAGTCACAGGTCATAGCCTATCACCTTATCTAGATGGTCATGAGGGCCGTCCCCTGTGATGTCACTGTGATGTCACCCTTCCGGGTGCCCGCTGGTGCAAACATGAAGGCTACAGAATAGCATGACCCCCTATCATACTATCTATGCATGTGTGTGGAAATATACGACACATCCCCCCTCGGACCACCCAGAGGGTGTTCCGAAACTAAACGACCACAAAACAAAAACAAAAACACAAAACCCCACAAACTAACTCAAAATTTTTTTTTTTTTTTAAATAAAATTAAAAATTAAAAAATAAACAACAACAGACAGAAAAACTACACCAACACACAACACAAGAAGCACAATAACACAGACCAACCCAGGACCAGTATTAGGAACCAAAGATATCATAAACAAAAAATAGAAAACAACCAATAATAAAAAGAATTTTGAAAATAACAATCACAATTAAACTAAACACAGTTCATCATGCACAAATCAATACAGCAACTTCCAACGACCGATGTTTTCTTTGTCCTTGAAGCGTCAGGGTCAGAGGTTACTAGCACTTGTACCCAGTTGGAGAACAGCCTTTACCGCTGTCTCAGATTGATAACACTTTCATAGTCAGCAGCTTCCATTTTCGTTGCGCTAGGAACAGAACCTCTTTCCTATCTTTGCATAACCACTACATCACTTCTCAACTGACATCAATCACATACGATATAGAAATAAACAAACAATACACAAATAATGACATTCAGTTATCATAACACATAATTCTCCAACAGTAAGCATAGGACAAAGGGAATGCATTAATGCATAGATCTTCACCTCAGGTGAGGACTAGTCTTCTGAAAAGTTCATTAATGTGGACTGAGTGACTGATTTTCCAAAAACAGTCAATGAGGCCCTGTCTCCTAAGAAAGTCAAAAATCATGTCTGCTATAATAGGTGCTCCTATCTTAGCAAAATAAGTTTCCCATGCCCCTAAGACCGTTTCCAGCCATGCTATCATCTGCTGTCCATTCCCGTCGTTCCCTTTGATCTGCTGCTTCACTACCCTATTCATAGTCTTTAATCTTTTCCTAACTGGTCGTCGTCCGTCAGTGTCATTGAGGTTCAGGCAGCCGCCTGGTCCCCTCCCACGCTGATTAAGGTCTGGGGAGTCGCCCTCAGCATCATCTGAAGCATGGTGCAGGCACTCGCCAGCATCCCCAGTAGCACAGGTGTCCAGGCTTTGGACACTCCCAGGCTGGACCTCCAGACTGTCAACACTCTCTGCTTCGTTGGTTTCTGGTTCATTGGCATCTGGACAGCTTTCCACTGTCCCCTCGGTTTCAGGCACTGCCGGTAATGTCACTGGCTGTAACACTGGCATTGCCACTGGCTCTGGCAACACCACAGCATCTCCTCGTAGCTCCTCCTTCTCAGGTTCTCTGGGGACCTCGGCACCTGTTGGCACAACATCCTGCCTACTCTGTACATCCACCCCCCTGTCCACCACCCGTGGCCCTATTGGGGTAGGGATATGCCCAGACACCACTGGTGTACCCACTCTGATGTTGTTTCTCCAACAGACCCCACATTGACCTAAAGCATGGTCAATCTGTTCCATCAAATATGGACTCCAAAACCCATATTTCTTGGTGATCTTGCGTCTTACCTCCCCCCTAGCCACATGTGCTAATCCATGAGCTTCCTGTATTAACATGCCTAATAAATCTGAGGGTGCTACAACCAACCCCTCATGATTCCTCCATAGACCTGTGTCATCCTGACTTGCCCCCCTTGCTAGCCAAACGTTCTTGTCTAACGTAGTTACTCTACTCTGTAACATCAATAAATCCTCAAGTGTGACCATGCCCTGTAACTGCTTTTCATGTGTGACCAGAAGACCTTTACCTGCCTTGTCTGCTCCTGTAATGGCTTTGGCTGCATCCTCTGCAGCCCTGTTACCTTGTGTGACATGTGATGAGTCAGACCTGTGTGTGGCACACTTCACTATGGCTAATTCCTTTGGCTTCATCATGGCTTGTAACAGCTTCATGATCTGTGCGTGATGCTGTATAGGCGTACCATCAGTTCTCTTAAAACCCCGCCCCCTCCATACAGCTCCATTAAAATGACAAACATTATGTGCATAGGCAGAGTCGGTGTACACTGTCACTCTCCGTCCGGTTCCCAAGTTGCATGCTTCTGTGAGGGCAATCAATTCAGCCAACTGAGCCGAGCAAGGCTGAGGAACTGCCTCAGCCTGTTCTACAATAAACTTTGAATTCTGTGCTTTAACTAAGGAATACCCAGCGCACAAAGTTTCTCCTACCCCGTAACAAGACCCATCAACCCAATATTCTATATCAGCTCCCTTTAAAGGCAAAGCTTGTAGGTCTGTTCTATGCTTAATCACTCTGGCTGTCGATGGAATCTGAGCACCGGATGGCATCGTCACCTGACAGCCGTCAGGTGTGCATTTTACTGTACAGTTCAATTGGCATAGAGCATCTCTCCCTAGCAGCCCTGTTGGCGTGTGTTCTGACACAAGTGTTGACAGAGTTGCTCTCTGTCCCTTGTACTCTAAGTCTACAAGCTCAGTTGTAGGAATCAGCTGTTTAATTCCCTCAAATCCGATTGTCTTCACATATTCTCTAGACATAGGGAGGTGCGTGGCGCCTTCAGGCTTCTTTGTCACCACCAGCTGGCACCTCCCACTCGGATCTTCCGGGCACCCCTATAGGCCAGCTGCTGGGCCTCCGTAAGGGTTCATCACTCCTGGAGCAGGTGTAGTAGGGGGCCAATATCCTCCTCCTTGGCTCCCCCCTGCGCCCCCCTGGGGCCTGTTGCAGCAGGCACAGGCTAGATGTCCATTCTGGTCGCATTGGCATGGTTCTAGCATCTCCTTCCCTGCTGCTGTCCATCCCCCTGGTGGTGGTCCTTGGCCAGGCTGTGTGTACATCTGGTATGGAACCGCTTGCACCCCTGGTGGCCCTTGTGGGTATGGATACCCCCCTTGTGGCCCCTGTGGGTAGGACTGGTAAGTAGCAGGATACCCCCCTTGTGGCCCCTGTGAGTAGGACTGGTAAGTAGCAGTCTGCACTCCAGGTGGCTGTTGCTGTGGGGCTAAAGCCTGCACTCCCTCTATGTTCCTCTCGCTTTCAGTCAATTGCAAATGAGTCAATATTCTGAGGGATTCTTCGTCTCGTGCCTTCTGTATCTGAATGTTCTTTCGATATAACTCAACTTGATGAGCTACGTGGTCTATATAAACAGCTTTGTTCATGTGTCGTAGCCCCACCACTTCTGCTAGCTTATCCTTAACTGGGGTAGGAAGCCCTTCTTGTATTTTTTCCCTGATTATGGATTTTTCTAAGGGGTTATCTTCAGCGTCTTTCCCTGTCACACTTCTCCATTGAGAGTGCACACGGGCAACATAACCCCTGGGATTCTCATCCCCCCCCAGTGGCTTCACAATGATATTGTCTGGGTGAATGTGAGTAGGGTAGGTCTCTCTGATTGCTTTCCACAGCCTGCCTCTGTTTGCTGCGAAGAGCTCTGGATCATAAACTGATGTATTGATATATCTATGAAGTCCTGCCTTCATCAATATTTCCTGCATTGTATCCAATCCTGCAATAAAAGCTAAGAGTCTTTTCAGGTCTCCCATCGCGGCCTGCGTTCCTGTCAGTATCACGTCGACCTCTCGCGTCCACGAATGTCCTCCCTCTTGAAGAACTGGGAGTTTCTCGATCACTTCAGACAAATCTGTATGATGCCACGGATGATATTCCATCTTGTTACCCCGAATCAGCACTGGACAGTTCTTTAATGTATTTGATGACATTCGGTGACAATCTCCCTCTTTCTCCGGGCGTCTTCTCCCACCTTTCCTTTCGGCTGTGGCTATCATCTTCCTGACCTGCGCGTTGTAGCCTCCATCTGCATTGTCGTCATCACTTGAGTCTTCACTGCCATCTACGCTGTCATCTTCCTCGTCACTCCTGTCGTCCCCTTTTCCCCTTGGCTCCTTCTTCTTCTTCTGGGAATGATCCTCCAGTGCCTTAGCATATGGAGGGGGACTGGAGGCAGGACACAGGTCTGGGGATGAAATGTTCAATTTCTGTTCCAGTGTTCTGGCCAATTCTTTTTTCTTTTCCGGTTCCATCTGAGCTATTTTCTGTCCCTCTACCTTAAAGAGGTCTAAGATGTCTAATTCTAACTTGCGTTTCTCTGACCTATCTTTCCCTCTTTGATGTGCTTTGTGCCCATTGATAAGTATCTCCAATGTTGCAATTAATTGTAAATTAAGGCTGCCCTCTTTCGGCCACGGCTGTTCAATGTATGCCCAACGGCTATTCCATTTCGTAGACATTTTGCTAATTTCCCTAACAAGAGGATTCATTTTTTCCACTACAGCCATAGGGGATAACGTAGCCAACATTCCACGATGTTCACTAATATCTTTTAACAGCTTCGTGGAATTCGACCCCATTCTACTTTGCTCAATATGCTGACAATATTCTATATTAGATAAGGTGTACGCTTCTTACAACCCACCTTATTTTGTCTTGTTTGCTAAACAAATGCTAGTCCAATATAACTGTATTAACCGCCCACACAAAACCACTACAACCCAGAACAACAGATTTGCCTCTTGTGTATGTCAGTGCAGTATTAACTTAAATCTAATCACTTTGTAAGTACTTTATACTTAAATGTGTTTCCTAATTGTTTATGAATATGTGTCACTTGATTACTCATTCAATACTAATTACAGTTCTGGTCAACACAATTATTAAATCACAAAAGCTGGTCACACCTAAGTATTCACTGATCCACAAAAACCCTTTTACTGCTCAACTATCAAATATGTACTATTCTGCTATTCCTTAATCAAACACTGTGGAAATGACCTAACTAAAATAAAAGATGTAAATTACAAATATTAATTATAACCTGTAAAGAAATCGACTTGTTATTTGGAAAAGAATGAATGATTAATTATTAATTACAATCTGTAAAGAAATCGACTATTATCGACACAAAGAAATGGTTATTATTAGATTATCACAAAACAATTGATCAAAGTTCTGTGAAACAGAAAATGAAATGATCTGAATAATTAATTCAATCAATTAGTAATTAATTAAATTAATTAAAGTAATATCTAACAATCATCTACAAACATCATCAATGAAGGAGGGTTGTATTTCATCAATTTACAGAGAGCCAATGTTTTAAAAATGTCTTGTCGTGCTTTGGCCAGCAGATGGAGCTGTGCTCCGGCTAACGCGCATCGATTGCGCATGCGCCAGCTCTTCCGTGTAAAATGGCGTCTATGAATGTTCCAACCGTAACTCTAAACTATTAAAAAATACCCCGCTGATCAATTCACTTTATCTCTCTCTAAAATACTATAGTCTATGTAATGCAACAATCACACGCAACCCCCCTACGTGTCCGAAGCCTAAAGGCCAGAGGCAGAAAGCAGGCGGCTCAATTTAACAACCCTTTTGTCCTTGAGAAACCACCGCGTGTTTGTAGCCTGCTTTAAAACAATCTCTTTAACACAACTTGTTTTCATAAACGATTACTTTTCACGACACAGCAATATCAAGATTATCTTTCAATCCAGTTAAACTATTATTTATCTCATCCAAATCTTTCTCATATGTTTTTCACTGTTCCTCTAGAAGGTCTCTGTGTGTGTCCTGCGCGTCTGCGCGCGTGTCCTTTCACACAGACAAAGAGTAATGGAGTCTACAGTTCTGCTCATATGTTTTTCACTGCTACAATAATGCTCTTTCACATATCTTACAAAATAGACTTCATAATCCAGTTACACTTTATCAAATTACAATTTTACACACATCAGACTCTTTTCTGATCTAATATACTTACAATCAATAATATATACCAGTCCACTTCAAAATGCCTTTATCAGTTTGTTGCTGGCAGTCTACACTTTTTCATATAGACACTATTAGAGTACGTCTTCCTCTAATACCAAATTTTACACACATACACGATATTCCATAACACCATGCAAATCAAATTACTCATTTACAAATACCTTACAAATTAAATCGTATATTTTCAAATACGGGCTTCTTAACCCGGCTCTCACCCCCAGTTTAAAGACTATGAAAGATGTGTTTCTATTCCAACAAGATTACCGTTACACAGATTCTTTTGACTATAACTTATCTGAGATTTACAGTCTATTTTAAACACACCAATCGACTAGAGAGCGATCTCTGCAGAAACCTACCTTCTTCGTTAGATTGAAGTTTGCAAAATACTGTAAATTAAGCTATATTATCTCCGTTGCTTGCTCGCCATCATTGTCGTGTATTCTTATTGGTTATGAATCAAACAACAGCTAGTGAGTTTAAGATGATTTAATCCGAGTTACAAACAGATTTATACATACACGTGTTGATCCTGGGGCCTGGTGACAAAAAGAGACCGCTTCCTCCCTTCCTCGCTGGTTTTCCCTAGTCCCCCAGATCCCTGCCCTCTTATGCAAATACAGTCACAGGTCATAGCCTATCACCTTATCTAGATGGTCATGAGGGCCGTCCCCTGTGATGTCACTGTGATGTCACCCTTCCGGGTGCCCGCTGGTGCAAACATGAAGGCTACAGAATAGCATGACCCCCTATCATACTATCTATGCATGTGTGTGGAAATATACGACACACCCTCTCACAGGCACTAGATCTGAACCTGCAACCTAACGCCTATTCAGCTGTCTTTTGCATAGCGCCAACTGACCAACAGATTATTAACAAACATAAAGACATTGTGGCATCTGCCACTTTACTTGCTCGTAGGAGGATTTTGCTTTGTTGGAAATCCCCCAAACCACCGAATTCCTCCTTATGGATGACTGACCCTATATGCTTCACTTGAGTCTTGAAAAGTTTATTAAATACACACTTAGGGGGTCCAAAGACCGCTTCTATTTCACCTGGAACCCAATAATATCTTATTTCAACAAACTAAAAACCCTCTCTGACAATGCAAGTAAGCTGGATGCTGAGTGATGACTGTGAATCTCTTTAGCAGGATAAACCCCTCGAGATGCATCAGAGGGACATAATATTACAATCATAACAGATACGATATCATAGACCAACACGACCATCTCATTTATCCTCACTTACAAATGAATTGCACTTTATTTTTCTTTATTTCTTTGTTTACTTATCTATACCTGTCTACTGTCTTCATTACCCATCACCACTGTTATTATTATTATTTATTTGTATTTATTTATATCCTTCATCCTGGGATGCACCACTTGGGATTTTGTGGGGTGGGATGGGATATGTATTATATAAAAACTTACAAGTATTGTTTTTGTATATCTGTAACATCTGCCTTACTCTCAATAAAAAGAAAGTTTTTTTTTTTTTTTTTTTTTATGTCCCCGCGGTGTCGGAGAAAAACGTGTGACGTGGGCACGGACAGAGACCGAATTACGGAGGCCGATAGTGGACATTAATTAGATTACGTCGAAAACATTGGAAAATGGCAGCTGCAGAAAGTGCTAGTCTGCCAGAAATGGTCGAGTCAGAGCCGCTTAAACTATCTGAAATACTAGATCGTGGGTGGAAATTATTTGAAGAGGTGGACAGCACAAATGAACCCATCGCCGCTACCCATATACAAGTTAAAATCAAGCGTGGGATAATGCAACTGGAGGAGGCATCGCGAATGGTTGCCCAGCTCGACTTGTTCAGGTAGCTAAGCAGCATCGTCATAACATTGTTAGCTAGCTAGCTATCTAGCTAACTATTCATCTGTAAAGCCACTTTAACAGATATTTAACGTTAGTCAACACGAATTGTCAGCAGGACGAAGTGGATTCACGTTAGCTGTCTCGCTGAACTGGAGTTTCAAGTTTCAGTCAGGGTTAGCAAATGAATAGATACTGCTGCTAGCTACCCGTATCTAGCTAACGCTATAGCATGTGTTTATAATTCCCTATTTCTAATGTATCACTCAAAATGGTATCTGCAACTCTATTATCCGTGCAGATATTGATATTGAAGGGGTTTACATGCTCATTATTATGCTGCTTGCTTGTTTTTCAGCCGAAATGAGGAGTTGGAGGAGGTGGCAACCACAGATCTGAAGTACCTGATGTTACCTGCGCTTCTGGGAGCTCTCACTATGAAACAAGTGAACCTGGCCAAACGATTAGAGCAAGTTCAAATAGCTAGGGTATACTTTTTGGACTTCTTGAAAAGATGTAAAGAGTATAATATATCCAAGTTTGAACTACCTAAGACCAATGAAAACTCGGCTGGCACTATGGAGGAGTCCGAAAACGGCCCTGCAACATCTCCCAAAGGTCCAGACTTGTTTGCCATGGCACAGCAGAGACAATCCAAGATAGAACGGTCAGTATTTTTTAAGGTACATTTAATTTACACAGTAAGATGTAGCCTAACTAGAGTAGATGCAACTCAATTGTGTCTAGAAACTTTAATGAAGAATTTTGCAAGACACAGGCGGCAGGCCCCATCCCATTTCTTATTTTTACCCCTCGGAGGTACAAGGGGTACTGGTTGACATCTTACCCCAGTTGTTGCATTTACTTTTTTCCTCATTATTTTTGCTATTATTATTCTCATTTTATCTGCACAAGAAGCCAAGTCACTACATGTGAATTGATGGAAGGTTGTTTCATCAATGCAGTTAATTGTAAGACTAAATGTATTATGCAACTGCACTTTGTTCTTATTTATTCCAATCAAATATAACGTTAACTTCCTCTGCAGGTATAAACAGAAGAAGGACACAGAGGCCAAGCTGTCCGATATCAAGGCAGCAGTGGAAGGCGGGCACGCAGACGACGAGACTGTCCGAGACTTCTACCTCCTCAATTTGAAGAGATGGATCTCTGTTGCCTTGGAGGAAATTGAAAGCATTGACCAGGAAATTGAGATTTTGATAAGAATGGATGATCTTAAAAAGGTACCTTGGGTTTCAAGGATATAACTTCATTTACTCACAGGTTTCGAAGGTGCTAACCAGTGATTCATTGGATATGACTGTTTAATGTGCTATACTTTTTTCCTCATTTCTCATGTACAGACTTCAACAGAGCCATCACAGTCCAAACACAGGCCTCCTATGAAACCATTCATTCTCACCAAAGATGCTGCACAGGCCAGGTAGGCACCTGCTCAAATTGGCTTTATTTTTGGCTGTCAACGCTTATTCCCTCCCCATCTCTATTACATACTGCATATTGTTTTACCACAGGAACTAAATGTTTGTATCTTGTCATAATACTTTGTGACCACAGAGTTTTTGGGGCCGGTTATCCCAGCCTCCCTACCATGACGGTGGATGACTGGTACGAACAGCACAGGAAGAAAGGGGCTCTGCCTGACCAAGGGATCCCACAGAGTGCTGGTATGACCAATCCCATATGTATTCCATTGATGTTATATGACAGCTATACCTAACAAATAAGAGCACACCTCTCACTTTGGGGAAAGCTGCATGGTTGTGCCATTGACAGACAGCAAACATACCCTAAACCTCTGCTCTCTTCAGCATTGACGTTGTTTCTTAATTAGCCTGCTATGTTGTCTTGGATGTGGCTAAGAACATAAATAAACATTATACACCATCAGCGAACAGCCACCACAGATGCTAACCATCTAACATGCTAACAGCCAATACGATAGACTAGTACAGTGGTTTTCAACCCTCTCCTCGGGGACCACCAGCCGTTCCACATATTTGATCTATTCCACCACCAGCACACTTGATTCAACTAATCAAGTACAAACTAGGGATGCACGATATGCATTTTTTCCTACCGATACCGATGTTTACCCGCTTCTCGTGGCCGATAACCAATATGATAACCGATATTATTATTATTTTTCTTTCCTAGCACCAGGGGAGCCCCCCCTCCCAAATTTCGTTGTTTGGTACCTGTACTATATCAATGACAATAAAGACCATTCAGATATAATTTCACAGTTGATAACCTGTAGTTCATGCACACCTGAAGGTAAGAAAGGCTATGTAGTGAGCAAAGATTGATGATTTAATATTCCATAGTGATCTCACCAAATCTAACTTACATCACTATTGTTAACACAACAAAGAGAACACTTCTGACTAAGGATGCACCGAACATTCGGCCACCGAATGTATTCGGCCGAATATCGCAAAATAAAGCACATTCGGTATTCGGCCGAATGTGTGAAAACACCGAATGTTTACCACCGAATAGTGGGCGTGTTTTGATGAAGTTCCAGCGCCATCTAGTGGCGAAGATAATACCTATACTGATCCGATCTGGATCTCTCATAAACTGAACACGGACATTTCATTGAGTTAGATTCGTTCATTATTATTTTTGTAGCACTGCATTTTTTCTCTACAGTGTGAACACGAAGTGCAATTTGTTGAAGATATTCAGTGATATAAATATATAGATATATAAATAAACAAAGGACACCTTTTACACCCATTATGAGTGTTTACAGTGAGTGTGGGAGAGTTCTTAGATACTCATCTTTTTCGCAGCCATCTTTATTTTATTTATTGTGCTTTGTTGGTATAGACTGATGTCTGCTGGAATGTTCAATAAAAGTTATTTTATTTCAATCTCAATTTCTTTCTTTGAGAAGCATGAATAAAAAGCAAAATGTATTTAGTTTATGCAATGATAAAATTAAAAACTGCCGATACACATTCGGTATTCGGTATTCGGCCAAGTGTTTCCTTAAATTCGGCTTCGGCCTCGGCCAAGAATTTTCATTTCGGTGCATCCCTACTTCTGACTCTTCAAATGTTCATTTATTATTTCCTCTAACAAACAGAATCTGTTATAGACAGTGCACAATGCTTTTTTAGCCAAGATCTGGCCTCCTTTTATGAAAACAAAAAAGGCTCACCTAAGAGTAATTTATTACCGCGGATGGCTGTCGCAGTATGCGAACCGGAGAACTCCTGCGCATGCAGCAGTGTCTTCTTCATATTGAAGTCCTCATCCAGCCACTGGGCCGTCAAACTAAGCATACTGACTGGACTAACGTCAGAAGTCCATATGTCCGTGGTAAAACTTATCTGGCTTACGCTAGTATCGATCAGACTATGGATGTGTGTGGCGACTGTATCATACATAGCAGGCAGGCACACGTCTGCAAAATAGCGGCGACTTGGGAGTGTATACCGGGGCTCTAAATGTGAAATTAGCTGGCGAAATCCTTTATCTTCTACTAGGGCTGTTACGATTAGTCGACGTCATCGACTACGTCAATACGTCGGTTTGCGTAATATGCGTCGGTTAGTCGTAAATAAACAAAATGGCGATTTTTTTTTTTTATTATTTTTTTTTTTAAACCTTTATTTTACCAGGCGAGACAATTAAGTGTATGAGTGAAAAATGGATAGCTACTAGCTAATGTTACACAAGCAATGTAGCTCACCACAGTTCGTATGTCTTGTCTTCTGGTGTTAGTAACGTTAGCTATGTAGCTGGCTAGCTACGGTAGCCCATTGTCATTGTGGTGCGAGCACCTACTGTACGTTATCTAGCTCGTAGCTCGCATGCTACGTTAGCATCAATTTAGCTAATCATAACATAGCAGCGAGAGTAACGTTAGCTAGCTATGTAGCTACTAGCTAGCTATGTGTTGTGGTGATGGACAGACTTCTAAATGGCCATGTTGGCATTCAAGTTGGCTAAACATAGCAGTGAGGTGGAGACAAATACGTTTTTTTTTGTTTTTTTGAACAGTACAAAAATTATCGTTAGACTTATCGATAAATTAGTCGTTAGACTAATCGACTAATCGATAAAATAATCGCTAGATTAATCGTTAGAAAAATAGTCGTTTGGGACAGCACTATCTTCTACTACAGAGAAAGGCTGGTCGTCGAGGGCCATAAACTCCATTATTTTTTCATTGATTGCTTGAGCCTTTGAGCTGTCTCGAGTGAACTTCCTGCAGTTTTCAAATGCGTGTTCAATAGGCACAGCAGCTTTTTTTGTCGCGGCTAGGCTACCGTGTTCTGCTACTACTAGTGCTTGATATTCCTTCCATACAGCGTGCTTGCAATGGTGAATCTTAAGGTGACTTATGAGATTCGTTGTGTTGTAACTCGTAGACCTTTGCCCTCCTCTCCGAACTTTTGTCGAACATGTATTGCAAATTGCAAACGCACATTCTGCCTCAGAAACTGTGAAGAATGTCCACACCGGGAAAGGCATGTTTCGCTCTCGTCTCGTCTATACACTGCGTGCCTGTACGCAGGCGCAGCAGCATGAGCGCGGAAACCGGAAGCAGAAATATTTCCGGCTTCATATTATCGGCTCTATATCGGCTACAATTTTATAAAACCGATAAATACCGATAAACATTAATTTCCCATTATCGTGCCGATAATATCGTGCATCCCTAGTACAAACCATAATTGCTTTGCACTTGATTAGTTGAATCAGGTGTGCTGGTGGTGGAACAGATCAAATATGTGGAATGGCCGGTGGTCCCCGAGGAGAGGGTTGAAAACCACTGGGCACTAGTAGCATTACTAGCCAGATAGCATCCACTGGTTGATGGCTGAAGTAACTTTTAAGTGTGATGCAGTTGATTGTAAAGTAAATATATACAGTACAGGCCAAAAGTTTGGACACACCTTCTCATTCAATGTGTTTCCTTTATTTTCATGACTATTTACATTGTAGATTCTCACTGAAGGCATCAAAACTATGAATGAATACGTGGAATTATGTACTTAACAAAAAAGTGTGAAATAACTGAAAACATGTCTTATATTCTAGTTTCTTAAAAGTAGCCACCATTTGCTCTGATTACTGCTTTGCACACTCTACTCTTGGCATTCTCTTGATGAGCTTCAAGAGGTAGTCACCTGAAATGGTTTTCCAACAGTCTTGAAGGAGTTCCCAGAGATGCTTAGCACTTGTTGGCCCTTTTGCCTTCACTCTGCGATCCAGCTCATCCCAAACCATCTCGATTGGGTTCAGGTCCGGTGACTGTGGAGGCCAGGTCATCTGGCGCTGCACTCCATCACTCTCCTTCTTGGTCAAATAGCTCTTACACAGCCTGGATGTGTGTTTGGGGTCATTGTCCTGTTGAAAAATAAATGATGGTCCAACTAAACGCAAACCGGATGGGATGGCATGGCACTGCAGGATGCTGTGGTAGCCATGCTGGTTCAGTATGCCTTCAATTTTGAATAAATCCCCAACAGTGTCACCAGCAAAGCACCCCCACACCATCACACCTCCTCCTCCATGCTTCACGGTGGGAACCAGGCATGTAGAATCCATCCGTTCACCTTTTCTGCGTCGCACAAAGACACGGCGGTTGGAACCAAAGATTTCAAATGTGGACTCATCAGACCAAAGTACAGATTTCCACTGGTCTAATGTCCATTCCTTGCAGTGTTTCCCCTACCATTGCCTTGGGGGGGCGGGCCGCCCTCCCAACGGAACCCCCCGCCCCCCCAAGAAAGAGGAATTATTACGGACGTAGACACCAAACATCTGACAAGCAGGCTAAAATATCCGCGTTCTTTTAAACGCACCCAACCCGAATCTGGCGAGTGGCAAGCCCATAGGCTCGTTGGGAACGTTAGTCCGCCGTAGTCTCGCATAGCCAGACCTATCTCCACACGCCAGATTCGGGTTGTGCCAGCGCTGGAGAATAATACAAGATTTTGCGCAAGTGTGCACGCGAGAGTTTTTGCCGGCTGTGATGTCTGCAGATTGAAAGTAAGCAAGTTGAAACGTTAGCAAATATAATTGCTGAGTGTTCTGACAGAGAAAGTTGGTTAAAATTGGTCGTTATTATCGTGACTAGAAAGTGTCTGACTATAGTTCCATAGTGTAAATAGTAGGGGTGTAACGGATCGCCCCCCACGGTTCGGCACGCATGTGTACCGCGGATCA
The DNA here is from genome assembly GCF_963989245.1 of Nansenia antarctica. Taxonomy (NCBI): domain Eukaryota; kingdom Metazoa; phylum Chordata; class Actinopteri; order Argentiniformes; family Microstomatidae; genus Nansenia; species Nansenia antarctica. Next base: position 26,307,315 of record NC_137689.1, on the reverse strand, counting down.
ATTGCAAAATGTAACCAAGTAATAATATTACTTAATATCCCTTGTAAATCACAATGTAGAGTTGCCATGAAAAGATAGACGCGACAGTTGCGTGCTTTGTTTTACTCTAAAGCGCAATGATAGGTTGATAATGAAAGAAAAAAATCCAGAACAAGGCTGCGTTCGTAAATTCGCTCTGGAATCTGATCAGCATTCATGGAACGCCTCTTGTCCAATCAAATTACTTGGTCCCTTTATGACGTCGGACCCAGTGTGCTCTCCGGCGCTCTCAGACCAAATTTACGAACGCAGCCCAAGTGTTTCATGGCGAGTAGAGTAGTGCTGCTAATGTTGGCGACAGAGAAGAACTCGAAATGCCTCCCTCGTCATTTAAATCCCATGTATGGGAGCACTTTGGCTTTTCTGTCAATTATAACAATGACGGACAAAGTGTGGTCGATAAAAAAGTTACGGTGTTTAAGCGTTGTGCAACGAGAAAGTCGTACGAGCATGGCCACACATTTGCCGTGACATCACCCTGGTGTGTTGACGGGAGGCACGAAAAAGGCAGCTGGACAACTTCTGATAATGTAGCCAATGTTTTCATACCATGTTTAAAGTAAGGTTTCACTTTATTATTTAGTTAAAAGTGGCATAAAACATGTTTATTTGTCTGTTTTAAAGAGCCCAGTGATTCACTGCTGCAACCAGGTGCCTCCTCCCTCTCTCCTACTGCATCATTTAAGTTGAATGTGTGTTTCTGTTTAATATGTAGCCTAATGTTTGAGTGTAGAATATGTTATGTATGTATATATATATATATATATATATATATATATATATATACACACACACATATATATATATATATATATATATATATATATATATATATATATATATATATATATATATATACCAGTTTTGACATCTTGAATGTTGTTGGGTTTCACACAGTAAAAGTGGTGTTTTTACAGAATTCGAGGAAAAAGCTTTTTATTTTTATTTTTATGTTTTGTGTTGATCCGAAAAATGATCCGATCCGTGACTCAAAATCCGTGACACGATCCGATCCGTGAGTTAGGTGATCCGTTACACCCCTAGTAAATAGTGTCAAAGAACTAGCAAGCTAGCTAGCTCAGAGGTGATGAGATGAGCTAGTCTCCTTGCACACTTGCCAGCTAAAGAGCTAACTGGAGGCACTTTATTATTTTACTTAAAGTACTATCTTTCTTATTCTGCTAGAGTTGGGCTTCATGGTAATACCATAATGGCATATTTACAGTTAGGGGTGTAACGGATCACCTAACTCACGGATCGGATCGTGTCACGGATTTTGAGTCACGGATCGGATCATTTTTCGGATCAACACAAAACATATATTTTTTTTAATAAAAACAACATTTTCCTTGAATTCTGTAAAAACACCACTTTTAATGTGTGAAACAAAAAAACAACATTCAAGATGTCAAAACTGATATATATATATCGAGGGCAGAAGAACATAACCTCCTATCTGAAAAATTCTGTAAGATTTTAAACATTTTTGCAGATAGGAGGTTATGTTCTTCGGCCCTCGATATATCACATATAACATCTATATATAACAACATATATATAACAACATATATATAACATCACTGCTGCAAAGTAACAGAGTACTTTTTTTGTGTGTTTACACAATCACCCAGGCTGCTTAGCGGGTGATATGACGTGATATAATTGGGACAGAGATGAGTGAATGAATGTTGTTGTCAACTCAGTACACATGCAGAGAGTGAGAATAAAGCGCACATGATTGTTTTTCTACCGGTTACATTTGAATGAATGAATGGTCTTTATTGTCATTGCTACAGTACAGGTACCAAACAACGAAATTTAGGAGGGGTGGCTCCCCTGTTGTTAGGAAAGAAAAAAAAAAAAAAAAAGTTTTGCTATTGATCCGCGGTACACATGCGTTCCGAACCGTGGAGGGCGATCCGAACGGATCACGGATTATCCGTGATCCGTTACACCCCTATTTACAGTACATGGACAGTTGATTGAAGCATTGGAAATGTCAGTTTGTTATAGTTGGACATACGATTTTTTTTCAGGTGAGAGAGTAAAGTCAAAATGACATTATCTGACTGGATTGCCCACAGCAGATTATACATACTCTGGCTGTTTTGTTTACCTTTTGGTTGACAGCAAAAGGGAGAGAGGAGGATAGGGAGGGAGAGAAGGAGAGAGAGCAGGATGGTGTCGGCACACCAGAGAGAGAGCAAGAACCAGGTGAGAAAGTGGACAGGTAGTCAAGACCACATAAGTAAGTAGCCTTGAGAACCGATGGTTCTGGAGCCTATCTCCTGTTTCCGTAGCGTGAGGCGGCTTAATGTACAAGTACACCCCTGGACATGACGCTGGTATGAGGCAGGGTCTTACCCCCTGGGGGGGGTCCATGCCACCCCCCCCAAGGCAGCAAACCTAGGGGAAACACTGCCTTGTGTTTCTTGGCCCAAACAAATCTCTTCTGCTTGTTGCCTCTCCTTAGCAGTGGTTTCCTAGCAGCTATTTGACCATGAAGGCCTGATTCGCGCAGTCTCCTCTTAACAGTTGTTCTAGAGATGTGTCTGCTGCTAGAACTCTGTGTGGCATTCATCTGGTCTCTAATCTGAGCTGCTGTTAACCTGCGATTTCTGAGGCTGGTGACTCGGATGAACTTATCCTCAGCAGCAGAGGTGACTCTTGGTCTTCCTTTCCTGGGGCGGTCCTCATGTGAGCCAGTTTCGTTGTAGCGCTTGATGGTTTTTGCGACTGCACTTGGGGACACATTCAAAGTTTTTGCAATTTTCCGGACTGGCTGACCTTCATTTCTTGTGATGGCCACTTGTTTCTCTTTACTTAGCTGATTGGTTCTTGCCATAATATGAATTCTAACAGACAGGGCTGTCGGCTGTGTATCAACCTGACTTCTGCACAACACAACTGATGGTCCCAACCCCATTAATAAGGCAAGAAATTCCACTAATGAACCCTGACAAGGCACACCTGTGAAGGGAAAACCATTTCAGGTGACTACCTCATGAAGCTCATTGAGAGAACACCAAGGGTTTGCAGCGCTATCAAAAAAGCAAAGGGTGGCTACTTTGAGGAATCTAAAATATAAGACATATTTAGAGTTATTTCACACTTTTTTGTTAAGTACATAATTCCATGTGTTCATTCATAGTTTTGATGCCTTCAGTGAGAATCTACAATGTAAATAGTCATGAAAATAAAGGAAACGCATTGAATGAGAAGGTGTGTCCAAAATGTTGGCCTGTACTGTACATTTTTTATACATTGAGTCAAATTCCAGGACTTTCAACGAAGTACTCGGATCAAAACGAATTTCCTTCTCGCCTTATGTCAATGTAACATTAACAGGTTCTAATAACAGTTTGCTCTGCTCATTTCACATTTATTGTTTTGTGAAAAACAAAGTTGTTTACTATATTATTGCACTATAGATTAACTAGTCAGTGCCATATCGTGAGCTTAGAATTATAAGGTTCTATCTCCGTTTAGGGTAGTTCAGAGATATTGAGCGTCAAAGTTTTTACATTCCATTATGTTTTGTGAGATGGAACCTTTGTATTTTATGAATTACTAACTCAAAAATGTCAACATTTTAAAAATACACCACACAGGCATTAATAAACACCTAATGGATCAGATTATGTAAAAAAACAAAATTGACAAAAATGGAGATAGAACCTTATAATTCTAACGTCACGATTATGTCAAAGTCAGTGTAATGACTTGTTTTTACCTTGTTTCAGCGGACATTGATGCAGAAGACAGAGAGCAAGAAGAGAAAGAGAAGTTGGTAGAGAATGATGACGAAGGCGCCTTGCAGAAAGCCAGAGACTGGGACAACTGGAAAGACTCACACCGGAGAGGCTACGGAAACCGCAAAAACATGGGCTGAGAAACCCCAAACATAGCAACATCTACAAGTGCCAAGCCTGGTCTGCAGTGTTCACCTAGTCTCTGTCACACTGCACTACAAAATACCATCACATTACACTGTTGATATATGAAAACATGGCCTTGATAAAGGGGGGCGGGGGGGGTTGGACAATCCCAGACAGAACCTGTTCATATGTGACCTGTTTGTATGGTTTTTTATTGTTGTTGTTGTTTTTTCTTTCTTTCTTTCTTTTTGTTCATTCTGACGTTGCAAATGTTGAGTTTGCAGTGTGGTAGTGTCATGGGGAGCGCAGTATTTATTTGTTCATTCGTTAACATGATTTCCAGGCTCCATAAGAATACACCAAAGGCTTCACTCAGGTCCAGTTGTCTGCATGAGAAGATCATTAGATGATTTTGATTCTAAGTTGTAAGACAGCCTAGGATAATTATTTCCTGAGAGTATCCAGACGCACTTAAAGACCCATTATGTGAAATGCCATGATGGAAAGATGATCTGTACAAACGCCATCTGTACACATTGCTATTTTATTCATTTGATCTCCCAGTGTGTTTAACAAGACCCCCTCAATGATAAGCCAAACCTTTCAAACGTATGCTGTTGTCCTCATGATGGTTAATGTCCATTCCTACACAGAGTAATTCTTTTTGCTATGTATGCTGAAAACATTTAGACTAATAATATAATTGTGTGAAAGCTATTTTATTCTTCTCAGAATCTATGGCTTACACAATTATTTATTTCCACTCCTACACTGTTGACAGTTTGAACATGCACTGGTTTTGACAGACAGTTTCTGTGGGAGGTGATGGGAAGCTGGGATGCTAATGGAATCTTTTCCTAAGGAATTTCATGGTTTACTTTTTCCCCATTTGAATGAAATCTGAGGAAAACAACTGCATTATTCCCACTGTAAGAAATTATTGCTGTTTTGTAAATTACTTTTTTTTCTGTTTATTAAATAAATTGCTCTAGTATTGAAAAATATGGATTACCTCCACAATAAATGTGACAACAGATATGGTCAAATAAATTGTTATATGTTGTCTGTACAAACACATTTATACTTTACATTGGTGGAAATGATATACTGGACATGGTCGTCATCAAAGAAATGTTTCTCAGCCAGCTAGATTTTTGGCATTCTTATATTCTTATACACAAACAAGGCAGTTACAGACATGTTATCTATAAGATTTCCTCCCTCAACATGTCGTAAGACTTTCTTTGTTTTGTTCTTCGACATTTTACTCCACATTGCGTCAAAAACAACCTCCACTTCCCCTGCAGCATACAAGACAATAGATAATAAGGGCAAGCTTCATTGTGTCCACACACAGATTCTTTCCTTGGCTGTGATGGTAGGCGGCTATTGAGGCGGTTGATCTGAATTGTAAAGGGGCTTGTTGGGCCCAGTAAAAGCAGCTATTGTATTTAAATTATTCACACGAGCATATGACTTCTACAGTGCAGGGCAGTGGCTAGTGTGAGAGAAATCATTAGCAATGCAAACTCATGGTGCTCTGGTTCACGGTCACTAATGAAAAAAAAGAAAGACTCTATACTGATGTTAACTTCTGGGCGTCTTTGTGCACTACTTCAACTAAAGGTAAATGGAATTTATTGTGAAGTGTTATACAGAATCTTAGTAAAGTAAAAACAAAAATGCTATTTTTATTATGCTCAACATTTAATTTATGTCACTCTTGTATTCAAGCTAAGGGGTATAGATGACCTCTCCCTTGTATTGCACGTTATCATTGAATGTGATATTCTAACTAAAACAGTGGTGCACATTAGAGATGGACACCAGTGTATAAAGGGTGCAACTTTGTTAAGATTCATTCATCACCCTTTAATATACAATCTCATGTTCCATAATGCCATGATGGAGAAAAACTCTCTCAAATGACTTGATCAGTCAATATCTTATATTCTCTATGCAATGGCACAACTCTTCAGTCACTGCATATTGTGATCCACAACAGACAATGTCAACATTAATATTATTATCATTATTATCATTATTATTATTATATTACTGTTATTACGTACTCGTACTCTATCTGTCTAACCATGATGGCATGGTTTCCTTACATTGTCGCTATTGGTGTTTTGAAATGATGATTATCTTAAATTGACAGTTTAAATGAAAACCCCCTTCCCCTTGGTATTTATAACATGTTATGATAGTCGTCGTCGTCGTCCCCCCCCCAGTGACCATTCAGTCTTGGTTGTGGGATGGTTCTAGCTTTACCATAGAGATTGGTGCCACTAGACAGACTGGTCACATGGGTACAAACACCCCTGCCAGTGGCTTTGGGAAAGCAGGTCACATGATGCATAGTGCCAGACCACAGGCTGGCCCTCTTAAGTGCCATGCCAGCCACACTGTGGGTAGAGGGGCTTGCTTCTCCACTGGACCAACGTCAATGTCCACCCTACACCGGCGGGTCAACGTCGTCCTCCACCCTGGGTCCTGCCTATGCCTCTTACACCTCCTGCTGAGCCTGGTAACCTCTTCTAGTCTCTTCTCCTGCAGCAGCCAACATCCCCGGAACAGTGGAATTACAATTATTTAACATTTAACATGCTGGTTTGCAGAGTTTTTTTTAGATTAAAAAAAATAATAAGAAGAAAAAAAGTTGTTTTATGGATTGAAGGACGTGGTATTAGTGTTCCAGGGTGACCTGGTGGGACAGTGTTATTGACTGGTGAAGTGGATTATGAGAGGTCCGAGTTATGGACAATAACAGACTGAGAACACAAATGTGGTTCCTATCAATCATATTTAGAATATTGCAATTACTAGTCTTAATTGTACATCTAAATCCTGTCAGTTGTTTTTGTTAAAGTGATTTTGGTTATTAGGCTGGATTTCAAAACCATGGAAACTAATTTGATAGTTCAAGGATTTCTTTTTTAAATAATTATTATAAATAAATAAATACCATATAACATGACGAAACAATATTTAGAAGACAAAAAAATTTGGCCACACTGTGCGTACTATTGTTATAGGCTACTTTGAATGATTTGTTCCATCTTTTTTCCAATCTTTCTGTCTTTCAGACCTGGAACCGAAAATGAACTGGGCGTCCTTTTATGCCGTCATAAGCGGTGTAAACAGACACTCAACAGGTATCGGTCGCATTTGGCTCTCTGTCCTCTTCATCTTCCGCATCCTGGTCCTTGTGGTTGCAGCAGAGAGTGTGTGGGGAGACGAGAAGTCTGGCTTCACCTGCAACACCCAGCAGCCTGGATGCAACAGCGTCTGTTATGACCATTTCTTCCCCATCTCCCACATCCGTCTGTGGGCTCTCCAGCTCATCCTGGTCTCCACCCCTGCCCTGCTGGTGGCCATGCATGTCGCCCACCGCCGTCACATTGACAAGAAGCTGTACAAACTGTCTGGCCGGGCCAGCCCTAAAGACCTGGAGCAGATTAAGACCCAGAAGATGAAGATCATAGGTGCCCTTTGGTGGACATACATCATCAGTCTCTTCTTCCGTATAGTCTTTGAATCAGCCTTCATGTATCTTTTCTACATGATCTATCCTGGCTACAAGATGATCCGTCTGGTGAAGTGTGACTCGTACCCGTGCCCTAACACGGTGGACTGCTTTGTGTCCAGGCCCACTGAGAAGACGGTCTTCACTTTGTTCATGCTGACTGTGTCAGGAGTTTGCATTCTGCTCAACATTGCAGAGGTGGTGTTCCTGGTTGGGAAAGCATTAAGTAGGCACTTAAACAATGCTGGAGACTCAAGCATGGGAGCTTGGATCACCCAGAAGCTCTGCTCCTACTAAGCTCAAGCAGACAAGATCAGTGCCCAACTGTAGAACTTGTTAGACACGTCCTTGTAACCGTTCAAAGCTAAAAGTGAAGGCGTTAAATTCTGAATGAACATTAACTTACCGCACCATGATGAGGTGTGGAGAATGAATTCCTTGTACCTGTAAATGCCTCTAAGTCTTTGGTGAGAGGCATTCTGGTCCATCGAGGGAGAGGGAACGTGCTTGAGGGTACCAAGCGGCGATGGCGTCCACACCTCTTTTGTTGACTCATTGAAATGACACATCTCAAATGACACATCTCCAGGACAATTTAATTGGATATATATAACAAGCACATTCCACAAAGGGAAAGTGAAAGAGATAAGGTAAACTCAGCCTGATACATTTCATTCATATTCATTATAAATTAATATGCATATTCAGCTAAATTCAACACCCTTACCTTTTGGTGTGCATGGCAAGATTGAACTAAATCAGCTAACCATGTATTCTGTAATTCAGAAACAACGTTTTAGGCATGTTTAATGCAAAGGCAAAGTATTAGAAATACCTGGGACCTGGTTCAGTTAAATACAGGCTATATCAGGGTTATTACCAGCATTACGGCTTCATGTTTGACCAAAATGGTTGGATTATTACTAGTAACTATCCATTCTGATAGCTACCTTACTAACACAGTAAAATATATGATGGTTTTGCATCGGGTTGTCTTGCTTTGAATGACACTGATTATGAGATGTACCGTACTGTAACAGAATAGAATAGAATGGATAGTGACAGAGAAAGTTTCCAAGTTGATGAAAGCATGTATTAATGTCTCCTGGTTCTCATGAGCTCTCATGGATATTTGTTTTGTTTTTTTTACCATCAAATAGATTGCTGCTTTAAAACTGTGGTGAGTGTGTGAATGAGAGAGGATGAAAGACACATTTATGATACTTATTTCACAATGTATACAGTTCCTTTTGTTCCTGTTTTTATTGTATATTATGCATTTGAATGCCATAGTGGATGTCTTGCACAGAGTTTCATAAACAATTGCTGTAGCTAATAAAAGTGTACATTCCTAATAACATGATGTCAAAATGAAGTCTGTTTCTGTTTCAAATCTTCCTGCCTCTGTATCTTTATTGTGTTGGCATTATAGTCTATGGGATATTAGACAAAAAGGTCAGTACATCAACTCACATCTCAAGACAGTCTGTCCTCAATTGTGATTGTAAAATGTGATTTTACAGGGGGTGAAAGCTGCAATAGGCATGGATCCAACAGATCAGCCCCAATAGCTTTTTTATAGATCAATGTTAATCAGAGCATGTAGTACAGAGCATGTAGTACAGCAGAGAGGAGAACATTTCTGAAATGAAAACAAAGATTCAGTAGTAGTTGAGTGATCTCCCACCAGGCCATCTGGTGGCTGGGAGATGGAAGTGCAGTTGACCGTCTGACCAGGGTCAGCCAAACTATAATTTCTCTCAAATAAAAAGCCTGCCCAGATAAAATGCTGATTAAAGACAATACTTATCTCAATGTTCTCTGTAATGAGGCCAGGGCCTAACAAAACGTCCTTAGGGAGAGAGGAAAAGGAATGTCCACACTTCAGAGTCTGTCCTCCAGAACGTTGTAGGATCACCAGCAGATAAGAAAGTAGCTTTGTTCCTTTCTTAATTGATGACTCTTCTCTGTTGTCTGAAAACCTGCCAATCAGCTACTGAGTCCGTGTTTCGTGCTTTGACCCAGGACCGGTTTCTCAACAAAGATCTGAAAGTTCTGTGGAATACCAAGGATTAGTTCTAGAATCCTTGGCTATTAAGTTTTGACGTTTAAAGGAGGCATGGTTGTCTGCCAGAGATAGAAATATAGATGAGAAACGTATTTGTTAGGGTGATGTCTAGCAGGGTGGATTTATCTGGGTTCTTAACACCCACGTAACACCCATATAACACATCATTATGTTGAAAACAGGTTGCTTACTGTGACTGTCCTCCACACTGTCTAGAATTCGCTGCATGAAGCTAAAAGTTATTTCAACAGCAGCGGAGTTTAGCAGACAGGAAGATTAGTTAGAAGAATAGTCATCATGTTACTTAGACGTAGACCCCCACCCCCAACCCCTCCCAAAATATGTTTTTGGCAGATCTACATGATTTGCGTGGATGACCTATTTTGAAGTAAAAACGGCTAATTTAGCAGAAAGGTGACAAGTTTGCACCCCTGATCTGATGTCTGGGACAACCAGTCTAGGTTAATAGTACTTCAGAATGGACATAGGAGGATAGAAGTGCAGCTAAGTTATCAAGAGCAGTATGATGAGCAGATGATAGGCTCCTATCATAATGCTTACAGTTATTTCCAAAACACATACTTAGGACTAAATATTCATATTGATTTGGAACAGTGAAGGAGATGTTGATGTTATAAGACACTTTTTTAATTCCTTTTGAATTATTTATACTGCATTGCCATGAATGTAGATATTGCCTCAATGTCAAATATATTACAAAACATTTGAGATGACTAATGATGTGTATTTAGTGCCTATGAATGTGTCATGCATGTTTTATAAAGATGTATAGATGTCGATTTTTTTAATGGTCACCTCTACAAAGTAATGTCACTTAAATGTCTTGATGTAATACCTCAAGAGGCCACAGGAGTGCAGCAGGTACATAGTATAGCAGTCAAAACATGAGGTACTGCTGGCATAATGGGTTCTTGAGTCATGTACAGTATATGTTGTGATGTGATGAGCCAATGAGTGCAAATGGCAATAAATACCATCCAAATATTGTATTCAATCCACAATCCAAAAAGTTCCTCTTTCCTCTTTAACGCCAGAGGTGTGTTTGAGGTCCAGTGAGCTGGCGTACCACCTGTGAAGACATGTCCGAGGCAGCCTCAGTAAGGGCCCATACTAGTCTAGTAGAGTGCATACTTGCAGGTTATCAATAGCGTAGCCTTGCGTGGGGTCAGTCAGTGGGTAAGGCATGTTCACCTTAGGGACAGCTGGACCCAGCCAGGGCAAGGGTGAGGGCATTTCTCTTTTTCTGGAACACGTCAATCCAGACCATATATGGAGGATATCAGGTGTGAGCTCCACTGAGCAGGGGGGACACACTGCTTTTTCACTGTCTGTGAGACACTAGGCCTGCTCACTGCTCCAACAGATTTAGATGTTGTTATCTGAGGCTATCTGAAGACACTTATCTTTTGATAGAGTGAAAATGACTAAATACATGAGTGACATGTTATGGTTAATGCTTAATGTTTATGTCAACCTAAATATATTTACATGAGCCACTTTTGGTTTATGTTAATAGAACTGTTTTTCCCTGTTCCCTGTCCTCTTTTGAATTTGTAACCACTACAGACTGAAATTCCTGTCATTCCATCAATAATCTTGATGGACTACCAGGAATTACCAGTCGATAAAAAACACAACAATGAGGGGGGGGGGGGGTCCACCTTTTCCATTTCTTATGCCCTCTCACACAGCCATAGGCCTTGAAACACTTCACCTTTCAACTCTAGCTCAACTCACCCCCAAGCCCCCTTTGTGTGATAGCAAAGCCACTCCCTTCAAAGTGAATTATATTTAGAGCAACGCCATGCAAGACTAAAACCCACCCCCCATTGGACTACTTAGCCGCCACTCAGTCGTAAAGAAAACTCCACTTTAGCAGTAGGCTTTATAATTCTCTACAGGGAGTGAGTATTTTCATCCTAGCTCACTAACACAGTCATAGAGGGTAGTCGAAGAGGCGCTACTTAAGAGAGAGAACTTAACGTTTACAGCAGTGTCATCACTACCCAAGGATATGGCATCTCTTGGGACTGGTAGCACGGCATCAACTGTGCTAGCAACCTAAGTGGAGACTTCACCATTGAATCTGCAATTTCCTTGGAGATGAGCATTATAACAAGGTGGGTATGGTGGCACCTTGTTAAAGGACAGTTATTTTACCCATGCGTGTAGAGATGTTTTGTGTGCAATGTGTAGTATTGTCTAAACTAGAGTTTATTGCACATACTGTAAAATAGATATCTGGCACATACTTTATATCTGAACTGTGTTTAACTGTAGTGAGGGTAGTCATAATTTTGGAATCTCCAACATACTACCAGGCCAGTTTGTGTCATTAGACAATGTTAGACCGTCATATAGTATAAGAATTAGTCTTGTATTGAAACATGTACCTGCCCATCCATGCATTTACATGTACATGTTTCAAAAACGATTGTGAGTGAACCTCTGGTATGTTTACTAATGTGTGTTCACTCACCAGTCACCTAAATCTGGGGTGAAATGAGCTGCAGCCTGTTGGGTGTTGTCGTGTCTCTGAGCTTCTCCATCAGTCTTTCACTTAGTCCACAAGCCCCAGGCATTCTGCATTCATACTTGTCTTTCAAAGATGGCAGGCATTGCACATAAGCTACACATTGAACATTTCAATTATCATATCACACACGCTATTACAAATCACCCATAGCGTTGACGTTTTTAGATCAACTGTAAAAAAGCCTTTACAGTAGACATAAACATGGCCCTTGTGCCCAATTAATGAAATAGTCAGCACTATGAATGAAGATAGTAATCAAAACTAAATAAGGAGATTGTACATTTACAAAAACATGATTCATGCAGAGTGCAGGTTCATAATGTCACCAATGTCAGGAATGAGTCAAGTAAGATTCATTACACATCTCATTGCATACAGTGATGTTGGTTTGCTTGATGAGAGCTTTCTCCCCAAGGAAGCAGGTGTTAGTTTAAGGGTGTTTATCCTGCTGTTGCCTGTGGTGTGCCATAAAACAGAGGATTTTGTTTTCCTCTTAGAATAACAAAGGGAATACTACAATATGCATATTGTTTGATATAGGCCATATCAAAGATGGTACCAACTACAGCAGTCAGACATTGTTAGTCTAAAAGAATGGACATGTAACTTTCTCCTTACTTTTATTTTAAGCATACACACATTGGTTGATAGTTGGTGCGTGAATTGAGCAAATGTTTTCACCGAAAATTATATACAGTATGAAAGGCAATCTGGTCCATTTTAGAGAAACACTCTCAAACAAATAAAACGTCCAGTATCTCTCTGCCAAACAGATTACTGCACTGGAATGGTTAGTTTAGCCACAGTAAACATATTGGCTTTCTTCTTTGAATGCAGACATTTACTGGTAAATACATAACTAATGAAGAAACATTGTGTATAGCCTAATCATGTATATGCCACCTCAGGTTTAATGATAAGACAATGGCACACCATTATTCAAGTCTTCCAAACTCCATCCAATACCAATCCATTAATACATCCATTGGGTTTGTGTGTTTCAGATACAGTACAGTACATATAGTATCATATAGCTTTGTTTCATGTGCATCTTTTCTCACTCCCATTCAGGTTCCTGTTTCGGATCTCTCTTTAAGACAGAGCCTATGAGCCACTATGGGGGATTGGAACCTTTTGGGGAAGCTACTGGAGAGTGCCCAGGAGCACTCCACTGTTGTGGGCAAGGTTTGGCTCACCGTGCTCTTCATCTTCCGTATCCTGGTGCTGGGGACCGCTGCTGAGAAGGTCTGGGGCGACGAACAGTCTGGCTTTACATGTGACACCAAGCAGCCTGGTTGTCAGAACGTCTGCTATGACAAGACCTTCCCTATCTCTCACATCCGCTTCTGGGTGCTGCAGATCATCTTTGTGTCCACGCCCACGCTCATCTACCTGGGCCACATCCTGCACCTGGTGCGCATGGAGGAGAAGAACAAGCAGAAGCAAAAGGAGTCGGCCCAGTTGGCCCTTCAGAATGACAAGCAACACCTGCTTCCTAAAGCCAAGGCCAAGAAGGCTCCGGTTCGGGACGACCAGGGCCGTATTCGTCTGCAGGGGGTCCTGCTGCGCACCTATGTCTTCAACATCATCTTCAAGACCCTGTTTGAGGTGGGTTTCATCGTGGCCCAGTACCTCCTGTATGGCTTTGAGCTAAAGCCCATGTACACCTGTAACCGCTCACCCTGCCCCAACGTGGTGAACTGCTACATCTCCCGGCCCACAGAGAAGACCATCTTCATCATCTTCATGTTGGCAGTGGCGTGCCTCTCTCTGCTGCTGAACCTGGTGGAGATGTATCACCTGGGCTTCACAAAGTGCCGACAGGGCCTCAAGTACAGACGGACTCAGTCCATGTATGAAACAGTGTCCAAGGCCCCTAGCGACACCGTAGTACCTTTTGTCCCAAGCTATAACTACTTCCCCGCGCATCATCCAGCCCCACAGCCCTACCACTCTGACTCCAGGTACAGCCTGACTGAGCCTGACTCTGCCTACCACCCCTACAGCAGCAAAGTAGCTTACAAGCAGAACAGAGACAACTTGGCTGTAGAGATGAACAGTAAACCAGAGGGGGATGACATAAAGGAGAAGAAAGATTCCAGTCCTACCCCAGGGTCACCCATGGACAACCAACGGCGACCCAGTCGATCCAGCAGGCACAGCAATAATAAGACCAGGCTAGATGATCTGAAGATCTGAGGGCCAGTTATGCCTTTTCTGCAAACATTGTGGATAATGTGCCTTAATGTGCCTTAATGTGCCTGAAGACATTACACCAGAGGGTCCGAGGCTGGGGATTGAAAAACACGTCTCCATTCCAAGTGCTTTCTCTCATGACCAACTCCACCAGAATGTGCAATACACTTTTGTGTACCAGAGATTGTACTTGATAACCCCTGCGCACTTGAAGATATGAGAGAATTAGATAGGTGTATCATTATTGCTTACACCAGTCAAATCCTCTCAGATCTCCTCAAGTGCATAGGGAGTAAGGGATTGGTGTCGATTTGGGATTGGGCAAATGGATAAATAAAACACAATAATGTAAAATCTTCATTAGTCTGGTGCCAGTAACTAAATCCTTGTGTGTGTGTCTGTACGTCAAGATTCATGTTGTTCAAGGTGGTTCATGTGTATTACTGAAGTGGAAGTATCCCATAAGCACTAATACAAACAGTTCTTCTTCAGGGATCAGGGGCATCATGCACCCCATATTGTGGAGGGGCCACCAAGTGTATAAAACAACAGCTTTTTCCTGCAATCCAAAGCCATAATCCCTGTGCTTAATTTTAAGTCTAAAATAAATATATTTGATGCATCGGTTACCTAAACTTACCAATACAGGTTTAGCTGTTTAATGGTCATTTATATTATAAATGAATGATACACATTTTATTTATGCCAAGTTTAACTGTCACACTTCATAACCCAAGAATGAAAGCTATTTTAGTCAACCAGCATTCCCCCTACTGGATCCTTTTCTAAATAATGATGATAAAACATGTGCATAAACTTTGTTAGTATAGTCATTCATTTAAAATCGAAACAATTTAAAACGGGGAGAATCTGAGAGGGTTAGGGTTAGGCACGTCTACAGACACGTCTACAGTGCAAAACAGCCCAGGTCAGCTGCAGACAACACCTTAAACTGACTCACCTCTCTGGTACCAGAGAGGGTACTACTCCCCTGGACAGGAGTCATATCTCAGTCAAGAGAATTTGACTGGGAGTATGTATGCAAATGAAAACTCAAGGTCGAAGCCTCAAGAATCTATGAGATTGGGCATGGCAAAGTAACTATTAGTTTACTACTCATCAATCCAGCATTTGCTCTGTATTTTTCAAAGTGCTTGAATTGGCTATGGGTCCAAATATGCTTCTGCTATAGAGCATTGCGCAACACTACGTTTTATAAATATATATATACACCTCGTTCCAAATTATTATGCAAATTAGATTTTTCTCAGATTTTCCTTAATAGTCGATGCAAATGACAATCAGTATAATTTTCAAGTCATCAACCGTTAGAGTATAATTCAAATTTTATTGAACAAACCTCCCAATGATAACAGTAAAAAAATAAAAATAAAATTAAAAAATAATGCACTGTTCCAAATGATTATGCACAACAGAGTTTCAAAACATTTTATAGGTTGTAAAGAACTAAAAATGGTAATTTGATGAATTTAGGGTTAGGAGGTCATATTAGGAGGTCATATTTACTGAAATCAAAAGCTATTTCAAACAAAAACATCTTAACAGGTCAAGTTACATGTTAACATAGGACCCCTTCTTTGATATCACCTTCACAATTCTTGCATCCATTGAACTTGTGAGTTTTTGGACAGTTTCTGCTTGAATTTCTTTGCAGGATGCCAGAATAGCCTCCCAGAGCTGCTGTTTTGATGTGAACTGTCTCCCACCCTCATATATATTTAGCTTGAGGATGCTCCAAAGGTTCTCAATAGGTTTGAGGTCAGGGGAAAATGGGGGCCACACCATGAGTTTCTCTCCTTTTATGCCTATAGCAGCCAATGACACAGAGGTATTCTTTGCAGCATGACAGTGGGCTCAGAAATACATGAAGACTAATTTCCAAACAGTCTTGTTTACTGATGAGTGCCGTGCAACCCTGGATGGTCCAGATGGATGGAGTAGTGGATGGTTGGTGGATGGCCACCATGTCCCAACAAGGCTGCGACGTCAGCAAGGAGGTGGCGGAGTCATGTTTTGGGCCGGAATCGTGGGGAGAAAGCTGGTAGGCCCTTTTAAGGTCCCTGAAGGTGTGAAAATGACCTCTGCAAAGTATGTAGAGTTTCTGACTGACCACTTTCTTCCGTGGTACAAAAAGAAGAACCGTCCCTTCCGTAGCAAAATCATCTTCATGCATGACAATGCACCATGTCATGCGGCAAAGAATACCTCTGTGTCATTGGCTGCTATAGGCATAAAAGGAGAGAAACTCATGGTGTGGCCCCCATCTTCCCCTGACCTCAACCCTATTGAGAACCTTTGGAGCATCCTCAAGCAAAATATATATGAGGGTGGGAGGCAGTTCACATCAAAACAGCAGCTCTGGGAGGCTATTCTGGCATCCTGCAAAGAAATTCAAGCAGAAACTGTCCAAAAACTCACAAGTTAAATGGATGCAAGAATTGTGAAGGTGATCAAAGAAGGGGTCCTATGTTAACATGTAACTTGACCTGTTAAGATGTTTTTGTTTGAAATAGCTTTTGATTTCAGTAAATATGACCTCCTAATATGACCTCCTAACCCTAAATTCATCAAATTACCATTTTTAGTTCTTTACAACCTATAAAATGTTTTGAAACTCTGTTGTGCATAATAATTTGGAACAGTGCATTTTGAGTTTTTTATAAATAAATAAAAATACTGTTATCATTGGGAGGTTTGTTCAATAAAATTTGAATTATACTCTAACGGTTGATGACTTGAAAATTATACTGATTGTCATTTGCATCGACTATTTAGGAAAATCTGAGAAAAATATAATTTGCATAATAATTTGGAACGAGGTGTATATATAGATATATGTATACTCATACTTCTGATTGTTGCAATATCAAAACCCAGACATTACCCTGAAAAAAAGCTACCCAAGTAGATTTTCACACCGAGTCAGATTTTCACTCACAGGTTAACATATAATACATTCTTTTTCAAAACAAACAATCTGATCACCACTCATGGAATGCCTCTTGTCCAATCAAATTACTTGGTCCCTTTATGACGTTGCACCTAGTGTGCGTTCGTTCCGGCGCTCTCAGAGCAAAATTACGAACGCAGCCCAAGAAACGAGAGGAGACAAATCAACTCCGACATGGATATAGCGATTGTGCGCCTGCGCCAACGTCTAACAATTAAGTGTTACATTATATTATATAATAGGTTAAAAATACAGGAGATTTACGGGAAAATATTTAAACGGGAGCACAGCGGGAAAGAAAGGTAAAATACGGGAGAATCCCGGGAAAAACAGGAGGGTTAAAGGTATGACAGGTATGGTTCAATTGTACCCGAAACATACATTCATACTTCAGATTATTGCACAATAACATGACCCAGAAATAGACTTTATTGATGGCCATTATCAAAGGCAAACTCCATGTACAATGTATAGGACTGGCTGTAACAGCTCTGCAGTAGAGCCGCAGTAGAAACGCTTCCAGTAGGGAAGACGCAACAGAAAGTCCAGCAGCACTTCCGCCACGCACAAGCGCCGCTGAGGTCACGCTGCTAGTGACATTTAAGCGGGGAATAATGCTAACACAAACTTAGGCAGAGCTTAGCTTGCTAGCAATACATTTAGAGAGTGTTTGTTTCATACTAAAAGAGTGTCGATTTATTTCAGAAACTGTAGTGAGAAAACGTCCTAATTTTCCACTTAAGTAGGAAAACAAAACAAAAATCGGAATAATCATTTGATAAATCAATGCAAAGCTGAATTAAATAAGCAGTACACAGGTTCCCGTAACGTTTCAGTCTGACTACGCAATAGGCCTATAGCCTAACGAATTTGGGAATAATATTTAGTGAGTGAAGTCTAGACTAGTGCAGCATTATTTAATACCAAAACTTGGCCTATATCAATACGGAAACCAGAGGTGTGTCGCCTGGTTTATAGCCAGTGCTATTTGTAACCACATCATTTGCTGTGCAAATGTTTTGTTTAAGCTAAGCGAATTCGGCAAAACTGTAAGAATGATTGATGGAAATATTGGCTGTGCAAATATTTTCTCATAAGGGCTCTGCACACAGCGTGCGATTTCTGTTGCGCGTCAACGTTCCATTTTGAAGTTTGAATGGAAGTTTATGAGAACATACAACAGAAATTGCATTGCACGCTGTGTGCATTGGGATGCGATCAGTAACGTGCAGTGAGGTCATTGGCTGGCAGTGGCGTGCAGTCAGGTGAGGCAGGGTAGGCAGTGCCTCACCCAGGCATTTAAGAAAGAAAAAGAATATCAGTCTTTTTAAAATATTTTTTTATTACTTTTTTTTATCTCAAAATTATATTTTTTATTTATTTTACTCATTATTCTTAACTTTAATGTGTTAATATGTTGTTAAAATAAAAATAAATGATGTAAAATGTGTTGTTATAAAAATATAATGCATGCCCTGGCACCAGGAGAGTTTGCTCCCAGAGGCTGAGGCAGACTGTGCTTGTGCTTCTGTGCTATGCGAAGTGACAGACCAACGGTTTCGTAGGTTTGCGCATGCGTAGTCTGTTCTCACATTGTCTTCATTGGAGGACGTTGAGGCACTGTGCCACGCTGCTTCTGACAGCATGATTGACAGTTTGCGTTTGGCTTGCCGTAGCGGCATCCTCTGCTGTTCGCGCCGCGGTTCTAGGTGAATGTAGGCAATGCCATACAGGCTGTTGCGCTACGCTATGTGTAGTTATGAGATAACAATACATTTGACATTTTTGACCAGCTATTTGATAGTATAGTATATATGGGCTATGTGATTGACTTTAGTATAGTATATTAGCCTACATTACAGTCATTTAGCCAACGCTTTTATTCAAAGCGACTTACAATAATTGCATTTAACGTAGGAGTGTACTGCTTTTTTAAGGCAAAATGAAGAATAGCAAACTAAAAATACAGTATAGCAATATAGCAATAGCAATAGCATAGAGAAGAATAGCAAACTAACAATACAATAGGTGCAGGGAGGATTCTGGTAGTAGACCTACTTCTTGAAGAAGTGAGTTTTGAGCCTGCGTTAAAAGATATAAGGGCTATTGATTGCCTTTATAGTATGCGCTATGCCATTTGAAGTCTGGCTGCTGCGTTAATCGCATGATTTTTTTTTAATAGCTCACTGCCTACCCAGCCAATGACCTCACTGCACGTTACTGTTGGCTGGGTAGGCAGTGAGCTATTTAAAAAAAATCATGCGATTAACGCAGCAGCCAGACTTCAAATGGCATAGCGCATAGTTTCAATTTCCAATTTCACATCAATTTGAAGTTTGAATGGAAGTCTATGAGAACATCGCATTTACCCACACACGGCCCCGGTTTTAATCGCACGGCGAACATTCGATTCCATTCATTTTGAATGGGACAAAGCACACGGCGTGCGAGTTTTGTCGCACTGTCAAAATGAATGGAATCGAATGTTCGCCGTGCGATTAAAATCGGGGCCGTGTGTGGGTAAATGCGATGTTCTCATAGACTTCCATTCAAACTAGGTGAAATGTGTGTTTGAAGTAAAGGCGTCTTATATCAATAAGATAGTAGCCTAATGACTCCCAAAAGATTGTTCTATTAGGTCGTGACCACAGAGAGAAAAACCCTCCCTATGCGCAACGGGGGGACAGCACTGTAAAACACAGCTGGGTCATTTTTTTAATACGGTGCCATTTGGACTTCATAACTTGGGAAAAATAAATTGTTGATTTATCTATATTTTAATGTATATAAAAATATAAAAGAATATCACCCTATTTCAACTAAGAAATCTTAGAGAAAAAGACTTTACCATCGAGTGTCACAAAACTCATTTTGATAATTTGTTCACCTTGAGAGAGATCAGCACAGACGAATTCGGGCCAGCCCCATAATGGCCAGATCAAGTAATATCACAACTAGTTAGTATCTGGCCCAGAATATCACCCTATTTCAACAAGAAAAATTCTTAGTGAAAAACACTTTGCCTGAAATACTTTCTCACTAACGTTTTCACTAAGAATTTCTTTCGTTGAAATAGGGGGATATTCTGGGCCAGACACGAACTAGTCGTGCTATGACTTGATCTGGCCGCATTAATGGCAGATTTTTTCGACCAGCACTTACTGTGTAATATCGATAACATAATTTGTGCTGATTTACAAGCTGTTTGAAAAAACGAATTTTGATCATTTGTTCAGCTTGAAAGAGAGAGCAGCCAGATCAAGTCATATCACGACTACTATCTGGCCCAGAATGTCACCCTAATTAAGAATATATATAATTCTGATGAGACACATCAATCGAAAATCGTGTAGAACACAAGTGTTTTTCAAGTGTTTTTCTGTCAAATGTATGTTAGTTGAAATAGGGTGATATTCTGGGCCAGATACCCTCTGAGCAATAGACGTCTTTTCAACCTCACGTCTACGCTTGGCCATCATATAAACCAGCTATATTACGGCTATATTTTCTACTTATCTTAAATGCATGAAAACCGTTATTAAACCCCTCTAAACTGTCAGAATACGTCCCAGACGTCATGTAGTATGAGATTCATATAGTCTAGCATAGTTATCCTAGCAGAAGTGGTGGTTTAAATTGCGTCTATACGTCGCTGTCCTTTAACCCAGATAAATGCGGTCTGTGTCTAAACCTGTTTTAGTCTAGCAGCACGTTGAGTTTAAATTAATACCCTAAACGCCTGTAGATTGTCAAAATATGTACCAGACCGTCATTTAGTCTGAGATTCCATGTAGTCTAGCATAGTTATTCATGCAGAAGAGGTGGTTTAAATTGCGTCTATACATCGCTGTCCTTTAACCCAGATAAATGCGGTCTGTGTCTAAACCTGTTTTAGTCTAGCAGCACGTTGAGTTTAAATGAATACCCTAAACGCCTGTAGATTGTCAAAATATGTACCAGACCGTCATTTAGTCTGAGATTCCATGTAGTCTAGCATAGTTATTCATGCAGAAGAGGTGGTTTAAATTGCGTCTATACATCGCTGTCCTTTAACCCAGCTAAATGCGGTCTGTGTCTAAACATATTTTCTACTTATCTTAAATGCATTAAAATTCAGTAGGCTATAACAGGTCAAAACAACTAGACCAATACAAAACTAAAGAACAACCAAAAAAACATATTTTCCCCCAAAATAAAATGTGACAACAATCAATTTCATTAATGGGAGACCCTAAAGATAAGAAAAATCATTGTTGTAATTTGATCTCGAAATCTGAGGGCCCTTCCTGCAGACTTGACTATGATGTGGAGAGTTCCGTTCAAGTTGAAGAGGAGTTTGAACTACACAACTGCACATAAACTAACTTTTGACCTAAAGTGACTGGAATACCCCCCAGTAGTAAATCATATCCTCAAATAATATCTTAAGAAAGCCTTCTTATCTTTGTTGGTTTATTATGTTTAGTTGAGTGTCTGTTTCAAATATTTTGTCCAACAATAGCCTACTGACTTTACTGAATAAGGCTGTGCCTGTCATGACACATATTGGTCATGAAGTGTTGCCAATGTAATGAATACAATATTGTTAATTTCAATGTTTGTAATTGGTCACTTTCAATTTATAAGAGTGTCATATATATATATACCGGTAGATACATTGAAATCGTAAAATTAAATTAAATGTCCCTCCTGTCATATGACGTCGAGTAAACATGACAAGTGCTTTGCAGCTTCACGGTTCACCCAATGAACAACCTGCATCATCTAATCAAATCAAATGCCGCTTGGAGCCATGCGTTATGCAACACGATTGGCTGTTTCATATGGAAGTCCCACCCATTTCAGATGTTCTGTCTATTTCATTGGTTGTTCGGCGAGACGTTTAAATTCAAAAATCGACCGGTCGAGTTGAGCAGAGAGACAAGGGCAGACAGTTTGAAGAAGTGAAGTGCGCGAGGAGTTGGTTACCTGGTTACCGAAAGAGAAATAATTATATAGACTCGACAGTTGAATTTCAGGTAGGTGGTGAAAATGTGATTATCCAGCGCTGACTATCTACCTACGTGGTAGACTAACTGTTTATAGCAAGCGCTCGTTTGTTAGATACGTTTTTGTGCAACTGACTTGTGTTTATGTTCTCCGCACACGCTAGACAAGGCAGAACGGGCCCCAGGCAGAACGGGCGGTGCTGGCTACAGAAAGAATAACCCAACCTAAATGTTGTCTCCCTAAAGGGCTCTGCACACAGCGTGCGATTTCTGTTGCGCATCAACGTTCCATTTTGAAGTTTGAATGGAAGTCTATGAGAACATCGCATTTACCCACACACGGCCCCGATTTTAATCGCACGGCGAACATTCGATTCCATTCATTTTGAATGGGACAAAGCACACGGCGTGCGAGTTTTGTCGCACTGCTTTGTCCCATTCAAAATGAATGGAATCGAATGTTCGCCGTGCGATTAAAATCGGGGCCGTGTGTGGGTAAATGCGATGTTCTCATAGACTTCCATTCAAACTTCAAAATGGAACGTTGATGCGCAACAGAAATCGCACGCTGTGTGCAGAGCCCTTAACTGTTAATAAATACTATTATGTTGTATGTAATGTTCCTATTTCATTGTTAATATTTAATATTTAATATTCTTATTTCCTTATTTATATTTCGTATTTACTATTTCCCTAAATAAATACATGTTCCTATTCATATTTCCTTGTCATAATTTACTTATTACTCATGAAAATTGTATTTGTCTACTTATACTAAGTGTTTAAACGTCTAGGCTATAACAAAGCTAAATTGATGTGAAATTGGAAATTGAAACGTCTGTTTAAACTGCATTTCAACAGCTATATATAGTCTGCCGTTGAAATGCCTATAGAAACAGTCGTTTCAATTTCACCTCCATTAGGCTTTGTTTTAGCCTAGACGTTTAAACACCGGTGTTTCAATGTCTAGGTTATAATTAAGCTAAATTTAGGCTAAATTGGAAATTGAAACAACGTCTATGTTAAGACGTTGAAATACCGTTGAAATATAGACGTTGTTTCCCTTTCTATGTTTCAACGGCATTTCAACGTCTAAACATAGAAGTTTTTTAAATGTCCAATTTGGCCTATATTTAGCCTTGATTTGGCCTAGACGTCTACGGGCCATTTAGACGTTGTTTAGACGTAAAATTGCTCACTGGGAGGCTACATAACCAAACGTTTACACTGCATGCAATATACACTGTCATTTACTGTTTTCCAACCATTATTGTGAATTGTTGTTCATCAAACTTGTATAAGACATTAATCTTTTAAATGCATTCTGTATTCAGAAAGAGACTAGAAAAAAACTAAAACTTTCGAGTAGACAGTCAACTATCAACAGGCAGGCCCGAAAATGTTTCCATGTCGAAAACCTTCAATTAGTCAACACAAATATGAACAGCTTCAAAATGATATGCATTGAATAAAAACAACTATCCATTTGTGTGGGGTTTAATGAACACCTGTTCTTTGTTTAAAAGAGAAATGGTCAGATAATGTAAATATGATCATTGGCAGCAACATATTTTCCTCATCATTAGCCCGAAAAAACCAAACTCATTGAACATGATTGTTGATGACCACTAGTGTTACAGGCATTTTCATATTATCCATCATATCATTGTATAACCATTAAGCTTTGTAATTAATAGAAACATCCAGTGCTGCTGAAATGGCGCAATATGCATTGTCAATTAAACTAACTAAAATTAGTTAAAGAACTATACAACGTTCATGTAATGTACAATTCAAACCATACAAAATATATATACAGTAGATTTCCAATAACCCAGAGATGGTAGCATTCATCAATAACTACTACAGTACCCAGGTCTTGAACACAATTCAACATACAGACTGGGGGTAATTCAAAGCGGAAGAACTTTGTGCTAACACCAGGGTTCGAGTTATGTGGGAGCCAATGGGAGCTGAGCTCCCATAAGGAAGGTCTGAGCTCCCATGAAAGCAGTAAAATCATACATCTGTGGGGGTCGCTAATAATACATTACCACAACCATTATTTGATCAAAAATGTCAATGTAATGAGTATTATTTATATGATAAATATTCTAAAATAAACACGTTTTCCAAAAGAACTACGCGCACCAGCATTAATCTCCTGTGAATGACAGTATGCCTTTGACTGCCTGCACTTTACCACCAAGACACTATGGGGCGCAGTAGAATATTGTGCAACAGCAGAATATGATCGTTGAGAGCTTGCAAACGTGATTATTGAGAAGAAAACATTCAGTAGCTAGCAATCATGCCGCCCCAAAAAAGGCCACTGCTGCCGACCGAGTCGACAAGCCTGGAAAGTTTCTGGTTTTCAACCAAGAAACCAAACTTGAATTCAGCTGCACCTGTTATGACACCCAACGTTGAAACTGTTGAAATAGCAGAGCTCAAACAAATCCAAGTGCTTCCGAAGAAAGTAGCAGAACTCACCTCCAGTATGTATAAGGAGACAGCTAGTTCGTTCAGGGCAGCCTATACTGTCGCTAAAGAAAGGATGCCTTATACAAAACTGAATCCAATTATGAAACTTAATGAGATGAATGGCGCGACAGTTGGCCCCTGCTCACCGATCCGATCATTCATGTGCCCAGATTGTAGAGCACATTGCACAAGAGATGAAACAAATTAATTTCTAATGTCAAATCACTTGATTCCCGTAGTAGCATAACATTAGATGAAAGCACAATTCATGGACGAGCATACATGATTATTGTCGTGCTAACAGGGAAAGTGAATGGACTGTATAGCAAAAACAACAAAATTATTGGCCGAGATACCCGTAACTATCGCTTATAGCTGTTGTTTCATGTGGTGCTGTTGATGTGGTGAAATGAATAGCCTATGGCTAATTAAAACTTGTAAGTCCCATCGCTGTGTGGGCATGATTCGCGCGCGTGCATGAGAACATTTCGCACTGTTATTTTGGAGACCCCCACAAAGCTCAGCTTATAACTCGAACCCTGGCTAACACTGTAGCACACGTGGGAAAAAAACATTTGAGACTTTTGTAGATTGTCAATTGTGGAATATGGAATTGAAAAAGTATTGCAGTTAAGCATGTAATCTCTTTTACTAGTGGCTTACAAC
This sequence comes from Nansenia antarctica, assembly GCF_963989245.1. Classification (NCBI taxonomy): domain Eukaryota; kingdom Metazoa; phylum Chordata; class Actinopteri; order Argentiniformes; family Microstomatidae; genus Nansenia; species Nansenia antarctica. The sequence goes on along the minus strand of NC_137689.1, from coordinate 26,281,939 downwards.
TCAGCAATGTAAACTGTGTGTGTGTGTGTGTGTGTGTGTGTGTGTGTACATGAAATTTAAAAAGTAGTGCCGTCAGTGTGGCTGTCAGTCCATGTCTCCCTGCCCCTCGTAGACGTCCTTGACGGTCAGGATCCTGTTCAGCATCATTCCCATCATGCCTCTGTCCATGGGGACGTCAGAGTACCAGAGACGACTGTCTGCCATACACATGCTCTCCGGCTGCAGGTAGAAGGAGGTGCTGCTGCCACGCACCCGGTTGGAGCTGAAGGAACACAAAGACAGCATGTGCACGTCAAACACAGTCAACCGCGGTTGGATTTACTCCTTGCGATACAACGAACACCTTCAGAATCCTTGACAGAGGTTAGTGGCTTCAACCAGGCCTGTTTGCCTATGCTGTGCATACCTCCTTTACTTACCATTTGGAGAGGTAGAACTCAAAGAATTTGACAGGGCATCTGAGAGGGTTCAGGTTGTTCTCTTGTTGCTCCAGCTCCGGTGGCTCCTCCCTCCTCCTCTTCCCCAAGATGCTCTCTGTGGACAGAGCAGAGGCTCACTGTCTGCTGGTGATTATCCTAACATCCTAACACTTGGCAGCAGTCTGGGCCATGTTGAACGTGAATGCCGGGCCCCCAGATAGCACATTTAAGGGGACAATGATTTGGCCCTTTTTAATAAATACTATTATTTTGCAACTGACAGGGTTTTGTGTTGAGGGTCACTTTTGGAACTGAGCCTTCCAAGAGAGGTGTTATGAGATGCTGATTTATGGAGAATGTGTGCCCTACATGTAAAACCAAAACAGAAACAGCCCATCAAGGATCGTCCAGTATCATATCACACTAGTGTGTCGCCTGCTGCTGCTGTTTGGAGCTTCCTGGTTTCCCTTGGCTGTAGCCAACAGAAGTGGGGGTCTGGGTGTGTTGTATTGTAGGGACATTTCTAAGACACATACCATCATACACCTTCCATGCTGAGAGCAGCTCTTCAAATAACTCCACTCTCCTGGTATAAATAGCTTTCGGACACACTCAGAATAGCATTATGACTGGGGGGGACGGACCAAAACCTCCTTCTCCCTACATCAACAGCGCTCACCGTTATTTCTTACATTTACAGCAAGCAGACATAAGAACAACTAACAGGTTACAGAAGAGGTCCCTCCATCGTTATCAACAAAAGTAGCGGCAAACATTGAGGTTAACCATTGTTTGTTTTCAATAAACGTCTGCCACCAGGACAGCTTCACAACCGCTGCAGCACTAGCCTCAAGGCAGTCAAACTTAGTTGCACTGTGGTATACAATAGGTGGAAGCAATGCAAAGGAGTGTTTACAGTTTAAACACTTTGATTTCAGTCATCCATCTTCAGTGGATGCTTGGAGGCAGCACCATGTAGTGGTATATAACTGACCAATAATCATAATTTATTGGTGAATTTTATAAAAACCGTCCAATATTGTTTACGCCTTCGGTGGTAGCCTAATCACTTGAAGATAAATTGCACCCCCCCCCCCCCCATCACCAAATAGTCCCTACCAGGCTAGAGAAATATGCTCAAATAATATAAACTACAGTAGTTGAAAATTAAACAGAGCTTTTGAGAGAGAGAGAATTCTGGATATTCTGGAAAATACCATTGCAGCGAGTCCAGTTTACACCTCATATCTCTATCACTTTGTGAACATCAGTACGAATACTACCCTGCTTTGAAATAACGGTACTTTCACGTTTATTCTCAACTTGACCCCGTTCTATTTCTTAATGTCATCTGAACCTCCTACTACCCAGCGCTGAAAGGTGGTGTGACCCAGGACAGATGAACGGCTTGGCCTCCACACTGAGGGTCATGACTCTTAGGGCACCACAGTCTGTGGATGCTTTTAAACGAGGCCTTAAAACCTACCTTTTTAATAGAGCCTTTTTTTTGCCTTTTAATTGAAAATGTTTATTGTTTTATCTTCTTTAATTGTAGCACTTTGTAAAGCATGTAAAGTGCTTTTACAAATAAAATGTATTATTATTATTATTATGACTCGAAGCAGTTCAAACCTCTCCAGCAGGCCACTGTGACACCCAGACACCACCCAGCCCAGCAGACTGGATCACAGGCTGCTCATTCTCTCTGGGCTGCATATTCAAGAAAACACAACCAATCTCTCAATGTAGAAAAGACCAGAGAGAAGAAATCATAATAATAATAATAATAATAAAATAAAAAAATCCAATGCTGGATTGTTGTTCTTTCGCTCTAATTGGGAAGGAATTTTCTTTTCAAAGTTCAACCAAGTCATGAATCTCAAACCACCTGGACATGACTGTGCTTACGTAAACGTTGTGATTTGATTCGGTGCAGTGGCATTAAAATCTCACCTTTGCTGGTTCTCTTCTGATGTGATTTAGACTGGTAACACACACTGGTGGATTTGACAGAGCCATGTGAGGTGGAGGTCCTCTTGGCCTTGATTGTCACGTTAGTGAAGGAGAGCTGCAGGTGCTGCTCCACCGTCCTCAGGCCAAAGTACTTGGTGTTGAAGAACATGAGCGTGTTGAGCAGGACAAAGGGGGAGTACACACCCAACTGTTTACACTCCCAGAGGTGCTCCTCTAGCACACAGGACGCAGAACCACCTATACACACACACACACACACACACACACACACACACACACACACACACACACACACACACACACACACACACACACACACACACATTAAAATAGATCTCTTAAAGAGGCTCTATCCCAGGGGTGGCCAACCAGTCGGAGACTAAGAGCCACAAAAAATTGTTGGGGTACCAGAAAGAGCCACATCATACATGCGGGCTCACAAAAGCGCTCATTCACACACATGCAATACATTTCCAATAGGCTATGAGACCAGTGGTGTCATTTCAGCAAATGGCAAGGTATGGCAAGGTCTGAGTGGGGGGGTTGAAGGGGGGTTCCCCCCCCTCGGTGGATTTTTTTTTTTTTAAACAGTTGTGCAATAGTCAATTTTGGTGAGTTGTTTCTATACAATTTACTTATGTGACATTAAGGTAATGAATAAAGGAGACAACTACAGTATGCAGGTAGTAGCCTACATCTTTCCTAGCAGGCAGACTGGTTCAATCTCCTTAGAAACAAAACATAACAGATTTAGCTATTCTCAACTCTACATTAACTGCACTGTTAAAACGCTAGATTTAGTCCTCACCTGTGTCCCTGTCCCTGTCACCTGTTTAGACCTCACCTGTGTCCCTGTACTAGTCTCTGCTGCCCTTTGACCAAAAGAGGTCTTTATGTACATTTTCCTTTTTTCCCCTGGCATATTTGTTTTACCAGCTCACCTAGTAAAAGTGAGACGATTGATAATATCAAAAACATGCTTGCACACACATATAACTTACTCACACACAAGTCAGTGTTACTGGCCTCAATGTGGTACAATTATTACAGAAATTATTGAGAATAGAGACATTGTTGACATACGTAAACTAGCTCTTGTAATCTTTAATGTTCGCTAACTAGCGAACTCACTAAAATAACATTAGAACATGTTTTTTGTACTGACAGAACATGACATGAACTTGTTCATTAGTATGTTACATTTGAACCAACAGTATGTAAATGGCATTTATACCGTTTGTTTAACACACCTGAATGAACGAGAATCGTGGACAAGGTTTTAACATTAAAGTTACTCGTGGCTTGTTTATTGAGGAACCGATGTCCCGCTCCAGTGTTGCCAGATAGGCCTACTTTTGGTCACTCTGGACGGGTGGATTCGGCAGCTTTTAGACTGGTTGGGCTTGAAATTGTCAATCCCGTCTGGCAACCCTGTGCTCCACTACAGCGCTTGGCTAGTGGGGTGAGATGGAGCCGGGAGGTTTTGAGTTACCGTTGTGTGTAGTGGATAAAATCACCAAAATTACTAAACGTGTTTCAGATTTTAAAAAATGTTAAGCCAGGTATGGAGAGTGCCATGAATTGCCATACCAAAACGACGCCTATTGAGACACAGAGAGCGAACCACTCACTTTTAATGAATGGATTAAAGAGCCGTACAGAGACAGGCAAAGAGCCACATGCCACCCCTGCTCTATCCTAAGATTGTATCCAAAGAATTGTATCGATACTTGAAACGACTGTTGCCTGTAGCTCTGTGAAGACTGAGCTGCATAGGGTTAAAGGTCATCATGAACCAGGGACCTACCGTTAGGGGACATGGTAGGCTGCCATTTGCTGACAATGTTATTCAGCTCCTGAGCGAAGGTGGCGTACAACTGGTCAGTAAAGATATTCACCATCCGGTTGTGTTCAAGGAGATACTGGAAAATAGAAAATGCAAGACCATTTTGCTTCAATAAATGGGTTGAACACAATATGAAAATGTACTTGAACAGACATTTGTACTACTTTGACTCATTTTCATGACGAGAACCGTAAGAAACATTAGGACTGACCTGTTGAATCCCCAGACATAGGTAAAGTATGCTGTCAGGCTTGTAGCAGGATCCTCCAGAACTCAAAATGTCTTTCACAAACTGTGTCAGGCCTTGGTTCAGCTCCACAGCGCTGTGTAACAGAAAGTCTTCTTTCATTTCCATTGGTTTCTCTGAACGGGAGAAAAACAACACATCTAATCATCAGAGGAGTTCAAGCAGAGGGATAAACTTGGAAGAGATTAACTTTTCACTCTCACAGGGTTCCCACACCTTTTGAAACATCAAATTCAAACACCTTTCAAGGACTTTCAAGACTCAATTCCTTCAAATTCAAGGGTCCACCACGGCATAGTTTGAGACAGATCTAGATGAGAATGTATATAACAGGAACGGTTTTCAAATCTAACAGCGTTATGTTGGTTTAAAATCTAGCTAACTAATTAACCTTAGTAACTAGTATGTTTGTTTTATTCCCTTCTACATGTTACCTTTTTTTGAGAGAGAGAGAGAGAGAGAGAGAGAGAGAGAGAGAGAGAGAGAAAGGAATTCAAGCACTTTCAATGACCCATGTCGATTTTCAAAAACTTTTAAGGCCTTGATTTTTTTTCTCTCAAATTCACAAACATTCAAGGATTTCAAGGACCCGTGGGAACCCTGCTCTCAGCTTTCAAAATACTTGTGGAAAGTCTTACGCTGCCCATCCTCAGGTTGTGAGTGCGTGCTTTGGACCCATGCCTTCCAGGCTTTGACCCCATAGGAGCTGTTCAACCCAGCCCCGGCAGGCAGGCAGTCCAGAGGGTCAGGAAGGGTCGTCTCTGACATCGCTTGACGCTTTGGACCCTGTGACAAAAAGCCTGCCTTAGACATCAGACTACTATGACCAGTTAGTTAGCTCTATGACTTTGACTGGTTGAAGAGACATTATTACATAGAGTATATATGCTGGGAATTGGCCCTGTCATGGTTTGTGGCGTCTGTTTTCTGACGTCCCTTAGCCAATGCGATTTCCCTGAATCTCTCACATGCGCCTTTCTCTAGAGTTAAACCTCCTCAAACACTAGACAGAAAAAAAGTTATTGTCAGAGAGGGGAATGTAAACTGTCAAAGCAAGCAGAACGCGTGAGACTAAAGGGACTTTCACTGACAGCCTGAACTAGGTCAAAAGCTAAAATTGACCCTTAACCCTCACCGTAACCAGACCCATAACCAAATGTGTTTGCTAGTCAGGTGTGTCCCCTTCTTAGTGTGTATACTGTACCTTGTGGGCAGCCAGGTCGGGGCTCTGCTCTGCTAGGGTGGGATGAGGCTCTACAACCCCAGTATCAGGGAAGAAATCAACACTGGGGTTCAGGTCTAGAGGAGCTGCAAAATAGATTTGTTTTCAAAATGATCCAAAATGTGTCAGTGACATTTCTGTCAACAGACTACGAGTGCTTCTAGTACTAGTTGTACAAGTATGAAACGCACATCTCTAACTGTCAAAGTCAAACAACACATTCCACACCACCATCAGATGAGTTGGAGTCTACCTGTGACGGGTTGGTCTTGTGAGTCTTCACTTGACTCCGCCATGCTGGGCACGTCCTCGTCACCTGACTCAGCCACATCATCAGCCACATCATCAGCCACATCATCATCTGACTCAGACAGGCTGCCGTCTGCCAGAGACGGGCCGGTGTTCTGGTCTGCTGTCTGTTTCCTGGGCTCACCTTCAAGTAGAAACACAGCATGTAGAACCATCACACATGATCCAAACACATCTAGACAGTTAATGGTGAGTTGACGATGTGGAGAGTGTATTACCACACAGATCAGAGATCTTGGCGTCAGCCTCTGCTATAACCGCTGCCATGGCTAGAATGTCAGACTCCGCGAGATCAGCTGGGCTGTTGAGTTTCAGCTGTTTTATAGTCGCCATCATCTTATCAACATGCTCCAGCGTGATTGGTAGAAACATGGGGACAGGGAGCTGGCACGGAATAACAGCAATAAAAAAAAGAAAGAAGAAAAAGACTATTAGGACAGAAAACCACATACAGTATATACACACATACACATACAATATATACACATACACATACAGTATATACACACATACACATACAGTATATACACACATACACATACAGTATATACACACATACACATACAGTATATACACACAGTATATACACACACATACAGTATATACACATACACATACATTATATATACACACATACACATAATATACACACATACACATACAGTATATACACACACATACAATATATACACATACAGTATATACACACACATACAGTATATACACACATACAGTATATACACATACAGATTTCTGCTTTTTATTCTCATCTTTTAAGCCCTACCACCCCCTCCCCTGATTGAAGGACAAATAAAGGGTACTTGGTGGGGTATCTATAAAAAAAGAAAGCTTGTAAGTATATTAGTTAATGGATTATTAATATAGTTCCCACCTTCAGATTCCCATAGATGAACCCATATTTTTAAAAGGCATTTGTCTGAGTTGGCTACTGTAACATTGTAATATTGATCTCTATGGAAACGGGTAGGGATGTAACAACGCATCGCAAGACAGCTCATTATCCATACAAATACAAATGGGTGAGATGAAAAATGAATGGTACACCTCCTAATTTAATACTCATTCAAAATATTTTACCAGTAACATGTTGATTGAAACACCTCCGGACTTCTTATTTTCTCCCTTTTTTCTTACCTTTTCACTTTTTTACCCCTCTGTTTAGGGGTTATGCTATGTTTCTTTACTCTTTGTTTTATCATAAGATGTTTAAGATATGATGTTCTGTCCATGTCTACGCTGAAACCCAATAAAAACTCAAGTGATAAATGAATGGTGATATTGACCTAGACCAGACCAACTCACCGGCAGGGGGAGAGCCATGGTGACGGGAGTGTACTGACAGTACATTTGCAAAGGTAGAGGCAGAAACACAGGGACAGGAACTGGCAGCACCAGAGGTGGACTCTGCAGGTAATCATCTGAAATGAACACACACTACATTTAGGAAAACGGTAGGTCTGATACCAAAATCCTGCTCGATGCGTCCCATTGAGAGATGGAACCACAGTCTACCTGTCTGGCAGCCCTGGGACTTCATCTCCGGTTTACACGACACCCCCGTGGTGGTCATCATGGGCTTGCACATGGACGACTTGTTCTTCTGGGAGATAGGTGGAAGAGAGGCAGCGGGCTTGGCCACCGACTTCATCTTTCCTGTGGCCTGAAAGAAAAGAAAACGTTAACAACCAGAAATGTTTTGGACGTTAAATGCATAAACATAGGGGGGAGAGTATCGTAATCGGGTAATTTTCACACACAGACAAAGTCTATAAGTACGGGAAGCAGACTGAATACATTTGTGTTCCATTGTGTTCTTTTATGGTTGGTGTTGTGGAGAAGCTGGTCAGGAAGCAGATTTACCTCACTCTTCTTTGTCTCAGCAGGGGGCGACTTAGAATCTGGGGAATGACCTGTAAGTTCAGTAAACATATAGAATTTTTAATAGCCAATTACCCAGAGACTAACATATGTTTACACTTTACAGGTTTAAGGGAAATCACAACCTTTCACAGGGATCTAGAGAACAATGTAACACTATGCTGTACACTGAACAACCGATGGTACAATAGTCCTTTTGTAAGACGCGAGATCCAAGCAACTCAACGTTAAGACACGACACGTTCATTGGTCTTTGAATCAATTAGAAACAGTTGGAACCCATTTGTCCAAAGTATGACATCACTTGGACACTGGGGGGACACTAATAGGTGGCTTGCTCTACTCATCTGATCACGACTACAATCTGAACGCACACAGGTTAGAGCAACACAATGTGGGTGCCCCCCCAGTAACACACTTTGAAATAAATGTTCCGAAGACTATCACTACACAAAAGAAAACACTATCTATTTACTAGCTATGTTTGTGTGGGTGCGTTGGAATGCGGGTTTGGTGTTAACATGGGCGTGTGTATCAGTGTACGGTCTGGTGAGGGTGACGCACTGTGGAGCAGGCTCTCCGGGCCCAGCTGCGTGGCCAGGTTGGGCTGGTTCTGTTGGCTGTAGAAGCGGAGGAGGCACTGCTGGTTGCAGTAGTGTTTGATCTCCCCTCTCCAGTGGATGGTCTCCAGGAGCTTCCCCTGACGCTTGCAGGCATGGCAGCGCGTCACCTGGGGAGGAGAGGGAGGAGAGGGAGAGAGAGAGAGAGAGAGAGTGAGAGAGAGGGAGAGGGAGAGGGAGAGGGAGAGAGGGGGAAAGAGAGAGGGAGAGAGAGAGAGGGAGAGAGAGAGAGAGGGCTCAGCACACTCAGTCTCAGACAGATCACGGTACTAACACAGCATCTGTACATGATGCTACAAAAAAATCATCATCATAAACCTATCTATATGTTGTCATCAGAGGACAACCACAGAAGTATTACAGACACACAGAAAGGTCAACTGAATGACCGTGTACTGACAGACTTTACATTTGACATTTTTACCATTTAGCAGACGCTTTTATCCAAAGCGACTTACAACTAGAGATGACATTCTCCCTGGAGTAATTTAGGGCAAGTAAGTAAGTGCCTTACTCAAGGCCACACTAGTAGTGGTGGTGTTCACCAGGTGGGATATGAACTCATGACCTTCCTTCCGATCACCAGTCCAAATCCCTTTTCACACATAGTTCCCTGTAAATTACATGGAATCCCAACCCGGGACCACCAGTGATTTTCGCTGGATGCAGAACTGGAACGTAGTAGACGTGAATTCGAACGAGACAGGCGCGTGAGACTGCCATATACCATATAATCTGCCATATATCATACCTCCATTTTATATGTATTTCTCACCATATTTTTTTCATATTTTTAAGTTAACTTGTATTATGCTTACAATCACCAAGTTTGCTCGCCAACTAAAACACTTCATTAACTTTGATATAAACATACTATACAAGTCCAAAAGCACAGTATGGGAGAACTTGCTGATGGTAAGCATAATATGAGTTAACTCAATTAGACATATTGCTAGTAACAATAAACAGACAGAACAGCGCAGCGCACATATTGTCGGTCTAAGTAAGCACAGTTGAAGAATTATATTTAGTAGTAGCGATATTCGCGGTCTGGGGCAGTTCTTATGCGCTCTGCGCTGCGGGCTCTCTCCCTGCTGTGGGAGGATATGGTGTGGGTGCTCCGTAATGCGTGTATATCCCAAAATGTAGCATCCAGTTGTGGAATTATATTCATCACTACTGTGGCTGATGTGGGTTAACTAGCCAACTTCGTAACATTAGCGGAGCAAACCAAAAGTACAAAGTGAGAAACTACTCGCTGTGGTTGGTTAACTTGTTCCACGTGAAAACGTCTTGCGTCAGACATACGTAACCCTTTCCCTGCCGGACCAGGCAATGTTCAGGCTTCTGTTCACACCTAAACCTTCCCTGTAACTTACATGGAGTCACACAAGGTCCTGACCAGGGTAATTGCCTAAGCGAATATTCCTGTAAATTCCGTTCACACATGCCCCTTACCAGGTAAATTCACTGGGAAAGCTCTTGTGTGTGAAAGGGGTTCAACTCACTATCCCCCTAGACACCCACTACCCCACTGACAGGCATCTTAACCCTGTGTTATACACTGTGTATATACAGCATTGTTTATGCATACTTTCAGGTACCACAGGAGATATTTGCTTTTGCAGTCCTCGCTGCAGAAGTCCCAGGTGTTGCCGTCCAGTTCCTCTGTGACCGCCCGCATACAGGTCTGAGAACAGTATGTGCAGTTGATACAGCAAAGGCCCAGCTGTTTGGTGAAGTCTTGCTTGTACAGTAGTATGCAACCTTGGGAGAAAATCAAATAGATGGTTTGTTGTTAGTAAATAACAGTTTATATCACGTTTTCATGCTTTTATAACATAACAAGTAGTGGTCCCATAGACCAGCCTAGCCAACTAATGGGAGGGCACATCAAACTCTGACCAAAGCCCCGCCCTAAGTCCTCAAAATAAGTCACAAGTCAGGGTAGGTCCACCAAGGCCATGGCCCCAAGTCAGGGTAGGTCCACCCAGGCCAATGCCCTGGATCTTTTTTTAGACTAGTGGTGATGTATGCATCACCCAATACTACCTGCTTGTGTATCTGAAGTGTACACATTCGTTGAGTGTCTCAGATTATCCCATGGATTAGCAAATTGAGGTCGTTTCTTATTTATGACACAGACTTGTCTGAATGGGAAGTGTGTTAGCAGTGAAAGGTTATGCTCCGGTCCTAACCATCACTGCAGAAGGCCTTCTCCACCCCAGAGAACTTGATCCTCTCATGCAGGAGCTTCTCCTCCTTGCAGTGCTCACACATAGACACCACCCCGTTCAGCCGCTTATAGTCCTCACAGCACTCTTTAGAGCAGAACTGATATATGGAGTCCTGAAATGAAACACAAATGAAATAGAATGTTTAACTTCTTATTTTAGAAAAAGGATAACGGTGAAAGCGGTTTTCCTCCCCCCAAAACAAAATCATCCTATTCGATGTGTGTTTACAAAGACTAATACATGACAAACAGTTTTTCATTACCTGCCATTCAAAGATGTCAGGTTTCCCACTGAACATGTTGTGGCAGGAGTGGCAGTTCAGGTGGATGTCGCCGTCTGGACTCTGTGGAGCGCGAGAGTCACAATACACATCTTTGTTACATTGTTACATGGAGGCACAACAACACAATGAACATTTTAGCCAAGGCAAACAACAGACAATCTCACAATGCTAATATCAAAGAGGGGGGGGTCCAACTATCTGCCGGTTCACACACATTTTTAAGAGTTTTTGTACAAACTACAAAGCCGTATTTCATAGGGTTTTAGGTTTAGGTAGAATAAAAGCAAAAGCATGGAAGTGGGTGACCCTATCCAAACTAAAGCACTTTGACGATCTTGACTTTTAATGAGCTGCAGATGCTTAGTGTGCATTTTAACTAGCATTTTTCTGCTTTACAGGCACCTACGGCAAAGCCTGTACATCATACTGTAAATATTAACTGTTCCCTTTTTTATCACTTAAAGAATTATTCATTTTTGTTGGACAACTTAGCCATTTATGCCTAAAAAAAATTAAAAAATAAAAATAACTGTAGCATGAGCATTTGGCAGACATGTTTGAATGTAAAACGCAGTGTGAAAACTCAAACACTCTTTAGGTAATCATAGGTACTCTTTAGGTAACGTCACCACTAGCTAGATCTATCTCCAAACTCTATTCAGAGTGGAGGGGGGTTCTCCTACCTGAAATTTGGTCCAACATCCAGGGCTACAGAACATGTAAATGGTCTCATTTGCTTTACAGTAGTATGCAGGTTCCCCGAGGGGTCTTTTGCAGGAACTGCAGGGCTGGGCAGGCACTAGCAGAGGGAGGCATTAACAGTGAGGATCCGTCCAGAGACGTCACATCAGAAGGAAGTCTATCAACTAGTCAACAAGCCAAAGGAGAGCTGCATCTACCTGCGTCACCAGAGGTCTTCACTTTGTGCGATGCGATACAGCACAGAGAACAGAACAGTCTGGTCTTCCCGTATTCATCCACTTTAGACAGCATGTCAAAGCTCTTGCACAGAGTCTTACACCACTGGCACGAGAGCACCTTGGTGTTTTTCTGAAATCAAAGAGAAAGCACAGCGAAAATGTTTTCTTTCATCGCATACTCATTTCAATTGTTTTTGCACATATACTGTACATATTGGATTGATAACCATTGCCCCTGCTCTGTACATATATCGTACTGTACATATATCTTTATGGCTAGATGCCGAATGCGTGAGATCTCATTCAGGTAGAATTACGAGTCGACTATTAAAGTGAAGTTCCACTGTTGTGAAATGTTCTCCTGGTTTGGGGCTGACTTTGGATGTAGTTTATTAGGTCAGAAAGTTTTTAGTGAAGTGTTGTTGCTTCCTTAGATATTAGGGGTGTAACGGTACACATATTCGTACAGAATATTTCCAGTATGGGTCCTTCGGTTCGGTACGTGTGTGTACTGAACGAATGCAGCATTCTTTTACCCACTGCACATGCAGAACTTGTTTGTGTGTTGAAGTAAACTCAGCCAGTATGCATGCACACACACAAGAGATGTCAAACTCATACCGGTGGTCACATGACCAACTTAAACAACATAACACTACGTTACATCTGACTCCAAAAGATATTCCATGATTAATCATTGACAATGCTTTGCTCATCCCTGTGTGACAATCATATCGGATCCTTGATTCCATCAAGAATACCCAAAATGCTATTTCACCATGCCCTCACATTAAGATAAATCGGCTTGCGCGGAGTTTACCCTCATTCCAATAGCTGTATAATCCGTCTCATTAACAATGCATGTGGACATTAGACCCCAACCCTAAACTCTGTGATAACCTGGTCATGATTATGTGGTTTTGTTTGAACAGAAAATGACACACTGCAAATTCTGAACAATCACAAAACTGTTAGCAAGCACGTGAAGTTGCGGGAGTATTCAGAAACACAGGAGACCTGAAGTCTCCTGTTTGGGAGAATGACAGTTACCTACAATGACGATGGACAAAGACAGGTGGATCAGACCAAAGCTATATGCCGGCATTGTTCAACTGCAATGGGGCCAAAGCAATAAGAAACGCAATAGGTGTTTTTACAGCAGCAGACTATATTCTGTTGTTGAGAACACAGGTTCTAAACATATGATGAAAGTAATCGAGCCACGTAGTTCCCTCTCGTCCGCAGTTCAGCCAGAAAATCATACCAGCCCTTTATAAACAAGCACAAACTACAGTTGTCCATGACTTATCCAAGGGACCTGCCATCACTCTCACGACCGATGGGTAGACATCTAGGCCCACTGATAACAGTAACTGCGCACTACATCACAAATGTAACTTTATTATACAAGTATAGTACTGTTCAAACAGAGTAAACCAAGGTTTAATAATAATGTAATAATAAAATAATAATTACCCTATTGTACCGAAAACCGCGACATACACCCCTATTACTGAGTAATCATATTACTTCATGCCCTTCATTCAGGACACATGATTTTTCATTACATTCACTATACTATGTTGTAATACACTTTAGCATTTTGTTACAAAAACTGTATTACAGCATAACAAACAAACACATCCATGCAGAGGGATTTAGTCATAATAGGACTTGAATTGAAGTGTCTGCAAGATGTTTTGAATTGAAGTGTCCCCTGTGTGGAATACTCAACTTAAGCCTCGGTCTGGGCCAACCCATGAAAACATTTCAAAGAAGTGGAACATCCCTTTAACATCCCAGTTTTCATTCAGCTTTTGAGCCTCAAAAATATTATTTTACATGAAAGCCTATGCATGAAAGTGTTGCATATATACATTTTATCTGACTATACCTTTGCCAAAAAGTTCTGTTTCTTAGAAAATGTACTGTATTTCTGGACATCTTATGAGCATTTTGCATCCATTGATTTCCATAATCTCACTCTTTTGTCCATGTACGATACTCTTTCAGAGGAGCAGAAGTTCTGTGTTTACAGACTGGTGAAAAGACTTACGCCGGTGTCAGTAAAACGCCCCAGCACCAGATGGTGCTTCAAGTGTTTATTAGAATCTAGCGTCCAAGACAGTACGTTCCTTTTGTGAACTGACGGCATACAGACACTTAACCAGATGTTCAAAGACTGTGTTGGCTATATGTAACGAGAATCGGACGTTAAAGGATTAAAGACAAACATCCTCACCATCTTATAGAGCCTCAGACAGGAAGAGTTGCAGAACCTCCTCTGCTGGCCCTCATGGAGGAGGTACTCAGCCCGACAGTCAGACATGTTGATGTAGGTGCCGCAGGCGTCACAGCAGCTGGTCTTGAGGCCCTTGGTGGCCCGGAAGCGGGTGAAGCAGGCGTCACTGCAGAGGAGATGCACCGTGTTCCCGCTGGTCACTTCATGGACCATCTGAGACGGAGAAGAGAGACATGTCAAACTCAAGGCTGAACATGATCACTGATCACAGAAATCTAGGTTTGATAAAATAAAATAAAACTCCATTATCATGTCCATCATACACTGACACACAAACTACTCAGTACAAATCGACCAGGATGAGAAGACAGGGGAAACATCTGCCACTAGGATGACGGCATTTTAGGAGCCACTTCTGGGACAAGCCCACAATGTGACAAATATTTCACGTTACATAGACTGAGGTCAGATTGAAGCGTGCTGATCAGAAGTGGAACCAGCACGTCTTCCGCAGAGGCAGCTTTAAAGAATGTAACCTATAGCATAATCACATCATTGTTTGGTTTTGCTGCGCTTGGCATTAAAAAGCACTTACTTATTTTTTAATACATTTTATTGTACTAATTCACAAATGGCTACCAGATGGTGAGTGAAACTCAAACCAGAATAGGTATGGTTAGTGCCAGCTTTCTGAGGTAAACATAGATTTTGGACTTGTTGCAAGAACAGAAGCTGCAGACCAACTTTACTACCCAGTAACGTATGGCCATTACATTTCATGACAAAAGTACATGACCTACCCATTACTGTCCAATGTGCAAAGCAGTGATCCAGCTGTACTCATACCTGAGAGTGGTTATCATCCTAATGTGACTGGCATGCAATACACACCGACCCCTTCAGAACTCTCACCTCAATAAGTCACTGATTCAGATAAAGGGTGATTGTCAAGGTGTCTCCCAAATGTGCTCCTGTATGTTTAACCTGACAGCAGCAGTAGCCTAGAATCATTACAATCTTTTTGAGAGCAGGCAGTGAACACTGCTAAATTCATGTATTTCATTTTCATTCTTGCAAATGTATTCATTTGTGATGTCCCCCAAAACGGTGCAAGTTATTGAGGGGGGGCAGTGTAACTAGCTGAACAGATGGGCGTGTCTATAAGAAGATAGAAGTACCTCACGTGTGCTGCTGCACACACTACATCTCCTGGCCTGGGAGGGGCTTGGTTCCTTTGCTAGGCCAATCTCCAGCCGGGCCTCATACTTGGAATGGCAAGTGTTGCTGCAGAACTCTTGGAAAGTCTGGCCAACCTGTGCAATCAACGGGGCCTTACTCTCCCCCATGTCCCTAAAATAGGCAAGACAACACAGTGATCAAAACAACAGATGACACCCTACGGTAGAAACAATCACACGGGTTTCGACTGTTTTCAGGTTTTCCCTAACAGTGGACAGCCGATACTGTTTATGAGGCTAGAATTAAAACTGAAGGTTTGTGTAGTAGAGACTGACGGTTCTCACTGTTTACAGTAGGCACATGGCTTTTTCTTCTGGGGTTTCCTACTGAAGACAGCGAGGCAGCCTGAGCTGCAGAAGAGCTGGGGCATGCCTTTGCGCTGGTACGCCGTCTGGCCGCTCTGCAGCGTCCCCTGGCAGGTGGCACAGAGGATCCGGGGGGACTGGCGTGGAAGCCCCGGGGGCTGGGGCGGAGGAGGCCAAGACTTCTGGGGGTATCTCTGGGCAGGGCTGGACTGCCTGGACTGGTGGGAGGAGGGGAAGAGGCGGGCGGACGGGGGAATGACTAAGGGAGGGGTGGTGTACTGGGGCTTCTTCAGGGACGACCTGGAGGAGCGACGCAGGCCGCGGGACGGCTCAGAGTCGTTGTCCGACTGCTGGTCTGCTACGGGAGAGAAAGCACTGGTATCAACACATAGGACAATCACACGCAGGACACATCCTAAAGTCTCGGACAAAACGAAAGGCCCATGTCTGGAGGAGAATCATGATGACGATAGATGGAAGAATTAAGAAGTAAATCAATGATATTTTGTCCAAGGTGTGTTATTGTTGCATGGATTCTAATTTGGTCATATACATTTGTCCTTAGTGTTTCGTGATTGGAAGGTTTCATGGTCGACAGGTCTCAAAACATATGTGGCATTTCTTCAGTGTGCCTCCTCATGTCTGTGTTGGATGAGGTAGTGGTGCCTCCTCATGTCTGTGTTGGATGGAGGAGTGGTGCCTCCTCATGTCTGTGTTGGATGAGGTAGTGGCGCCCTACCCTTGTCAGTCACGGTTTGTCCCCCTTCTCCCGACTCTCCTTGACGTTGTCCTTTCCGACATTTCTATAATAAACAGGGACAATAACTAAAACAACAACAACAACAACAAAAAATCCACATACTAGAGTATATATGTCTTTGTTTAAGAATTGTTACCGTAGTCAATTCAACATTTGTAGCTACTCCAGCGCCATCAATGGTAACCACAGTTTCAGCACAACTCTCTGTTGAGACAAAACAAAGAATCTAACTGGACGAAAGGACTGCAACTGATATCAAAATAGTAAAGTCAAGAACAAATCAAAAAGGACATTTGTACACAGTCAGTTTCAAAGACTTTCTGTACAACCGTTTCAATAAATGATAAGCAAGAAGGGAGAAATCATTTTTACAGTCGAAAGACAATGAACGTTTTTCCCAGTGTGCTGAACATACCTTCAACTGATTTGGCATTGGACGATTGTGGGGACACATTGCCCCCTACTGGCAGCTCCTCTCCTCTCTCCTCCAGTGTGTCTGGCTCATTGACAGGGGTAGTAGGGCTAACATCTGAGATCATGATCTCAGATGGGCCTTCTGGCCTTGTGTTTGGACCCTCTTCCCCTTGTAACACCGATACCTGGTCTGAAAAGGCCCCCTCTTTTTCTGGGCCGTTGTCAAAGTACGAATCCTCTACTTTGATTAACGAAGGCACATTGACGTCAACATTACAACTGACTAACATTTCTTCATATTGGGTGGGTGCAGTGGAGGAGTCCTTATGCGCTATGTCCATTTGCTCCTCCTCTCCTGCGTCCAGCATCCCCATCCCACTTACACGCTGAGCGGCTTCAGGCTGGTCTCTCGTGGGCTCCGCCGCTCCTGTGGCTTTCGCGAGAGCCTGGCTGGGACCCGTGGAGGGTTCTGGAAACGTGCGGTTGTAAAACTCCTCCACCTGGGCTTTGGAAAGTTCAAGTGAGTCTGGGTCTCCCAGAATGCTTAGGCTATCCTGAGTTTTCTGTCTCTCCCTCTCCGATTGGGTGAGGAGTGGGGTCGACTCGCCGATGTCCATCTGCTCCACACAGTTGCCCTCTGGCGCCAGTAATTCAGGACAGGCCAGTATGTCCATAACAGTCTGTCCAGGCAGAGGGTTCATACCAGTCAGTGCAGGCCGAGGGTTCATACCAGTTTGTACAGGTAGAAGGTCCATGTTAGCCTGTGAAGACAACAGGTCCATTTCAGTCTGCGGAGACAGCAGGTCGATTTCCGCCTGTGCAGACAGCAAGTCCATTTCAGCCTGTTCTGACAGCAAGTCCATATCAGCCTGAGCAGACAGCAAGTCAAGGCATAAGTCATCTTCCATGGCGATCTGAAAAGAGTCCATAGGTTCTGGATGGTCTGGGGCTTCCATGTTGCAGTTCCACTTTACACAAGGAAAAACAAACAAAACAACAACACATGTCAACATTAGTAGCTTATCCAACTTTTTGGTTTTTGTTATAACGTAACAACCAGCTATAATGCCTGGGCCTCATTTATTGACAACTTCGTCTCTGCAGCAATGTGAGGTAGTTTGTAGCTAGGCTACTGTATGAATCTCAAAGTCCGTCCATATTGGCGACACTTACTGATAAAGTTTCAATTTCATAACAAAACTCAAACGTGAAATTGTATAGGAAGCTAAGCTAGCAGCAAGCTAACCAAAACGACAGCCAGCAACCAGCTATTTTTAGTGGTAAAGCAACTAGCAAGTACCACTCGTCTAGATTCAGCTAGCTAGCTATCTAACGTTAGCTCACTACGACGGCATACAACTGCGAACTATAGGTATTTGTCTCCAAGTCTGATATAGTTAGTACACGTTTATTGTAAAATAACAATGATTCAACCATTATTTTCTTAAATGTAACTTTAAATCGCGTTATGTTTACCTCAAAAGATGTGGTTTAGCAGAGGGATATCGCACGCATGTACCTAAACAGCAACGTGAAACATTTCATTGGCTGGTTTCTACATGTATTGGTGCGTTCGTAAAGTTGCTCTGGAAATCTGATCAGCACTCATGGAATGCCTCTTGTCCAATCAAATTACATGGTCCCTTTATCACGTTGAACCGAGTGTGCACCCCGGCGCTCTCAGAGCAAATTTACGAACGCAGCCTACATGTATGGCTATCGCGAGGAAACAGTCGAATAAGCCAATCACAGCACGCTCTCGACTGCAGAGCGGCAACTGGCAGACTGCTCCACTCACTCAACCTCATTCAAATAAGTAACATAACATATGAAATGACGCCAAGATATAGACAGGTTTAGATTATTTGATTTCATGGTAACATTTTTATTTCTCTGACATTCACATAAAGTGTCACTTGTGGTAGGCACAGGCAGATCAAACAAATCTTGGGAAACTATTCCAACGCACCCCTCCAGAAAAACAACAATAGGATAAACCAGGCAGCACATACATTGTATTGTAGTCATCATACCATACCAAATGAAAGCATTTACATTTGCTGTGGTTATTGAAACGGGGACCATTACATTATTACATTGAACAAATTTAAATTTTACTTGGATTGGCATAAATACATTTGTGCTATGAAATTAAAAAGCGTGATGTTTTTCTCTCTTTTATGGTAAAAGTAATGTCTAATACAGCAATATTTCACTGATAATATACCATTATCCTATGGTGTTGCAGCTATTCCATAGCCACCTGACTCCACATGTCTATTGCCTTACTAATAAGGCCTATAGGCCATGTTTCTTGCATGAATGGTCCCCTCGAGTGAACATCTGAGGGTTTCGGTAGACAACAATCACCCAACACTTGCTTTAGCTGATTTTGACACTACCACTTTTGTTAAGACGATGCACTCTGCTATAATTGTTTTAAGTTGCTGCTGTAACATGAGCATGCCTAAAAATTATGGAAAGGGCGGACTTGTTTACAGGTGAATTCCAACTCCTTCCAAATGTATACTCAAGGACGACCAGTGCTGCAATTATCTACAGAATTAACTATACCAACACTTAAGCATCATCCTATGATATCGATTTTACTGACAACAGAATGGCAAAGTATTTATATAGAATTGTTTACGTTATTGTGCTGTCAAGCAAATATTTCTAAAATCTTAGCAGCTATTATAACAAGATATTTAAGAGGTATTTATTTACTTAGCCAAGTATTTAATCAAGAGTGAGAGGTGGGGTTTATTCACTATACTACAACTGCAAGGTTGATTTTACTCACAGATGGCACTGAGGAAGAACAATCAAGTACAGAAAGTACAGACCATATAAAAGAAATGCTCATCCAGCTCTCATTGTCTTGACACAATCATTTGGAAAATAAACATTTATCACTGTATTTAAAGTAGAAATATCCTTACTACACAGAGGAGGTTGTAGCAGGGTTTCAATAAAAAAAAATGCTGACTAAAATTCCCAGTTTTACAGTCCACTACATCTAAGAAACAAAGTAGGACATTCAGAACCAGCTAATGTTTTGCATTTGGAATGATTTGTTGTCGTCATTTGTTCATTCCCATGCACTGTCATGCATTAGCATTTTAAAAAGATTTAAAAAGAATAAAAATAAAAACATAGAAAGGAATGTGTAACAGGGTATCCACTAGATGTTATACTCTGTCAAATAGTTTTCATCTGCAGTCTCATAAATCTATACAATAATCAAATATATCAAGATTTTCATTTGATAAGATATGATGATTATGATGAATATAACATGTTTTATTTACAAAAATCCCTTAAACATCTTTAATCCCTTCAACTTTTCAACTTAAGCAAATGATGCAATATCAAACAAAAGAGAGCGACCATCAGGCATGTTTAAAGTCTATCACACACACCTACTTTCCTTTTAAGACTGTAAAAAAGAATGATAAAATAATTGAAATATTGCATTACTATGTCTTCCTTTGAAAGCAGTGGCTACTGTGAGTGGCTCACGTTTGTTTTCATATATTTTTTTGTGCCCTGAAAGTGACATGACTTGGCAATGACAATGCTCTTACTCTCTCACACACAATACTCTCAAACAAGACAATTGCATTTGAGAATTCAAGCGAAGGCAAACATTCAAGAAATGTACTAACAGAAAAGTAGAATGGTGACAGTCAACTGTGTTTTGGGCATTTAGCAAGTAAGTTCCTATTGTATTTTCATAAGCCCCATTCAGAAATAAATCACCAGAGATTTGGCCTTAACCCTTCATCATAAAGTTAACCTGAACATACAATAACAAAGATGCCTCTATAGGACACATCTTTAATCTCTTTATTCTTGAATACTTACATAATTACAGACAAGGAACAGTAAAGCTCTCATATACAATACATGGAATTTACATGTTCCTGTTTCAAAATATGATCTCCGTGTTATGGCTTCAAGTGACTCCCCTGGAATGTGTTGCTGCTCCCTTCATATGTCTTGCCACATTGCCAGTCGTCCTAAAGTGAAAAAAGCTGGTGTTTCTGAGAGATTAGCTGAGAGATTTAAGGCTGCATGAGAAAAATCACTCATCAAAAGCAAAACGCTTGATCAGGTTCGCTGGTGTGCAAAGGACAGGTCTGAGACCTGGGTCTAAGAACCTCGCCTGGCTCCTGGTGTAGACTGCTTTAGCCAACTCCTATGACTATCGTTGGTATGACAACAGAGGAGTTGGCTATAACTCATATACAGTGGCCGGCGTAAGTAATGGGACAATGAAGTATTTTTCTTCTCTTGGCTGTCCACTCCAAACGTTTGGATTGACTGAGGTTAAAGTAAAAGTAAAGATTCTCAGCTTTTCTTTAATCATATTTGTGTACATATTTGTTTCACCATTCAGAATGACAATACCGTTTATGTATAGTTCCCCTATTTCAGGGGACCTAAAAGTGATGGGACAGATGATCAAATGTCACAGCCTGGGGTGGTCCAGAGGTCTAGCACCACTGCCTACAATGCACACATATGCCAATGCCCGGCGTCCGCATGGGTTAGAATTTGGCCTGCTGACATACCCTCTCCTCCTTACTTCCTGTCTTTCTCTGTCTCAATCCAATAAAAACAGAAACAAATCTTAGTGGAACTGCCCCACCAAAAAAGAATGTTTACAAAAATAAATATACTGTATTGATGAAATGTCCAAATCAAGCACTCAAGTTTAGTATTTGGTTGAAAATCCTTTGCATGCAATAACTGCATCTTCTCTGGTGATCTTGAGTTGTTTACACTTTTTGGCCCTGAAAAACTCTCGTTGCTATGGCAGTATGTATGGGGTCATTGTCTTACTGTATGATGACGCCCAATCCAATGAATTTGGTGGCATTTGCTTGTGCTTGAGCAGACAAGATGTTTCTGTACACTTCAGAATATATTCTGCCATCAGCAGTTACATCATAAATGAAGACAAGTTAGCCAGTTGTAGTGGCAGCTATGCATGCCCTAACATTAACACCCCCTCTACCATGTTTCAAAGATGAGGTGGTATGCTGTAAATCAGGCAGATCCTTCCCCCCCAATCTTTCCACTTGCAATCACTCTGGTACATGGTAGTATCTGTCCACAAGACCTTTTCCCAGACCTCTGCAAGCTTTTTAGGTACTTTTTTAAAGGCTTCCTAGACTTTCATTGACCCCGCTTTGGTCCTCATGTTCACAAACACCAATACGTGAGCTTAGAATTATAAGGTTCTATCTCCGTTTAGGGTAGTTCAGAGATATTGAGCGTCAAAGTTTTTACATTCCATTTTGTTTTGTGAGATGGAACCTTTGTATTTTATTAATTACTAACCAAAAAATGTCAACATTTAAAAAATAACACCACATTAATAAATACCTAATGGATCAGATTATGTAAAAAACTAAATTTTGACAAATTGAGATAGAACCTTATAATTCTAACGTCACGAAAAGCCTAGAATCAACACTAGACATTGACAGCTCTCTTATGCTTGCACAAATGATGTGATGAACACACCTGACTTACCAGAAATACCAGTCAAGCCAATTCTCCCATTAATTAAACCAATTAATTAAGTCAACTTAATCTTCAAATCCAAAGTTTTGGAGTAGAGAGCCAAAAGAAGACAAAATGCTTCATTGTCCTGTTACTTAGGCAGGACACCCTAGATATGGAGCCAGGCTAGAATGAACCTACAGAACACAACATATTTATCCGCTTTACTTGTGTGAACGATTTTTTTTTTTCTTCCCAGAAGTGTATTTCTGCAGTTGGTGACAGTGAATGGGATTGACAGTCTGTTCTTGTTTACCTGGCTAGGTGAAAGAACACAAGAGAGGATGGAGAGAGTGAACATCAATGGCTTTGATAAAGAGGGTTAGACCTACAGTGTATCCTTCACTTGTTTGCCTTGGCTTTCACTTGGGCACCCTTGGCATGGTCCAGACGTGACTGAATGTCTACAGGCTTCTCAAAGAAGCGCACGAGGACCGGCTCGTTGAGCAGGGACGCCAGGATCTGCTCAAACGAGAAGGACCACTCCACCTCCTGTGACTTAGACCTTGCCTCCAGGGTGCTGGTGGTGCCTGACCTATTCTCTGGGGTGGTAGAGGCGATCCCATCAGCCAGAAGCCCCTCTGAAGCAGACTGTGCAGGGCTGGTGAGCTCCTGAGGGCTGCTGGGCTCCGCCTCCTGGAGCCTCCGCCCTACTTCCTCCATCCTCAGGAGGAGACTGGTCACACGGACCACCGCACGGTACTGAGACTCCTCCTCAGGGTCACCGTGGAACAAGTTGTAGAGAGTCTTGGAGAACTGGATGAACTGAGCCTGAGGACACAATTGGGAGACGGGTGGATGGTAAGATTTGGAAGATGATGTGTTTGTGCAGTCAGAATGTAAAATCACGGCATATTTGGATTAAAAATCAATACATGGCAAGTGAATTAAATCTGATAGAGTATAATTCATTATCTCGTATTGAGAGGCTGATCAGTTCAAGAGATAAGCCTGCATCTGACTGATTACGTATAAGAAATCGCTTTATTAGGAATAGCCCCCGTTTTCGAGGGGGCTATTCCAACAACAATACAACAATACAACAATACAATAACAAGACAATTAGACAACACATTCAACAAAACAAAAAAAACAAGATTATTATTTTTTAATTATTATTATTTTATTATTATATGTATATAATATATATATATATATTTTATTTTATTATTAATATTTTCTATTGGCAATATGTGTTTGGTTGATGGGTGGGTGGATACATAGGGACAAATAAAAAATAGAAGGACCTTCATTCCTTATTTGTGTACCCATAAGTGCTGTACTGTGTACTTCCTTCTAATAAAATATTGTTAAAAAAAAATAAAAAATAAGAATTAAATAAAATAGACAAAAACTACAGTAACAACAGGACCTATGAACCACACAAGACATGACAAGCAAAATAACAGAACAGACAAAACTAAAACAAAAAATCTAAATTAAAGCAAAACATAAGGCGCATACAGATGGATCATCCAATGATTAGCAATAGAAGAATAGTAATGGTGACAGTGATACTATAAGTTATATCATGAGTGTACCTTTATAATAGATACTACCCTGGACACTGGGTTTTTTTACCTGGTTAATTCTGGGTAAATCCTTGATGCTCTCCTCTTTCTTCAGTATCTCGTCTTGCCATTGCTTCAGGTAGGCCTGCAGGTCCACTTTTCCTCTGCCTATGGAAAATGTTCTGTTCAGACACGAGTATGGTGTGTGTACAATGTGTAAGGGAATTTGGTTTCAAGCAAAATTCAAAGAGCATAGTCAAAGAGAAGACTTTGGAGAAAGCGTCACCTCTTTCAGGGCTTTTTCTTATCACACCGTCCTCTGGTAGATCGGACACTGCAAAGGAAGATTTTTTTTTGCTTTTAAATTGCCTCAAAGTAACCATACGACTTCATATCGTTCAAAATGCAGACAAATGATAAGATGTTGTTAAAAAAAGATCAAAACAAGCACAATGAAAGGAGTTAGGCCCAAAATGTGAAATTGTTAAGAGAGGAGAAGGAATACAGCAGAGCAAGCTGACCAGTCAGTCGACTGAAGTGGGAGAAGTCTTCTGTCATTGGAATAAAGTGGGGAAGTCTTTGGCCCTTTGAGTGGGAAGGACTACCTGTGAACGCTAGAAGCAATCCTCAGTGAGAGCATGCAGTATTATAGGACAGACAGCTAACACAGACCAAAGCCAACTGTTCTGAGAGAAAATATAGAAGGGCAGGATGAAATATACTGTATAGTGGAGATTAGAAGTTAGTTTAGCGGAAAGTCTTGAGAGGGTGAAGTAAATTAGCTTTTTCCAAGGAAATATTTACCAAAGCGTCAACACAGATTACAAGGCATCATAGACCAGGAATGACACGTAAACAAGGTTGACGGAGAAGTAACTCATCTAATTGACTCACCTGGTGGAAGATGAAGCTTAAACAGGAATTTCAGCTTATCTGTGAAACTGCCACTGTACACAATGTCTATGGGAAGAAAAACACAATGAGTGGGGGAAAATAGAGAGAAAAGCCCCTTTTCCACTATCGTGCCAGCCCGGGCCAGCCCGGCCTGCTTCTTTGGCGCTTTTCCATTTGTCGGCCCGGGTCGGGTCAGGTCGGTTCGGCTCGCTTCTTTAGCTCCCCTTCGATACCAGGGTCTAAATTTAGACCCGGAACCTTTTTGCCAGGCTGCGTGTGACGTGTGACGCTGCACACCGTTGATTGGTCAATGGAAATCGTCATCCCATGTTCATAGATTTCTTCGCTAACCGCCATCTTGAAATACCACATTCGCTCTTGGAAAATGTCACTACAGTTTCTGTAATAGCTTATTAATAAAGATTCGAAAAATTATGCTGACCATCGTATTATCTTAGTTTAATGTCATTTCAATGCATCATAGAACTTTTATTTACAACAAGCATAACACAAAAATCGCTATTATGCACCGTCTTTGCCCGTGAATAACACCGGCTGTGAATGTGGTAGAAACACAATACTCCTTTGCTAACTTCACCATCGGTCTACGGTCATTTTGAGCCCTTAACCACCGCGCTGACACCCCGAGAAGTTATGCTTTTAACCGTAAACTCAATGAACCGGGAGTTCACCCGGCCGCTGCTGCTCGCAGCACCGCTTGCTGCTGGTTGAAAGTCCCGTTGACAGCGGGGGCAGAGAAACGTTTTAACAGGGAATTCGCTCCGCGCTGTCGACGGTGATAGGAGTGTAGGATCGACACCATTCAAATGGTTTTGGATTCCCTGTCCTCTCCTCTATCCGGACACGTTTGAATTGTTATCCTAACCCACGGTAATCCAAAGTTATTAACCCGCAAAGCACCGCTTGCTGCTGGATGAAACTCGTGTTGACAGCGGGGGCAGAGAAACGTTTTACCAGGGAATTCGCTCCGCGCTGTCGACGGTGATAGGAGTGTAGGATCGATACCATTCAAATGGTTTTGGATTCCCTGTCCTCTCCCCTATCCGGACACGTTTGAATTGTTATCCTAACCCACGGTAAACCGAAGTTATTAACCCGCAAAGGGCACCGTGTTTGTCCGTGAATAACACGGCACACAATGATACTACAGTTCATAAAGCAGACAAGTGAAGGCAGTGGTTTTAAGGGTTCAAAAAACATGACTTTATTATGTGTACATAGCTTCCTCTCTCTCTCTTTCTCTTTCTCTCCCAAAAAATCACGGTTAGTAATATACCACATGCCGAGGAAAAAGTATACGATAGCTTCAAGTTTCTCCATGTCGCTGTTGTGTCTCGTGAAAATATACGTCACCACCATGGCGCGCTGTTATGATGCGTAACTCCGCCTACTATCGCCTACTCCTCCTACTAGTTCCTGGTCTGTTGTGTATAGTGGAAAACCAGAACTGTTCAAAAGCTGGCCGAAGCGTGCCGACCCGAAGCGAGCCGACCCGAACCGGGCCGCTGATGGAAAAGCGCCAAAAGTTTGCCTGAGGGTGATCCAGGATTAGATTAGTGACACCCAGTTTACCACAGAGGTGGGGGGGTAAGGGTCAGACAAGGGGAGAGGGGTTTGTTAGAACAGGCGTTCAGGTGACCTTACCCAGAGCACAACAGAACTCCTTGAAGTTGACAAGGCCGTCCTGGTTCTCATCGATCAAACGGAAGGCCCAGAGGGAGAGGGCGTC
This sequence comes from Nansenia antarctica, assembly GCF_963989245.1. Classification (NCBI taxonomy): domain Eukaryota; kingdom Metazoa; phylum Chordata; class Actinopteri; order Argentiniformes; family Microstomatidae; genus Nansenia; species Nansenia antarctica. The sequence goes on along the minus strand of NC_137689.1, from coordinate 26,255,274 downwards.
CTTGTTGCTGCAGAGGGACCAGGGCTCCAGGAGGGAGAACAGCAGGCTGAACTGCTGGAAGCCCAGCTGGTACTGGTCCAGATAGGCCAGGCTGGGGTCGTGGTGCAGCAGGGCTGGACTGTTCATGGTCCAATAGCAGCTGAGGAAATGTTGCCTCTGGAAACAGAGGAGAATTGAAGAAATTCCCATCCCCCCAGACAGTTAACAATGTGAATATATTTTCCTATGCTATACGGCAGGGGTCCCCAAACTACGGCCCGTGGGCCGAACACGGCCCACCCCCACACTTGGACCGGCCCTTTGAACAACGTCGCCCCCACACACTCTCAACAATGCCAGAAACATATTTTGAAAAATAAACTTTAAATATGTTTTAATCATATCATATCTGTATTTGATATTAAAGGTTGGCTTTCAAATTAAAATTTCCCTTAGTTATAAACTATTTTCATTAATAACATTATTAGTTAGTTTCACCCGCCCACAGAATGCGGTACATTCAACGTAACGTTCCATAGTGAACGAGCACGGATCTGTAGCAGGTGCACGCGAGCTAGAACGAAAATTCAGAGAGATGAAAAATGGCCAAACGGTTGGTAAAGACAAAAGTTGATTCAGAATGCAGGGGATTTAACCAACAGTGCACAAGTGATTATTGTTGTTAAATGCAAAGAAGTTTGTCAATAAATGTATGAATGTGATCGCGGAGGAGGTGTGTCCCGCGGTGAGTCTGTCCGCAAGTAGGCACCAGATGATTTGAAACAATGGGGGATTAGATAATGTAGATGCCCAGCTGCAGGAGAAGACTAAATAATGTTACCGATATGTTCATGATCTGTGTCAAGCAGGGTTTTTCCTGCATAGAGAATTATGAGGCGGCTGCCTCCGTCATATTTCTAGCCGCCTCCAGCTCTCAACAAAACTCTGACGGTCGTATTTTCTACAAGCGCTGCACTTGGTGGATTTCTGTAATTTCTAACTGCAATTGCGGCATTGCGCCGACGTAGTGGCGGGGGCGCTGTTTCGCAAATAAGTTAGCTTTCGTGTTTGCTAGCGAAATAGCTGATAGTTGATGTTGACTGCTCAAGGAGAATACATATTTGAAAGTACAGAATGCCTGAGAGCCTTATATTGCATTATATTACATTGCATTTTGAATGGTCATCTGGTGCCTGAATATTGTGTTTTCCTTTACATAAATAATGACATTTCCACCATAAATTGATGCAGAAAGGGCACAAATTGGTGCATCTAAATTCACCAGAATGCAAGAAATTAAGTGTTTGATGCTCGTTTAAGGACCCCCAGACAGCCCTGCTTCATGGGTCCCCCCGTGTATGATGAGGGTCCTCCCTCATGTACCAGACTGTAAAACTGATTATATTTCATTGACATATCACTATAGGTATACATTCCATCCAAATTCAACTGTTTAGACTTTGTTTGCATCCACCAGTGCTCTCTTGCGCGCAATTGCTTTGCGCAACCGCCTCCATTTCACACCGTTCCACTCCGTTCCATATTCTTTTATGTTAGAGACCGACCCAGGCCCCCCATCACAGAAAGGAAAAATGATGTGGCCCTCACAGAAAAAAGTTTGGGGACCCCTGCTATACGGTAATAAATGTTAGGTAACTGGAAACATCTTGGTGTTCTTCATTCGATCAGTGTCAGATCCTCAGAAGCTTTCACTCTGGAAGAGGAACTTTTACAGTTTCAATCTCAGTCAGTGATTGGTTAATAGAGCATCGTCTATTTTCAACACATTTCCATCTCCATGCCAGTCAGTGTTATGTGTCCACATAAGGGGGGACATTAAAGCTGAGGTGTTTTATTATGTCTTCGGTTTTCACCCACCTTGAACAATGCGTAAAGGCCATCGAGCTGGGAAGCACTGAACTTGACTTCTTGTGACACTACCCGAAGCTGGAAAAAAGTGTCTCCATTAATCCTAAATACAATAATAATTAATAAGCAATGAAAAAAAAAAAAAAAGAGTCTTTCACGGAATGTGACACTCACAACATTTTGCTTGGTAGTGTCCTCCAAGGTTTGGATGACGTAAAGTTTGTTTCTTTTCCGCATGCTCTCGACTTCCTCTGACCGTATATCTCCGTATTTCTGGAATAAAATGACACAAGATAAAACTACTGCATGCCTCTCATTGAACATAGCACCATGAGCGCCAGAGGAGGTTCATGGGTAGCGTAGGTGGAACATACCTCATAGGCCTCTCTGATGAGATCACTGATGTCCACCTTGGGGTGGGACGTCCTGTCACTGCTGCTCACTGACGCTTGCTGCACCGTGGGAGGGAGGGGACTGTCTTTGTTGGTCACACTGTCAAAAAACCTGTCAGGGAAAACAATAAGGTTCTCACATGAAAGTCTGAATCAGGACCCGGAGCAAGTGGATGAGTTTGCAACATTGTTGCATAAATTATTTATCTGATTTGCGTTCTCACAGCCCTTTATGTAAATGAAGTAACATACGCAATCGAAGCAACAGACGTGGTAGTTGATTGGTCAGAATTTTTTTTAATTGCCCATTCGTCCCGCTCTTATCCAGATCAACACGCATGCGCTGTTGTTTTCCTATGGACAGCCTGGGTGCGTCGTTTCTAATCTGAGCAAAACCACCCTTTTCAAGCGGAGCAAGCGTTGGTTGTTTGCTCCGGGAGCGACTTCGAATGCGCGTTCTTACCGCTCCAAATGACGCAGAGCAAAGCGAATTTGATCCTAAACTCTGATTCCAAGTGAAGAAAATGTTCTAGTGAGAACACCCCCTAAAAGAAGGAACTGAAGGAGATAATTGGAATCTCGCTTCCGAAACCATAAAGAGTGATTTGTAATCGGCGACTTTAGTTGATCCCCTCAGGGCTAAATGACACATGCTGCGTCAACCTTACCTTACCTCAATGGCGCCCGTAAAAGTTCCGCCACGCACACACGCCGCTAGGGGTGTAACGGATCACAGCTGATCCTTGATCCGTACGGATCGCCCCCCCCCCCCCCCCCCCCCACGGTTCAGCAGGCATGTGTACCGCGGTTCAATTGCAAAATGTAACCAAGTAATAATATTAGTTTAGTTAGTATTAGTATTAGTTAATCTCTCTTGTAAATCACAATGTAGAGTTGCCATGAAAAGATAGACGCGACAGTTGCATGCTTTGTTTTACTGTAAAGCGCAATGATAGGTTGATAATGCAAAAAAAAAAAAAAAATCTGTTGTTTACTCACTACACGTGAAGATGGGAATCCAGAGCAACAAGTGTATCATGGCGAGTGCTAGTAACGTTGGCGGCGGAGAAGAACTCGAAAGGCCTCCCTCGTCATTTAAAATCCCATGTATGGGAGCACTTTGGCTTCTCTGTCAATTATAACAATGATGGAAGAAGGGTGGTCGATAAAAAAGTTACGGTGTGTAGGAATTGTGCAACGAGAAAGTCGTATGAGAGAGGCAATACGTCAAGCATGGCCACACATTTGACACAACATCACCCTGGTGTGTTGACGGGAGGCACGAAAAAGGTAGCTCGACAACTTCTGATAATGTAGCCATTTTTTTTCATACCATGTTTAAGGGAAGATTTCACTTTATTATTTAGTTAAAAGTGGCATAAAACATGTTTATTCGTCTGCTTTAAAGAGCCCAGTGATTCACTCTCTCCTACTGCACTATAATTTAAGATGAATGTGTATTTCAGAGAATATGTAGTATATGTAGTATGCAGTAGAATGTTATATATATTTGACCAGTTTTGACATCTTGAATGTTGTTGTTTTTTGTTTCACACAATAAAAGTGGTGTTTTTACAGAATTCAAGGAAAAAGCAGGTTTTAGAAACAAAAATGTTTTTTGTTGATTCCGAAAAATGATCCAATCTGTGACTCAGAAACCGCGACACGATCCGATCCGTGAGTCAGGTGATCCGTTACACCCCTACACGCCGCTGAGGTAAGGGCGGATGTGTCATTTAGGCGTCAGAACCTGGTCTCTTGTTGACACTGACCTGTTGAGGATGGTGACTGCCTCGGCATCGTCGTGGCTGCTAATCAGGCCCTGGATGTTATAGTCCAGCACCGCCAGCCCCAGCTGCAAGATGGCCTTGATGCCGTCGTAGAAGAAACAGTCCACCACGTTAACGGCGCTCTCGATGGGCAAGACGCTGATGAACAGAGTGAGGAACCAGGACAGAGAGACAGACGAGAAGAAGGTCAGGTCTGTCATGTGTTCCGTCAGCTGCGAGAGCTGCGCTCGGATCAGCTCCTCAAACACGGCCTGGTCCACCAGCGCACCTGAGGAAACACAAGACACAGGTTATCACTCAGCCATTCCCAGCAACACAAGGCCCAAATGGCAGTCGGAACATAACTGCAGCCAACACACTGACACGTGTGTGTGTGTGTGTGTGTGTGTGTGTGTGTAACAAAAAATCCAATTGGAGGAATGTCGGTCGTCTTTACTTTGTAATAGACACAATAAGAAACAGTACACAATAAGAAACAGTAAGGTCTTTTTTTGCTCTGCTCAACACTATTTGTTCTAGCAAACTGGGTCCCCACAGTGTTCGCTACTAAACAGTAGGAGGTTTAAAATCAAACTTGTGTGACACGACCCCTCACCGATGATCCTGCGGTTGAAGTAGTCAGGCAACATCCTCTCACACACGGCCACCAGCAGCCAGAAGGCCTCTTCCTCTTTGGCATAGAGTAACAGCACCGACGTCAGGATGTTCATGGCCTTCACAACAGACAGGTCAGGAGACGGGTAAGGATGGGCTTTTTTTGTGGATGTTTGGAGTTTTTTTTCTTTTTTTAATAGACAGAGGGGGGTTAATATAAGGGGTTTAACACCACGTGAGTTTAGAATTATAAGGTTCTATCTCAGTTTAGGGTAGGGCATTAATAAACACCTAATGGATCAGATTATGTAAAAAAAACTCAATTTTGACAAAAATGGAGATAGAACCTTATAATTCTAACGTCACGACCAGCCTCGTACCTGGCAGTAGCCGATTTTGGGGTTCCTGTAGGCGTAAGCGGTGAGGACTCGCCGGAGGGCGGAGATGCCCGTGTCACTCTGGAAGGCCGGGTGCTCGGGGAGGGAACGGTGCAGGTCTCTCTCTATCTCGTCTGTGGCCAGGGTGCTGGTGCCCAGGGACTGCTCCACCAGCTCTGTGTAGTAGCCTGGGTGAGTGGCCATGTCATTTACTGCACCTGCAGAAGGCCAAACAGCACACACCACGTTCAAATACCAAACTATGCCACAATAATGCCAAAATCATGCCACTGCATTTCGTTGTCTGGTACTTGTACTCTGCAATGACAATAAAGTTGAATCTAAAGTCATCTAATACAACCTGTTCAGATCCCACAACTGATTGTAATTCCCTCATGGTGTCATCTTTAAATAAACAGCTTTCACAAACACAATCCGTTCTACTGTCGTTCAGAGACTTAAAGAACCGTGAAAGATCCATACACAACTAGGGATGGGAATGGAGAACCGGTTCCAAATTGTTTGATGCATCGGAATCGTACGCCTCCGAGGTTATCTATTCCTCCTCGACCCGTCCGACTCTGCTAGACTGACCACCTGCAGCCATGACCGGGTGAGCATGGCAGCCATTCAGCCACCTGACTTGATTGGCTAGCCATATCAACTTATATTCAAAATCCCACACATTTCCACTGTAATTCATTCTAGCCATTTTAATTCACCCACATACAATAATTCATTCATAAAATATGGCTTAATTTCACAAAGAACATTGCTAATTGTAAAATCTGTAAAATTATAATTTCAAGTAAGAGTGGAAACACCAGCAATATGTTACATCTTTCGAGGCAACATGGGCTAAAATTACAGGAATTACATGTTTTTGACAGGCACGAGTGCCACTGCTTCCCAAGCGAGCAACATGTCCGTCGTAAATATCCTATGCTAATATTAGCTCGGCAGATTTCTTTCTTTGACTAAGAAACGCTAATTGAAAACGAATGCTGTACAAATACTCCCATTTCATCCATTTTAGACAATGACAGACTGTTGCTACAGATCCTCCCAGAGAAAGCAGACATGCACAGTTTTCTGCAGAAGAATTGTTGAGTTTATCAGTTTTATATTTGTTTACAAAGTTATATGCTTTAAAGAAAAGGAACATTACATTTATTTTCCATTATATGTCATGTTCAGATATTATACATCTGTGTTGACACTGAAAACCTGTGTACTTTTTTTCCACACACAGAAAATGTATCAGGAATCGATAAAGAATTGACCCGATATGCAGAATCAATAATGGAATCGGTATCAATGGTAAATGGTAAATGGACTGCACTTATATAGCGCCTTTTTTGCTGCTCCAAAGCTGCTCCAAAGCGCTTTACAATGGCCTCTCATTCACCCATTCACACACCCATTCACACACCAATGGTGGCAAGCTGCCATGCAAGGAGCTGGCCCGCTCACTGGGAGCAATTTTGGGGTTCAGTGTCTTGCCCAAGGACCCTTCGACATGTGGCCAGCCGGGGCTCGAACCGCTGATCTGCCAACCTTGTGATCATTAGACGGCGACTCTACCTCCTGCGCCACAGCCGCCCCAATCAATAACATCTGATCAATTTACATCCCTATGCACCACAGACCAAAAAGCGCCGTCTCAAATGTGGTACCTGAGAAGAGCATCCAGAGTTCTCCTCTCAGGGCCTCCGGGACGCCTCGCACGATCAGGTCTCGGGTCTTCTTGGTGCAGAACATACTGGTGCCGCGGCCGTATTCAGAGAAGTGGATATTCCACGACTGCTCCTTCATCTTCTCTTTCAGCTGTCCGGCACAGATGACACCCCACCATAGGCTGAGACGTCTCTACTATGTTGTTTTTCTCTCATTTATCCTAAATCTTATATTTTCGTATTCATGAATTACTTCCATCATTCATTCATTCATTCATTCATTCATTCATTCATTCATTATAAAACGGAAGATACAATTCATTCTAGGCGATAATAAAACCTCTTAAGAGCCTTTTTTTAGCCTTTTAATTGAAAATGTTTATTGTTTTATCTTCTTGTTTTTAATTGTAGCACTTTGAGATTCCTTATGTAAAGTGCTTTTACAAATAAAATGTATTATTATTATTATTATTATAATGCATACCATTTTAGGGTCCAGGTTTTCGGCGTCCTGGGGGTGGAAGACGGTCATGAGCGCCTCCGTGCTAACCGCCTTGCTGCTGTCCTTCTGCCCCACCATCAGAGCCACGTCCTCTGGATTGTCCTCAAAGTGATTGATGAGCGACAGGCATTCCCCTCGGATGACCTGCGGAGGAAACACTCAGTTCTGTCCGTCGGCATCGGTACAGAGATCAGAGGGGTATTCCATCAACGTTGCTAAAGGGAAAAATCCAGGCTTATTTGGAGAACTTTCGCGAGATTTATCACAGTAAGCCTGGATTTTCCTTTAGCGACGTTGATGGAAGACCCCGCCCCCAGGAGCCTAGCGGTGTTGTCGAATTTAAACTGACGTTTTTGTCTTTGAGCCAAGCCATCTAAGCAGGAGAAAGGTCACTGACTCAGGAAACAGAAAGTCACCTCAGTGGGCGCAGAGTGCTGAGGGCTGGCCATCATGCCACACCTCCTGCGGATCGCGTTGGCGAGCCGCTCGTAGTCGCGGACTTCGGAGAAGCGCAGCGCCCTTTTCCCCCGCACACATACCGTCAGAGCCCTGCTGGAGCGGTCCGGTTTCTCGATCCCTATCACCTGGAAGGATAGGCATCTGTAAAAGACCTGGGAGGGAGCTAACCGCTAACCCATCAACAGATGCTAACAGATATGACAGGGTTCCCACACCTTCTGAAACATCAAAAAAATTCAAGGACCTTTCAAGGACTTTCAAGCACCTTTCAAGGACTTTCAAGGACTTTCAAGACTCGATTCCGTCAAATTCAAGGACCCAACACGGCATAGTTTGAGACAGAACTAGTTGACGAGCGAAGTAAAAAAAAATATATATACTGTATATATATATTTTTTTAGAGAGAGAGAGAGGGGAATTCAAGCACTTTCAATGACTATTTTCAAAAACCTTTAAGGCCTTGATTTTTTTTCTCAAATTCACAAACTTTCAAGGATTTCAAGGACCCGTTGGGAACCCTGGTATGAGTTTAGGGCCACGGCGGTGGCGCTGTGTACTCGCCTCTCGGATGGGTATGATCACGTGGCACTGGCTGCCGTCCTGGCTGGCGAAACACAGGTAGCTCTCGGACAGACAGATCTTGCCCAGCGTGTTGAAGTGGCTGAAGGGCACCCACAGGAAGCTCTCGTAAACCTCCAGCAGATTCTCCTCTTTGGGCAGCCTGAAAAAGGCCCTGAACTGCTCGTTCCTAGCATGCATTTCCAGCCCTCTGGGGAAAAGAAGGGGAACAGAAGGTCAAAGGTCACTGTGTGAGGAGAGCTGAAAGACAATGGAGGAACTTCAACAAATATGATGAATATCATGTTTTAAAACATCAGAGCCATAAGATGACTTTATGCATCGATATAGCCTGATGCTTGTTTATTTATTGTATTTAACTCCTGTCATTTATATGTATATGTATACATATATATTTATTTATTTTGTATTAATATTATTATTATTATATGTATATAATATATATTTCTTTTTAGTTATTATTATTATTTTCTATTGGCAATAGGTGTTTGGTTGATGGGTGGGTGGGTGGATACATAGGAAAAATAAAAAATAGAAGGACCTCATTCCTTATTTGTGTACCCATAAGTGCTGTACTGTGTACTTCCTTCTAATAAATGTTTAAAAAATAAAAACTTCAGAGCCCTGTGGTCCTTGTGGTCAATGCCAACAGGAGAAAGAGTGACAGCTGAGTAGTGCTGTTACCTCTTGGTGATTTGTAGAGGGTCAGACAGGGCAGGATCTTCCTGGAAGGTCTCCTTGTCGAACAGGCGTTTAATGGAGTAGTCGGCCAGCTGCTCCATGAGCAAGAAGGTCTGGTTGAGGTGCAGGAACATGGAGAAGTAGTGGTCCTCTCCATTCGCCATCACGTGGATGCTCTCCGTCAAAATAACATTGGACGTTTTCTCCAGCCTCCAGATCTCATCCCAGGAGATGACCAACTTCACTGAGGAAAACAGACTTCAAATCTTCACTAAAATAACGTCAATTCTATCCTAAAATGTCATGATACTTATTTTTATTTATTTGTTTATTTATTTAAAAATCCAAACACAAAGATGACATGACCAGGCAGAAAGTATGACCAACATCTCTGATTCATTTCCATCCATTTTCTGATTTTTCTCTGATTTTCTACAAATTATTTGTTTTCGAATGAGCGAATGACAGCGTGACAGCCAACCTGTCGAAGAGGATCTCTGTCTCTGCGGCCAACTCACCCTCAGCCCCGAGCAAGTAGGAGTAGAAGCAGAGGAAGTTGGTGCTGAGGTAGAGCCAGCCCTGGCAGGGCACTCTGCCCCTCCAATAGCTGCAGGAGTAGTAGGTGACCAGCTTCTCTTTCTGGGGGAGCTCAAACCACTTCTCAAACCTCAAGAGCGCCTCCCGGAACTTCTCCGGGTCGTCCTCCTGTATCAACGACACTTTCCCTTCTTCTGCAATCAGGCCCTGTACAGGGAGGAGAGGAGGAGGAGAAGGAGAAGGAGGAGAAGGACAACACCTCTCATCACTCACCGAGGGAACAAAATGGAGTGGTCTAAAACAAGGCTGTACAGCATGCGTGAAGTGTGCACACTGTTTTTGATCTCTGAAAATTATATATGACATAGCTATGACATAATACATAGCTATATCTAGCATATCAGCTAGTACCATCATATCAGAATACTGGTACTGTCTTGTTTTTTTATTGTTGTTATTATTATAATTATTATTATTATCATCATCCTCATCACACAAACGTCTGTCCTTTCCTTATCTCACAATAAACAATCAGGTGTTTACATATCATACACATTTAGCAGTAAAATAGATTAGATTCAACTTTATTGTCATTGCATAGTACAAGTACCAGACAACGAAATGCAGTTTTTCATCTAACCAGAAGTGGGTTAGTATGGCAAGTACGGTAGTTAGATGTACATACAGGAGAGGATAACAGTAAGCTATGTACAGTTAAGGTAGCTACGTACATAAACTTTATGCAAATAATGTAAAAAAAGACAAAGAAAAAAGGAGCAAGTAAATACTGTAATGGCCTTCAACAGTTTTCAGAAAGCACTTGTCATCAAGTATATGAATAAATCATTCAAAGCCAGAGAAGGTCCCCCCTATCCCCCCCCCCCCCCTCTCTCCTCCTTTGAGGGATCAACAATAGACATGTTCCTGTCTCTAACGCCCTGGGTTATTTGCTTTGGTGATATTTCTTACTCTGATCTTGCCCTGCACAAAGCTGGTGATGTCATCGCTGGAGTCAAACACAGCCAGGGTTCTCATGATATTCTGCTGCAACCACTCCCAGTGCTGGCAGATCTCCTCTTTGGTGGCAGCTGGACAGAGGAAGACATCATCACCACAAAGACACAACTGTGTAAAACCATCAAGGGCTGAATCAGCAGATGTGTCACTCAATGGGAAACTTAACTTCCCGAATATACAATCGTAAAGGCTGGCTGTTGAACGTTAGACATAGGCCTAGGTGACTGTACAGCCACCATACACTGTACAACATGCATATACAGCAGCCTATTCACATTTTTGTCAATTGGAAACAGGATTGAAAGGGATGGGGGAACAAAAGCTCTCACCACATGCTATTGACCAGTAGACCTGGGAGTCTGGTGTCTGGTGTAAAATGCGAAATGGAGCAACCTTAGACGTGGAATCCAACACTGTATCCAGGGTGCCGACCAGGAGACCTGCCACAGAAACCCCCAGAATGATGAAGGACTGGCCTAATATTTCACATACACATGTGATGAATGGGACAGACATGGTCAGACATTTAACACTAGAACAGCCGTGCCTTCTTTACCTACTATAAGAGCCGCCTCAGGGGTCAAATGCTAAGCTGCTACTTACACACAACGACCACTAGTTGGCCGGCTTGTAAATTAGCCTACCAGAAAAACTTTAAGGGCCGGTTTCACAGACAAGGCTTAAGCCTAATCCTAGACTAAAAAACATCTTCAATGGAGATTTTACATTGAAAGTGTGATTTAGTCCAGGACTAGGCTTAAGCCTTGTCTCTGAAACCGGCCCTAAATGTCTTTATACTAGCTTATCCTGATGTGATTTTGAAGATGTAAGGATACTGGTTGGTAGAACGCATATATCTAGGAAAAGTCACACTTGATCGAGTGCAAAGATACTCACAGGGTCAAATGACCCCACCCATGTTCTAGTGTTAAAGATCATTGGACAACGCTGATTTAATTCCGGAACATTTCCCACACATTTGTGACAAACATTTACCACACAAAAGCAGTCCTCTCATGGGTTAACACAAGATAAAACAGCCCTCTCATGGGTTAACATGAGATGACAAGGCAGGATTGGTGCCCACTGTTGACATGACATCCAGTACAGTGGAAAAGTGAAAGGCTATTGTCCTGCCCCTGGTGGTGTTTGTTCAAGTGTCCTACCCCACGGGTCAGACTAACAGTGTTGTGTTGCCTATCATGAATTATTGAACAAGGTCAGAGCCGTTCTTCTATCCCAGAGTGCATCAGCATACAGTTTTGCTGCTGTCTGAACATGACACAGGCGGGAGCTACAGACAGGGCGCTGACTATGACCTGACTATGATGACTGACCCTGGGCCTAGAGCAAACTAATAAAATACAAATCCCCAAAATGGACTGATTGATTTTGAAGTTGATTGCATGGCAAATAAAACATTATTCTTTGTCTTCTAGCTGTAATGGCATTAGTTCTCCCTGTAAATTATCCAATTCCAATGTTAAAGCTTGAAAAAAATAAAAAAAATCTGCTTCAATGAGTCCACTGTGGACTCATTAAGCAAGCAGGTAAGCCTGGACAATATCATGACCCTGTGGTAAAGTAAATGAGGCTACTTCAGAATGAAAAGGTCCTTGAATTTGAGAGGCCTCCAGGGGGACGCGTCAGGGTCGACAGCGGTGAACTTTCACTATGATTAGCCCAGTCAGGAGACGGCCCATTGTGCTCCTCTTCATCTATCAACCCATTAATTACTTTAATTGTAGCTCTGATGTTCTAAGGGACAGAGATGGGGCTATTAGTGGGTACATCAAGCGAACCACACAGCGCTTTTCACATTCAACAGACTAGAGGGCCACCAACAACGGTTCTAGAAGATGACGGAAAATGTGGAAGTCAGTAACAGTGTTTTTAATTAAGTTAAGGATAACCAAAGGCTATTCTTACAGGTTGTCATCAACAGCTGTTTTCGTTTGTTGCTTATGAATATATTAAAAGTGTTCTAGTCTATATTTATGGAGTTATGATCAAATGATACAGTATAATTGCAGAAGGAAATCTAGGACCCAAGTCTTCCTACACTAGCCCCATCTTTGGATCATATTTATAGTTGGATGTTGTGTGCATAATCCTAGGATGTTCCAAATGTAAATACATATAATCCTAGTCACAGATGGGGCTACGATGGGTCCTGCCACACATGAACTAGAAAAATGTCACCATGGAAATCGTATCTTTCATGATACAACCGTGAATCATTTAGAATACATAGGAATCTAGCTGGTGTGTGTGTGTGTGTGTGTGTGTGTGTGTGTGTGTGTGTGTGTGTGTGTGTGTGTGTGTGTGTGTGTGTGTGTGTGCGTGTGCGTGTGCGTGTGCGTGTGTGCGTGCGTGATGTAAACCAAAACATAGCCACGGGTTCCTCTCCATACCGTAGCTCATAATAGGGTGTGTGAACTAATGATAGGTTGCGGGTTAGCAGCTGGTTACTTTGTGTACATTGTACCTGTTGCAATCCACTGGTTGTGACGTGTCGACCGGGACGTTCCATTGCCATTGACATCAGAACTCTCTGGCCCGCCACCAAATGCACATTCATATAGAAAGGGGGACACTCATCGTCGGAATGCACATTGTAAGAGGTGCAAGCAAACGTGGAGCCTACCTGTCAAACCGCCTCCACCTTCGCCATATCCTCGCCTCCTTTGCAATACGAAATAATCGTTGCCGTTTTCCGTCACCCACAACTTAAATGCATTTTTCAGCAATATCTCCTCAGGTTTAAGCCACATATTTCAATTCGAAGATATGTATTGAATCCAATTTGCATGTCACGACGTTCATTTCTAACGTAACCTACACCCATGGACATTTGTTTGTGAGTAGACGCTTTCTATCGGTGTTCCCTGAGCTCTAATAGAGGAACTCCGCCCACCTACTTCTTGTGAATGTAAATATGGATTTCTTCAAAATAAGAGCGTCCAAGTTCAACTTTATTTATCATTTAAATATGGTAAAGATTAAGGAACCACAAACATGCTAATCATCTTAACAAATATATATTAAATGACATCATATTTGGCATAGTATTGCCAAATAAGGTTTTGTAATTGTTCTAATATCCAAATTACCCTGATGAAATAGTTTTTTTTTATTTTTTTATTGCCATGCAATCAACTTGTCAGTCAATTGTTGGAATTCAGTATTTTATGCTCTAGGCAAGGAGTCGGCCATAGACGGCGACCCTGAAATTAGGAGTTCAGTGCCTTGCTCAGGGGCATTTCGACACATGGCCATCCGTGATTCAAACGGCCGCAAGCTGCCGACTTTTGCAATTATTAGACACCGGCTCTACCGGCTGAGCTACGCAGCCGCCCAGAATAGTATTCGTAATAGTATTGTCCCAGAATAATGGACTGTACATAAATGTTTTTAGAATCTCTGGTACCAGTCTACTCAGCAACTCACCTGACTGGTCTAAAGTGTTTTACCTAATGTTGCTAGCATTTTACTGGGTCAAGCAGCTCAGAGAACTGAACTGCATAGGGCACCTATAATGGTTATTACAAGGCAAGGCAAGTTTATTTCTATAGCACACAACAGGGGCAATTCAAAGTGAAATACAGCAAGAGGAGAATAGTAAGAAAATAAAAAAATAGATTTAATAAGATAATAGATCCTGGATAAAAAGACAGAAGTGGTGTTCAATCATAACTACTGTAAAACATGAAGGGCCGGTTTCAGAGACAAGGCTTAAGCCTAGTCCTGGACTAAATCACACTTTCAATGTAAAATCTCCATTGAAGATGTTTTTTAGTCTAGAATTAGGCTTAAGCCTTGTCTGTGAAACCGGCCCGAAGGGTTTTAGCTTTTTTAGTTTAAAATATTTTTAGGGTTTGGGCCTCGCTGCGTTTCGGTGGCTTTGGTCTGGCCCCGAGCTTGTAAAACCTTTGTCCAAAACGTATCTGTCCACTGTATTTTGGAGCTGGCGGCTGTGTTCTCGTTGGTTTTGGAAAGTGTAAATCATATTCCAGGTCCTCCACGCAAGTTAGCTTGCGTGGGTGGAGTCGAGCCTTCTCTAGACCCACCAGCGCAACGATTCTCCAGAGCAATACGTCTTGTGTGTAGGCTGTTCTCCAATAAATCAATTATCTGTGAAAGGTCCACACAGTTCGGACATGTATAGCAACTAGACGATTTTGCAGGATCCATCTGAATCAGCGTCTCCGTGTGGGTCAGGGCAACTGTAGTTAGGTAGGTAAATCTATTTGTTGGGAATAACTGTTTACTATTCAGAGAAACTGCTTTCTATAAAAGCAAACATAAATGTTTACAGTATAATGAGTTGAATTAATCTAAATATATTTCTGTACAGTCCATTATAGGTGCCCTATGCAGTTCAGATAGGGCACTCTGAGCTGGTTGACCCAGTAAAATTCTAGCAACATTAGCTGTATGGCCCCCAAAAACCATCAACATTATGTATGACACTGCTCATGGTTAAACTCACTTGATCCATATTTTTGTTGTTGTTTGTATTGGCGCTTTTCCACTACAGGGCCGACCCGGGTCGGCCTGGTTTGGCCCTGTTCTTTCTTTCTTTTGTTTGTGTTGTTGACAAAGTAGAAAAGTAGAACAAATACACACTCCAGTGTATACAAATGAATGAATGGTCTTTATTGTCATTAATATAGTACAGGTACCATACAACGAAATTTGGGAGGGGGGGCTCCCCTGGTGCTAGGAAAAAAATACTAAAAACAAGAAGGGAAAAGAGCTGGTTTACATAAATAAAGGCTATATACACTATCCACTATACTATACTATACAAATAAAACACTGTGCTGTACTCTATGCTATACTATAAATATCCTAACATTTCCTATCTCTGAACCTTATGTGCACGAGGGTTGTCATATTGCACATAGTGTTATTGCACATTCATTTAATGTGTCGCAGTTTGCAGGTTTGAAATGTTCACAGTTGTGTTTCAGTATTGCACTTGATTACAATCTAGTAGCTGCCATCAAATTGTCTAGATTGTCGGCCTTTGCTGTGTTCAGGGCCTGAATGGCCCTAGGGTAGAAGCTGAGCTTCAGTCTATTTGTCCTTGCGGACATGGTCCTGAACCGCCTGCCCGAGGGCAGCCGAACAAAGTGTTCGTTCCCAGGGTAGGATGGGTCTCTGGAGATCTTGGAGGCCTTCCTGAGGCAGCGTGTGTTGTACAGCTCTTCCAGAGAGGGGAGGGGGGCGCCAATGATCTTCTGGGCCGATCTCACGACTCTCTGTAGCGCTTTCCTCTCTGCAGCTGGAGAACCACACGCAGATGCAGTAGGTGAGGATGCTCTCCACTGTGCAGCGGTAGAAGGTCACAAGCAGCTCCTGTTTGATGTGGTATTTCCTGAGGACTCTCAGGAAGTAGAGCCGCTGTTGTGCTTTCTTGATGATGGCTGCTGTGTTGGTCTTCCAGGACAGGTCATCCTGTATGTGCACCCCCAGGAATCGGAGGGTTGAGACTCTCTCCACGCTCCCTCCATCGACGAGCAGGGGCTGGACCTCCGATTTTTTCCTCCTGAAGTCCACGATGATTTCCTGGGTCTTTGACTGGTTCAGCAGCAGGTTGTTAACCTTGCACAGCTTGCCCAGCTGCTCCACCTCATCCCTGTACGCCGCCTCGTCCCCCCCCCGAGATGCAGCCCACCACGGTGGTGTCGTCTGCAAACTTTATGATGGAGTTGCTGGGGTGGACGGGGGTGAAGTCGTAGGTGTAGAGGTTGTAGAGGATGGGGCTTAGCACGCAGCCCTGGGGGGACCCAGTGCTGAGTCTGAGGGCTGTGGAGGTGTGGGAGCCCACCCGCACCCTCTGGGGGCGGTCAGACAGGAAGTCCTTGATCCATGCACAGATGGAGTGTAATAGACATGTAAAATTACATGTAATTGCACCAATATGGAAATGAT
This sequence comes from Nansenia antarctica, assembly GCF_963989245.1. Classification (NCBI taxonomy): domain Eukaryota; kingdom Metazoa; phylum Chordata; class Actinopteri; order Argentiniformes; family Microstomatidae; genus Nansenia; species Nansenia antarctica. Next base: position 26,238,882 of record NC_137689.1, on the reverse strand, counting down.
ACAGATCTAAATCACTATTTCGAAATTGTATATACGTTCTGTTCGGTAATTTGTCTTAATTTCTGAACAAATAAAATACAATATTGTGATCCCATCACTTTCCATTCATCTCCTACCTCGCGCTTTTATTTTGAAGTCGAGAAAACGGCGAAAAAACTAACCGGAAATCTTCATGTTAGAAGATGTTGATTATTGGTGCTCACGAAACATAGCTATCCTTTCACACGTCGACAGAAACCTTGCCAAAATCAATGACGCAAGGGCTTCCGGGATTGTAGTTTTAAAAACAAAAATGGATGGTAGAAGCAGAATGAGCTCACTTAAGTGTTCTCCACTTCCGGATCGTGGAAAGACTGATTCCTAATTGTTCGGAGATCTTTTAAAATCCCTTTCAAGACTCATACACATCTACAGCCTTCTTTCTGAAGGCTTTAGAGAGTTCTTTTGATCTCGCCATGGTGATACCACTCTCTTCAACAATCAAGAGCAAACGAAAAATAAATGCCTCAGGTTTAAATAAACAGGTGGTGCAGTTGATTCTAATTTTAGCCATTTTAAGTAGTAAATGTGTTCTGTGTCCTAACCTTTTACTCAAAAGAAAATAACAATTATATTAATTACATTTTACAAATCATTGCTTCAGTTTTATTTGTTTAGTTATATTACCCCCATCTCTCAATATTGTTAAAATGAAGACCAAATATCCAAAGGTTCAAATGTGTTGGAAAAAGACAAGGGTTTTTATGGGGCGTCCTATTTCTTTCACATGACTGTATATCCCACCTCTTGACAGGTGCCGTTGGAACAAGATAATCAATGTTAGTCACCTCACCTGTTGCCAATTAATTGCATTATTCATAATTAGGGAATAGTCTATAGGTCAGGACATCTCATCCCTTTCACAAGCTCTAAAATGAAGTCAAAACAACAATACATTTGATAAAAGAAACTTTTATATTTACAATATGCTTTTTATCACCATACACAAGTTATCAAATTCCCCACAGAAAGTAAAACAAATAAGAATACCTTTTGTCCCTTATTTAAGCTAAATAGTTAATAGATCTTTATTCTGGAAAGGCCGTACAAAGATAAGACCAGTTTTATTTAAAAATAATAATAATAATAATGATACATGTCTTGACAGTAATAAATTCATTAATGTAAAGTGCATGCAGAATCTAGCTGAAAATATTCAGTGAAATCATAACATTACCCAGAGTAGGTTGGGATGGAATAAAATCCCTATTCAATAGATCTTGCACTGGATGAATCATTTAAGGCACACACCCCCCGAAAAAAACACAGGTTGTGAATCAAACACGTTAGAAAATCAACATTGCATGATCCTCTCCCTCCCACACCCTGAAAGACTGACTGACATACCAACAAACAAAAAGTGACAAACAGAACGGGAAGCGCTAGATAGTAATGTCACAAGCATAGCGTACATGGAGCTACTCCCTCTTGTTATGTCATAGTGCCCTGTGTAAGTACCTGTGTACAGAATGCTGCTTGCTCTCAGCAGTTTCTCTTTTAGAGTGTAGAGCCAAAAGAAGAAAAGCTTCACTGTCCCATTACGTACACAAGGCACTATACCTCTTCTTGGAAAATACCACCCAGTGATAAATACAATTTACAATCGATTAGCACCAGGCAAGACCGGTCCAATCTACCAACCTTGGAATGTGCTCTACACTCACTGATGCTCTCCACTACAAGGCCAAGAAAATCTAGGTCTGCCGGAGATGCATTAAAATCCTATACTTTATTTCAAATAAAAGAGACAAACCAGAATTAGTCAAAGTGACCCTTGGATAGAAGTGCCACAAACAGTACAAACATCGCCTTTGTAATATCATAAAATCAAATCAATAAAAGGCATTGTACTGAATCTGTGACATAAGTCAATCTGATGCATAAAGTCATAATCAAAAAGCTCTTTGAAGAATAATTTTCATATCACCTTATGGACCTTATGGACTGGCGTTTTGTCACAAGGTCTCACCTGTAAAATCCCACCAAACAGACCAATAGGAAGTGGTTCTGGGTTTGAACTTGGTAAAGACTAAATCAAACAGTCAATAACTTCAAATAAATCATTAAAAGTACAATTAATTCAATCAATATGCAACTGGACTATACTGAGAGACAACTCAGATAGTGGTATTGCATTGAAAAAAAGAATTGCCATGTTAAAATGACATGCATAGGTCAAGCTCTGGTTTCCTATGAATAATCTCATACCCACAGTTCTGGTTTCATTTGCTTCCAAACCACAGGAGACATCTTTGAATGTAATTGATTGTGGCGCAAGTCCCATTAGCTAAGCTCTGGTGCACGGGTCAGCGTGCTCTTCATGTCCGGGGGTCCTGTTGGTTTCGGGAGTCGCCTTCGAAGGCCAGGTTGTCGTAATGGGGCTGGATCTCCAACTGAATTGACGCAGGGTCAGGCTGATGAGGAGCTGCAAAACAACCATACTTATCAATCATACATTTTTGGACTTTGAAAATAAATGATATATAGCCATTGATTATTGAAGAATATAACTTATATAAATGCACCATGAGCTTCGAAAGTTGTTTTAGTCCATTGTTGGGGAAAAAGTGCAGTTCTAAACAAACACTACATGGCTTAAAAAAAAAAAAGTTAAAACTATCATTTTGATCTCATGGATGGTCGGCGCATCCGTCTCTGAAATAGAGAGTGGTTACATTTCTCCAGACCCATTACTTATTAGATGGCCACTTTGAGCTACAGCGATAGTCACAGACACTGTCATCATCAGTTTTCATTTAGTTTTATTTTACAGTAAAGAAACAAGCTTTTAGCTTGCATTAACTGCCTAACCGCACAAGTAATTACTCATACGGAGGTCAATGGAAATAGGAAAGTTAAACAGAAAAAAAGAAAGATTGAAAGGACATGCTGCAGCACCTGTTAGTAGTGATAATGGTTATACGAGTAGACCTCAAATCAAGTAACCAAATAAGCCAAGTAAAAAAAAACATCTGAAGAAATGAGTAACAATATCTAGCCACTAGGCCTACATTTCAGACAGGGATGCCTTGTACAGGAGTTGCAGTTAGTACCAAGCATATTATCAAGCAAATGTGAAAGCCAGGATCTTCCCACATACCTGCAAAAGAGGCAGCCAGATTGAGCTGAAGTAGTCTATGTTTATTATGTGAAAGAGCTGTCAGCTGTGAGCGTGTGTTTAAACTGGTAGAATTTTCAACAGGCCCTAAAGGCACCATATTCAGGATTGCACACTCTTTCACTGCAATGGGAATTGCAATGATAATTCAGAACAGAGTCTCCTCTTGCTCAATGCAAACTACTTCTAAAAGTAAAAATGAATAATTGTATAATTTATCTATTTATTTATTTATCATATAACTATGTGGTTGAAATGTAGTTGTTATTTAAGCCCTTCTGCGTCGAATTTACGCGCGGCTACACCGTAGCCTACGCAAGGGCTCTCCCAATTTATACTTCTGCGTCACGTTGATCCGCTCCGTTGGAACGGTGTACTCATAGTGGCATAATCACGATTTTTCTTGTTATGCTTGTTGTAAAGAAAATGTCCATAATGCATTGAAATGACATTAAACTAAGATAATACGATGGTTATCATACAAAATAAAATCTTTATTAATAAGTAATTACAGAAAGGGTAAATGACATTTCTGTCATGGCTTCCGCATTCCTACGAGATACTCGGAATGTGACGCAACTAAGCGGACCAATCATAGTTCTTATAGATAACTTTACATTAAATATGTCTATCATAAATATAATTTAAACCCAACGAACAGCCATGGGGCTCCCTGTAACTAATCATTTATTTCTAAATAAACAGGATTGTACATCTCGTAAATATGAATCGCGCTCCTTATAGGAAGGCTGTGCCTGACGCTTCCATAGGGCGCTCCGTTGGAACGGTGTACTCAAAGCGGCATAATAGCGCTTTTTTTTTTATGCTTGTTGTAAATAAAAGTTCTATGATGCATTGAAATTACATTAAACTAAGATAATACGATGGTTATCATAATTTTTCGAATCTTTATTATTAAGTAATTACAGAAAAAGTAAATGACATTTCTGTCATGGCTTCCGCATTTTGGCCTACGAGAGAGTCGGAGTCATGTGCTACCAAGCGGACCAATCACAGTGCTTACGGTTGCGTAGGCACTGCCGCGTAGTTACATTTTTGGAGAGGTGCGCGTCAACCTACGCCGTAGCCTATGGCGTAGGCTGTGGGCCTACGCAAGCTACGGCGTAGGCTACGCCGTCGATTTTACGCAGAAGTATTGCAGAAACGTGAACCAGACAGCACACACACACACATGAAACAAGTGCTTTACCAACAGGTGGGCATTCACTGTGACAGACAACCCTGTCACCGATACTCCACTAGGCCATTACCAAGCCCCATTATCTCCCTAAACGACCTGCCAGCTCCGCCTTGTGAAGCCGTCTGTCACCAAGGGCGAAGGTACACACGGTTGCATACGCTGCTAAACGCTAAACCCACCTGTAACCAAGTTACAACCAAGGTTGACAAGGTCGTGAAACAGGACATTTACTCTGAAAAATCATCAGAATAAACAAAAAGGTTGGCCCCCAGCACTGACAAATGATTGCTCTGAAAATCTAGCTTCAGGCAGAAGTGCAGTTTGGGGTTTTGGCAGGTGCACACACTGACACAGACTGTCAACGCACAGTTAAGTGTTATTTAGTGACATTTCAAGGGGAAAAAGCGACATATTGTACCTTTAAATATGAAATGACCAAAAATGATGTTTTAAGTGAGAAGTTATGGCTTGTCAAAAGCAGCAAAATACAAGATTTTCCAGCACACATTTGTTTTTAACATGTGCTGTAGTACTGTATGTCGGTCTACTGTACTTCAAACAACATGTTCACCACTGGGCAGGTTTCTTAGGATTCAAAGCTTCTCTCAAACAGCAAAATTCAGTCTTGGGGACGGTTTCACAGACAAGGCATAAGTTTAGCCCTGGACTAAAATCACACTTTCAATGTAAAATCTCCATTGAAGATGCTTTTTAGTCTAGGATTAGGCTTAAGCCTTGTCTGTGAAATAGGCCGTTAGAGTCGTATGTTTTCTTCAAAGACAGTGATTTATATTCTGCATGTCAATAATATATTTTTATTTATACACAAACCCAGATTGGAATTTGTTTACAAGTTCTATCATATACAAAAACATTGTGTATAGTAAACCACCAAACATATAACTGCATCAGTATTTCCCTCAGCTTGTTTTGGTTTGAAGCATTAGTGTGGAAGCCACCAAATCAGCATCCAGGAATGACTTTCAGGACCGACAGGTTTTAGGTGCGGTACAACAGATCTACACCAATGGAACACTGACCTGAATACAAGCCTGGATCTAGGCATAGGCATTCTAGGCACATGCCTAGGGCCTCCTCACCACTAGGGGGCCTAGACAGAGAGGGGTAAAGAACATCAACTGCCTAAATAATGTTAAACATATATATTTAAAATCCCAAGTCAAATCAATGGACATTGGAGAAATGCGTGCAGCGACAGACAACCTAAAGGAAATATACCCACATGATCTTGGAGGACTTTACAGCAGAGTGTTTGCCAATTCATCATGCTGAAAAATGAACAGTCAGTCATGGACATGTATAACACACTCAGAGACCTCGGCCTGACCGTCGGATGCCTTCCCTAACGTGAACATTTGCCTTCGTAGGTATCCGACATTACCGATTGCATATTGTTCAGGAGAAAGGTGGTTTTCTTTGTTGAAACGTGTGAAAACGTACCTGAGATCAACAGTGAGGTACGTAAGGTAAAACAACTGAACGCCTTCGCCCTGTTGGCTATTGAGAATGGATTTACTACCTCCAATGATGATTTACAACCTTACGATGATGTCATGAAGACATCAAGGACTTCAGCTCAGGAGAAGGCATCTGTAAATGTACGTTTTCCATTTAAATATCTCAATCTGAATAACTAAAGACACATTAAAATCTAATGTAAAATGCATATAAATGAAATGTATAATATGGGGCTATACTTTCCACTATAAATACCAACAAAGAACAAACAAATTGCGTATGAATACCGAAATATACATAGATAAGCTCAAATATATATTCCATATATATATTTTGCGTTAACAAGCAGTTGAAAAAGTGTACCTAATGAAGTGGCCGGTCACAAATATCGAATCAGCCAGTCACGTGGATTCAATGCATTTAGGTATGTAGTCATTGTCAAGACGATCTGCTGAAATTCAAACCAAGCATCAGAATGCGGAAGAAAGGTGATTTAAGTGACTTTGAACGTGGCATGGTTGTTGGTGCCAGGTTTGAGTATTTCAGAGAGTGCTGATCTACTGGGATTTCCCGCACAACCATCTCTAAGGTTTACAGAGGATAGTCAGAAAAAGAGAACATATCCAGTGAGTGACAGTTCTCGCCAGTCGGTCACCAGTCAGACCAGACACTTTGGGCCCCTTAGTACCAATTGAGCATCGTTTAAATGCCACAGCCTTCCTGAGTGTTGTTGCTGAGCATGTCCATCCCTTTATGACCACAGTGTACCCGTCTTCTAATGGCTACTTCCAGCAGGATAAAGCACCATGTCACAAAGCTCACATCATCTCAAACTAGTTTCTTGAACATGACAACGCATGTGAATGAGCGTCTTGTCCCACCCTTTTAACCTCCATAGTTGCCTATAAATGGTCAGTGAACCACCCCAAACTAATCCATACTGACTGCATGACCTCAATGACGGCAAAACCCGACAGAAAGGCGTGAAAGAAATATTTCACCCAGTGAAATTCTGTGCAACAGTTTAGCACAACGAACATGTGATTGCATTTTAAATGCACTCATATCTGCCCTACTGAGGCATCGAAAACAGAATCAGTTTAAATATAATTTGACCTACTGTTCACCTTATTATTTATGAGAATACATTTCATAGAATGCAAGTATTGTTTAGTAATTATAGATCTGATTAAACATGATTCCTGATTAAACTATAACAAATATGTATGGGGTTGTTTTGCTAAAACAGATATATCCGTTTGTATTTATTATCCAAACTCATTTTTTTTTAGATTAGATTAGATTGAACTTTGTCATGGCAGAGTACAAGTACTAAGACAACGACATGCAGTTCAGCATCCAACCAGATAATGCATAGTGCAAAAGCCATGAATGTATGGACATTGCATGGTGGGACAGGATATTCTATGGTATTATACAGTCAGTGAGAATAAGAAAATTAAGTCAGTATACGTGCAATGAATATGAATGTAAAAAGTCAATATATTTTATGAATATCAATGATATGTACAGTGTGACATGTACAGGACAAGGGCGGAAAAAGTAAGTGAACCCTTTGGAATTACCTGCATTTATGTATACATTTGTCTTAAGATATGGTCTGATCTTCATCTAAGTTACAATAATGAACAAACACAATCTCTTTTACTAATAACACACACATTATTGTATTGTTCTTGACCCCATTGAATAGGCCTACTACACCATTCAAACATTCAAAGTGTAGGTTGGAAAAAGTATGTGAACCCCTACGCTAAAGACTTAGCCTAAGGAGTTAGCAAACCTGGAGTCCAATCAATGAAACGAGATTGGAGGTGGGGGGTTAGAGATACTTTGACGTGATAAAAAAAACACTCAAACATTTTGAGTTTGCTATTCACAAGGAGCATCGGCTGATGTGAACCATGCCTCGCAAAAAAAAGATCACAGAAGACCTACGATCAAGCATTGTTGATTTGCATGAAGCTGGAAAGGGTTACAAAGCAATCTCAAAGAGTTTAGATATTCACCAGCCCACAGTTAGACACATTGTCTATAAATGGAGACGATTTAGTACTCTCCCTAGAAGTGGGCGCCCAGCCAAGATGACTCCATAGACACAACGCTGAATGCTCAAAGAGGTAAATAAAAAAAGACCCTAGTAACTAGCTAAAGGCTTGAAGGAATCATTGGAACTGGCTAACATATCTGTTCATGAGTCTTTTTGAGTGTCCATATGCAGTAGAATGTGTGGAATCAACTGAGAAACATCCAAATGGAAACAACAAACAAAGAGCTCCTCTTCAAATCATTAAAATCAAGCGGCAATGTTTGTCAACACACTGTAAACATATCCACCATGCTCAACTCTGCCTCCTGGTGGTGGTTTTGACCAGGTGAATGACCTGAGGGAAAAAAACTAAAAACAGCAGCAGCCCGTGGCCTTGACTCTCCACTTTGACCTGCTGTACCTTATCAGAAGGACAGGTGGACCTTGTCACAGTCTCCTCATTACTCCCTGTGTTTACAAAGCACTACTGTAGAAACTCCAGGCTTACCTAACCTTGTTATTAAAATATCAGAACATACATTTGTTCTCAGAGTCAGTTAACTCTTGAGGTTCCTCGGGTTTTCTTAATCGGGTGAATCCGCTTTTTAGTTGTGGTGCAGCTCACTGCAGAAGCGACCTACACAAGACATGACAGTTGGTTGTTCTGGTGCCCCCTGGGCATTGACATGTTTATGTATATATAACATAAAGTTATGGTTTTATAGGATGTATTGATTTTGTACTTTATATTTAATGTGTTGTTTTGAGATTGTGTTTTGTATTTTGGACAGGGTGCACCTGCAAATGAGGCCTTGGTCTCAATGTGTGTCCCCTGTAGAAATAAAGGTTCAATGCAATTCAACAGCAGCCAGCCACAGCACTTGCAGCAGCTTGGAACGTTCATTAGCATTCATCCAAAACATTTAGCCTTTTTAGTATTCACTGATATTGTAAGAATGAGTGCATGAACACAATGCAAGATACTAACGCCATATGGTCAGCGTGTACTTGAAACTCAGAACTACACAGATAAGTTTGTAGAGCGTCTTTGGTTTGTCTAGAAAAGCGCTATACAAGTCTAATGTATTATTATTATTATTATTATTACTTTGTGGAGTGGGAGAGTAGGGAAAGGTATGGGGGGGTCAGGGTCCTGAGCCAGATGTGAGCTGGGACTGGAGGGCTGCTGGTATCATATCTAAGGTGCCCACGATGTGCCCTTGAGCAAGGCACTTGACCCCTAACTGCTCCTGACCCTGTGCCGAGAGCAAAGAAAACATACATTTTGTTGTACTCTGTACAATGACAAAAGGTTGAATCTAATCTAATCTAATGGCCATGGCGCAATACCTCAATGACGGGCCCGGCCACTCAACTGATTGTTTTGGTCTGTATTTATTCACAACAGTTTTAGTGAGACCCAACCCCTTATAAGTGACTCCCGTCGGATGCGAGCTTAATAAAATCTTTACACCCGGACCACAGCCTCCCCCTCCACACATGTTAAATAACTAATCAAATGTATTGCATAAAGACGTGTTTGCAATAAACTAAATTCTGCCCGGCTTTTTAACAGATTATAACAGAATATATTATAATTTAGAATAGGCCACTGTAAGACAATGTTTCACATTTACATTTTTGACATTTAGCAGACACCATTATCCAAAGCAACTTACAACAAATACATTTGTCTATGTTAGGATGTCAATGGAAGGACAGTAACAATGACTTGTCTAATACTCCAGCTGTGTGGTCTGATCCAAGAAGTGAGTTCTCCATCAGCTCTTGTAGTGTGTTTCCCTGTGATCCATCTCCCAGCCTGAAGCAGTTTAGCAAGCATTTACATCTTCCTGTCACACCAACCTGTTGGTTTGATGGTTCTTGTCACACTTAACTTGATCACTAGGTGTGGTGAAAACCAGTTTCAAATGGTGGGCCCATTTCTCAGTCTAAATCATACACCACATTGTTCCCCGTTTAATTCTTGCATTATAATAATAATTAATAATCAAATAATATAAAATATAATAATAATAAAATAATAACAATTTTCATTTAGATTTTTTAGAAACTGCAAATAAAAGGCTACAAAGCATTACCAAAACACTTAAGTACAAATATTTCTGTTTATTTCATTCAATATCTGTGTTTCCATTCTTTGTAGCCTAATTGCTGTGTTTTCCAGACATCTACATGTTGTCTGTTTCAAAAGGAGAAGTCATTCTTTAGACTATATTGGATAACATTGTGGCTTGTTCCTTCTAGTAGCCTATGTACTTTGTGAGTTTTTGCAGTTGAAAATGATAGTAACACTCCTACCACACTGCTCTGGAAAACGTGTTGGTGACTCATACAGAATATGGATGATAAGTACAGAGCCTGGACTCTTTTAAGACAGGCCTGAAAACCTTTTTTATTCAAAAAGGCCTTTGACTGTTTTTAACTTATTATGTTTTTAGGTTGCTTTGTTTTTAACTTGTGTTTTTACAGTTGTTGTTGTTTTTTCTCTCTGTAGCACTCTGAGATTCTTTTGAATGAAAAGTGCAATACAAATAAAATGCATTATTATTATTATTATTATTGATAAATCCACTAGAGTCGATAGGGGTAGGTCTTCTGTATGACTAATAATAGCGTTAATTTATATCGGCATAGATGAATATGGCATAACACAGATCCAATCAAACAATCAATTAGAAAGGGACAGTTGTGGACCTTTCTGCGTTTTAGGTTTAAATATGGTTAGAGCCTTACCTTTCAATGAGGAAAGATTTAGAGATATTAAGATTAATAGAGCTACTGTACATGTCGCCTCTATTGTGTGGTTTGTAACCGGCTCCCCGCTGGTGGAAAGAGCTTCCCACGGCTGTCAGAACTGCAGAGTCACTCCCCATCTTCTGTCAGAGACTGAAGACCCATCTCTTCAGGCTACACCTTAACTACCTTATCTCCAGAGACACCTACTTCCCCCTATACTGTGTCTCCTAAGATCTCTACTTCCCCCTTGTACTGTTTCTCCAGTGTCTATTTAAAAAAATAAAAATAATAATAACAATAACAATAATAATAATAATTCTTTCTTCTTCTATCACGACAACTGCCAATGGCCCCTGGCCTGAGCTGGATTACTCTTCCTGCTACAACTGGTGAATTGATGATTCACTTGCTTAGTCAAATGTATCGATTGTAAGTCGCTTGGGAATAAGGCGTCTGCTAAATGCCAAAAATGTCAAATGTAAATGTAAGGAATACTCAACAACACCATGGAGAAAGGGCCAGTTGGGGGGTTCAGGGGGCTCCATGCTACAGTCATACAGCCCAGCCAGGGTACATCACTAGTACATAGTCAACTTACGGTTCAAACATGGAACCAATTAAAACATTTAGTGGGCTATGAGAAAACCTGCCAAACGCTAGGAATGTGAAGCCATAATGCTCTGGACATTCTAGAAACCCCCAGAATTCCCTCTATGGAATGGGTCTGGAATGGGCAGCGCTCTAGCCTACAACATGGGGGAATGGTGTGTGTGTGTGTGTGGGGGGGGGGGGGGGGGGGGTTGAAAACAGTTGAAGAACCTTCTTTCTTTTTTACCATAAATGTCTGACGCAGTATTTACTTTGAGCTGTGTGGAATATTATCTTACAAGATAAGCGTAGATATAAAGCATATTTGTAGAAGATGTTACAAGGCCACGCAGTCAAAGGGAGGCAACATGTCAACTTTAGCCAAGCATCTTTTCCGATAGGTATCCTGACCTCTTCAAAGCCTAACCTTTATATGAGTTGGTAGTAGTCAATATCATATCATTGATTCTTGATATCATTCATAAATAGGTGTTATGCAAACATTTATTTTCGTTTTTGTGGGGAGGAGTGCCTTGGAAAATCACTGCGCCTGGTTTATAAATGTTTGGTAACCGCTGTATGACTCAATAATACAACACGTTCAGGGATGAAATTAAGTTGAGCATGTCCTCGAATATTCATTCAAGCAAGGGAGTGAGTTTTAGGTCATGTTCTCACATGAAAGTCCCAATCATGAGCCGGAGCAAGTGGATGAGTTCGCAACATTGTTGCATAAATTATTTCTCTGATTTGCGTTCTCATAACGTAACATATGCAATCGAAGCAACAGATGTGGTAATTGATTGGTCAGAAAATTTTAAAATTGCCCGTTCGTCCCGCTCTTATCCAGATCAACACGCATGCGCTGTTGTTTTCCTATGGACAGCCTCGATGCGTCGTTTCTAATCGGAGCAAAACCACCCTTTTCAAGCGGACCATGCGTTGGTTGTTTGCTCCGGGAGCGACTTCGAAGGCGCGTTCTCACAGCTCCAAACGACGCAGAGCAAAGCGAATTTTATCCTAAACTCCGATTCCAAGTTAAGCAAATGTTCTAGTGAGAACACACCCTTAGAGAGTAGAAAATGTAGTGTCTGCTCCTCTCCTGGTGAACTATATGCACCTTTGCCATTGAATGTTCCATCTATTGTCTCTATTCTTCTTCTTGAGTTTGAAATCTCAAGATCATGCGACATTCCAAACATGGATACCTTTGCCTCCACTTAGTGGTGGATTTCGGCAGCCCTTCCGACGTCCTCACGATGACTATCTGCCTCAGCATTGGGGGGGGGGGGGGTAGCCCACCGCTGCCATGACAACATGCATGTTTTGAATAGTGACCCTACGGCCCTATAAAGCAGAAGTAGAGGTCTTACTCTGGTACGTGGGGGTCTCCTCTGCCGGGCTGCTGTGCTCCTCGGTGCCCTGGACGGAGGCGTACCCCGAGGAGGCCGTCTCACTGTGGGAGTCGTCTGGGAGGCTGGGGTACGACCCAAAGTCTGGAGGGATGGGCACCTGGTGGCTAGGCTCCTCTAGGTCAGGCTGCTGATCAGAGGGATACGGGGGTGGGGGGGGTTAGGTAGTTAGAGAGTGTGTGTGTGTGTGTGTGTGTGTGTGTGTGTGTGTGGTTAGGGGCCTTCAGATGGCCCACATCTCCAAGAGAAAGGCTAAACAGTTAGCAAGGTACTGCTCCATATGTGCTATTATCGGTAGCCGCTCAATATGGAGAAGGCGTTGCTTTTTGTACCCTTAGAGTAGATAGTGTTTTACAGTAATGCTGTTGTATCTGTTAACCCACATTTGAAACATCCTCAGTGTTAATATCGTATGTGTACGATGGTTGCTGTACAGTCACAAACGTAAATGAATGTCTCCCAATTAACTGATTGCACTGATAGTGTTTAAGTCCTTAATGCACTTTGTATTTATGTGGACATAAATAAAGCATTTCAAATGTGTGTGTGTGTGTGTGTGACGGCAGGTAAAAGCATTTGTTGAGTGCATTTACGCAAGGTATCTGTACCTCTACTCCCAGGGCTTTAAGGATGTCACATTTACACATGGGACAGGTCCTGTGCTCCAGAAGCCAGGGCTCAATACAGGTTTTGTGGAAGAAATGACTGGAAAGTAAAAAAAAAAAAAAAAACGAGTGTTAAGACACTACTAAATCAAATTAAACTAGAACTATACAAGCTGTGTGTGTGTGGGGGGGGACGACGCACTTGCAGGTGAGAATGGACAACACGTCCCCAGGTTTGTAAGCATCGATACACACTGCACAGGTGTCTGCATCAGGCCCGGTCTCCTGTTTCAAAAAACAAACACTGTTGAGACCCTGGTATATACATGTAGTCAAGCCTCTGGTCCGAAGTACAACAACCAAATCCTTTTAATCTGGGCAATAAATTGATAACAGTAGCTGGCAATACTCTGCTTATTTGAAACCATCCTGATTCCAACTTTCCTTTGTTGTTTTTGGATTTGATCCACAGAGCATTGGTTTCCCCTTCCTACCAATCTCTTTTGCTCTATTAAAAATTCAGGAGGTTGGTTGTTGTTGTAGCCCGGGGGAACCAAATCTCAGTCTGGTGCCAAGCTATGGATTTTATTCACTGACATCATGCACATTTTTAATGTCACGAATCTAAACAAAAGGCCTATGTGGTGGTACAATGACTATTAACACATCCATACATGATGAGGTGAACATTTAGTTTACCTCGTCCCCTTGTTTCACCGTCCGAACCTGCAACTGACGAATGGCTTTCTTGGCCTCTGCTTTCAGCTGTTTCTGTTTGAGGAGAGAGAATGTGTTTATGATTTTCGGGGGCAGAGGAAGTAAACACTGGGAGAGGAAGTTGTTAGCAGGCCGCACACACAAAACTGTACATGGAGTCAGCCCAATAGATTTTCAACGCCATCTTTTCACAGACGAGCGGTGTGCATTCAATTCCCTTTGGTAAAAGCTGTGGCGCAGGAGGTAGAGCCGGCGTCTACCGATCGCAAAGTTGGCAGATCGGCAGTTTGAGATAGGATAGGATCAGTGGTCAAATTGACTGGACACATCCACCGCCCCCCCCCCCCCCCCCCCTCGCATTTAATGTGGCCGTGTCTCGATTGTCAGAAACTCCATTCCTTGCGTCCTCTCCTCCGTCCTCTCACATCCTACTCAAAATGCGTCGGAAGAGAATATTGTAGGTTTTATATCATGGTATACTGAGAAATGTAAGTCTCTCTACAGTTTGGCGAATCTAGCACTCAAGGAAGGCCCATTTCCTTTTAAGGGATGGGCCAAGATCTGTGGCGCAGTGAATAATTCTGACTATGGACAGGGCCCATAACTTGTGTAATCACAGATTTGTATAATATGATTGGTTCCCAAGAATGGTGACCTCATGACCAAGGACAGTTCTATAAATATGAGTCGCAACCATCGTTGGCGGCTGCTTCTTGCTTTGGGCTATTGCTTCTTGCTTATTGGTCTGCTCATTTCTCTCTGCGCTCATGTAACTTGGCTTAATAAAAGGCCTCTTTGGAGACAATTGATCTAAGCTCTTTGTAAGTTCTACTAAATCTATTAAGAATCAATTATATCCACAACAATATCCTGGTGGAGGACGGAGAAGAGGACTTGAGGATATTCAGTTTCTAAACATGGAGAAATACGGAGAAAAGTTTAAGACCTATTCCCTGTGAAGACATCGGTGATCTGGGAGAAGAGACTGTGTTCAGTAGAGCAGCCCTCATGTGTGTAATTAAGCCTCTCCTCTGAGAACATGTGTGGAAACACTACATCACCGTATACAGGATGTCAAAACAGCACATTTGCATTAGGGACTTTGGGGTTGAGCATGATCCTGTGGGACAGTGCTAGCTCTATTCTACAACTACAAGTTAAGATAATAATAAAAAAATAAAAATCATGTTTTGGACATGCACCCAACATTAAATCCTTCTCACACTGGAACATAGAAGATACAACATTTGATGCTGCTCCTCAGAAACTCTCCCATGGCAACATTACAAAATACTATGCACAAAGGCACACAGGAAGACAGATTACACAATAGGATTCAGGATGCACACAGGGAGACAACGTTTGCTATAGGGACTCTCTGCAGAATAGTGTTTTCTGAGAGATACTGAAAGAGTTTAATATATATATATCAAATACTATACTGCATATTGCATAAGTTGTTGGCTACAGACATCTCAACTACAGTTGTTGACTGCCTGACCAGGAGAACAATGAGGTCTTCATGTCCCTGAAAGGGGCAGTTGGGCAGTTGAGGGTGAAAGCTGTTTTGATGCAGATTTGTGGGAGAAAGTGGCTGTCATTCAAATGAACAGGGGGGAGCAGAGAGTGAGTTTTGCATGTGATTACAGCTAGAACAACAGGACCCTGTGCCCCAGGGCAGAAGGTCCTAACTCAGTGGGCGAAGTCAACTCTACTGCTATCACTGCTGCACTGCCCACTCAAAAAACACTTCTCTGTGTCTGTATGCCATGCTTCTAAATGGACTGACTTATATAGCGCCTTATTCCAAAGCGCTTTACAATGATGCTTTTACATTCACCCATTCACACACCGATGGCGGCCAAGCTACCATGCAAGGCGCCGGCCCGCTCGTTGGGAGCAATTTGGGGTTCAGTGTCTTGCCCAAGGAGACGTCACGACATGTGGCCAGCCGGGGCTCGAACCGCCGATCTGCCAACCTTGCGATGATTAGACGCCGACTCTACCTCCTACGCCGCAGACACTTCTCTACAGCAAGCCTTGAAGAACCAGCCACCCGTGACCAGGCCCTTTAACTGACACCACAAAGCTTCACTACTTCAGTAATAATGGAGCTCAGTAGAGGAGGACAACATTGGGTTCATTGTTAATAAGTTAACAGAGCATGCCCATGAGCACTTCTCAGATGATTGCCTGTAGTCAAGGTTTTCCCCATTGTGGTAATAAACAGTGAAAACATACTGTAAACTATCATGGTTAAACCCATGTGGCAAACATCATTCCAGCATAAAGGCTAATAGTTAAGTTTCTTACTCTTAAAAGGAATAAATATACTTTTTTATTTTTTACAGAAAGGGGATAACTTTTTTAACAACGTGTTTGAAAGACAGAATACCATGGCAAAAGTGTGCAATCTGTCTCCATCTGACAGAATTCCATCACAAGTCAGGACTTCTACCGGTAACAACCTAAAACCCCAAAGGGCAACAGCATATGGTACATAGGAAAGCTATGCAACATGCACTGGCTACCTGTTAGTTGTAGAATTGATTTTAAGATTATTTTATTGGTTTACAAAGCACCAAATGGTTTTGTGTCTGACATGGTTTTAAGATATGTACCCACTAGATCCCTTAGGTCCTCTGGTATTTTTTTTTGAAAGGCGCTATATAAATTAAAGTTATTATTATTATTATATTTATTACTGGTCTTTTGTTCCAGGGGTCTAGTCTGAAGGGCTCTGCACACAGCGTGCGATTTCTGTTGCGCGTCAACGTTCCATTTTGAAGTTTGAATGGAAGTCTATGAGAACATCGCATTTACCCACACACGGCCCCGATTTTAATCGCACGGCGAACATTCGATTCCATTCATTTGACAGTGCGACAAAACTCGCACGCCGTGTGCTTTGTCCCATTCAAAATGAATGGAATCGAATGTTCGCCGTGCGATTAAAATCGGGGCCGTGTGTGGGTAAATGCGATGTTCTCATAGACTTCCATTCAAACTTCAAAATGGAACGTTGACGCGCAACAGAAATCGCACGCTGTGTGCAGAGCCCTTAAGACCCATGGTGAAGCCGCTTTTAGCCACTATGGCTATTATGGATTGATTGATTGAATATCAACACTTTGCTGACCAGGGAATCAGGGATGATGTTTGGTTGGCTGTGTCGATAGCCCTATTCGCAGAGGACTAGTAATACCTGGGGACCTCTAGTAATTTGTAATAATTGCGAAGGTCATCTGTGATTTTAATACTGTGCGAAATCTGCCATGTACGTAATTTGTAAAGTAAAAATTCCACTGCATATTACGTACCGTATTTCACCAAAAACAGGTCTTGTGATAATAAGCAAATAGGGCTTATGCCACACCACGGAATAGCATCTCAGAATAATCACTTACGCCTTGATGAGTAGTCACCATCAACACTACGACGGGGAAGGTTTGTTTAGTTTTCATCTGACTACCTCTGTGTAAAACTCACGGAACTTGACACACATCCAAAACACTTTCTTCAGTGTTCCTTAATGTTGCTAATTTGTGAGAACACACATGGAAGGTATGGTTATGTACATGACATTGTGCTCTACTATGGGACAAACCGTATTTGGAGTTTACCAAGTCATTGTTCTACTGACCACAGAACGGCATAGCATTCAGTTCCTGATCAAAAGACACAAGAACTGGTGTCACTGCCAAACAAGTCTTACTAGAATGTCTTGAGACGAAACTGTGTGGTTGTTTTGGTTTACCAGAAATCAAACCAAATTGAGTCATGACAACCATATCTTATCATGAACTGGATTTCCCCCTCACCGCAGCTCTCTCTTTGTTCTTGAACCTCAAGGAAGTTGGCCCTCTACTGAAAACGGCAGAAGAATTCTGCTACAGGAATGCGTGCGACAACTGGTTTGACGAGTACTGCTTTACAGTAGAGACGGTAAACAATTGTCATCTTTGTTCCACAGTGCGGAGGCTGACCTGTTTGCGATTTTGGAGGCGGACGCTGTTGAGGCGACGGGCCGAGTAGAAGATGAAGTAGCCCACTGTCGCGGCTGTGACCACGAAGAAGGAGATGGACACGAAGAAGACAGAGTAGTGGCTCATCCAGGGGCCGTGCTGCTGGCCCACTTCGATGGTCATGGTGACAGAAACACCTTGCTTGATCAGGTGAACTATCTCCATGCCCCGGATGTGACCGATCATGATGGCCACCGTCTCGCCTGTTCCTGTTAACAGCAGGGGGGGAAAGCATGAGGAGAGACACTGAATCACACAAAATGTGTGTACAAGTTAGGCCTTAAATTGTTTACAACTTAGGCCTTAATGACCCTCTCAAAATGACTAAATCAATCAATCAATGTATATATCCAATGGGAGAAGGAGTATTAGGCTGTATCGTGATACTGTTTTCTGGTATAGCAATGCAAAAGGTGTATAGCACATGTACACTAATAGTAAACACTACTCGATTGAAATACTCCATGACACATTGTCTTCTACAGGGTGCAATGCCCTTTCTACTCCCCTTGATATATTCACAACCACTTCCCTTGTGTTTAATCAAACTAGAAATGATTCATTTGCAACGGGAGCCAAATGATTGTGTACTCTGCAGCTCTCTAAAGGGCAACATATGACAGGTTGAGTTGCAGTTAAACACGAAGCTCAATTCAGCAATTTCACTGATGGGTAAATACTGTAGCTACTGCTAGTTTGAGGTAATTGCTATTGATCATCACCATCAAAATAATTATGTAATGTCTGATTTAAATAGGCAAGAGGGGAAGACTAGTAGAACACAGCCTACCTTTGAGATAACTGATACTAATATCCAATATATGGAGATAACTAGAAATATATAATGGTTGTGATGTATGTAGGCTACTACTGGAGATCAAAAACTGTTCGAGCAGTGGCCTAAGAAGATATTAAATATGTCTTACTTTAATGAAAGTCATAGGCTACCATCTGAATAACTGAAATCTACTGATTCAAGTCAGTGTTCCACACAGGATAGTTACATTCAAATAAATTATCTTGACCACCATGAAGCTTCAAGCACAAACGCAACCAACATTACATTCATTGGTTGAAACACACATGATGTTGAGCAAGACGCTATGTTGGCCCATTGCTCTCTGGAGCGGAGAGTTATTTGTAGTTCCAAATACAGTACCTGGGTGAGACATTTGGATGAATCTATTTTCTGTACCGAGATCGTTAAAGATCACGACAGCAACAGCCCCATTGCTGGTCGCAACGTTGATCTTGTCGGAAAAAGTACATCCATGGCCTCGTTGAATCAAGGCGATCCAGCCCGTTGACTCGCTGGGCACGTCATACAAAGTGTCGCTTTCGCAACTATAAAGAGGCTCAGGTAAATGAACTATCCCCTTCACCCGAACTTTAGGCGAGTCTTGTCCATACAATCCGATTTCCTCTTGCCTCCATACAGTTTCGTTGTTGTCGGGATCAACAAACGAGACATTCACGTAAGCGGTGCAGATATACGTCGCTTGCGCAAAATGTAAACTCGATACCTGAACACTTGAGACAACAAACAGCCATGAGAACAAACAGCGCTTCACCAGAGCTGCCATAGTCCCGCTAACGACGCAGCCGGGGGACCTCCGCGTCTGGAAACCGATACGGATATTCGATCGTGAGACTAAACTAATTAAAAAGTTGTAGCCTACTACTATATCAACTTTATAAGGTTGATGTCGCTGACAGGTGAACTAGTTGGGACAGATTCTCTTCTTCAATTAGGTCATGGAGTTAAAGTACCCTCCCACCTCGTCCTTAAAGGAGACGCGCATCATTATGTTCCATGTCAACAAAAGCCCCGACGCAGAGGAATGGTTTGTTTTCGCATAGCCTATGAGGAAATTCAACACCCAAAAGTTTAACAACAAACACGCTTGACAGCCTATATCAAAGCCTCCTTAAAAGGCATATACAATCTCTGCTCATATGCTTACAATCCGTGTCCTGCTTTTGTGTTCAAGTCTACAGGCCAAGAAGCCTATGGCTATGGACTACTAGGACACAGATTGGCATCAGTCGTGCAGACAAAGAATTAGATGATGCAAATCTGCTTTGTCAACAAAAACAAACAGTAGCTCTGTCATGCCAGAATGAGTCCGGGCCCAAAAAGTGTCCGGGTTAGGATATGATGTAATGTTATATTTCGATGCTCGATTACCACAGATGAATGTGTGGATCTTTAATTGGGAAGACAAATGTAATCTCCTTGCACTTGAATAGCATTAAGGTTGATGCAGGCTCACTAGTCAGCTGTAGCTTTTATGTTGGCATGTCCATTTTATATGAAAACACCTGCTAGCATGCTAATTTCACACAGTAGTATAGCTAGCTAGCTTACTTACTTAGCTAGCTTACTTACTTGTCAAATGTACATTTGTGATATAGAGGTATTAAGCAAAGGGTTCACAATAGCCAGCTGCAGGGTTTACTCAGTGCGCACCAGTGGCATTTCCAGTCACTTCCTCGCATCAACTGTGCTTACTCAGGCCTGATCGGTGAATAAAACTGGCTTTTATAGAGGCATTAAGCAAAGTGTTCGCAAAGTGTTTAACAGTAGTGGAAGTGGACCTAAAATCATCCCGCTGTCCGTCCAATACAATTTGGGCAAAAAAACTAAACATTAATAGCTCCAAGCAGAGATGACCCTGGGGGATGTTATGAGATATCTCGTTTTTGTAATAACTAGCGGAGTTGGAGACCGAACAAGTGTGCTCATAGAAACACACCCCTTGTTGACAGCGAAGACAGTACGTTGTTAAGCAGTGTGTGCGAGGAAGAGAGGTACAGCACTTACTGACAAAAGTCAACATGAATACAATTTGTGTTCAAATAGTTGTTGCGTGTTTATTACAATTCATTCACCGCCCTCACGATTATCCTCTGGCGTTTAGACTATGAGCGTCAGGATCATATTTAATCAAACAACAAACACACTGTTCAACAGAGTCCAAACAGAAGCATGATATTCTCATCTGCAGGGGAAGGTGTTCCCTACCATGATTGGTTCTCTTGGGAGTAGCTGGTGGAGACTTGTGTTGGATGCTTTATAGTAGGGGTCACCAATTACATTTGTCCAAGGGCCAGAATTCTTCTAAGCACACTGTGGGGGCCGGACTTTTAAAAATATATAGGCTATAGACTGAACAGAAATACATACGCAACACTTTTGTTTTTGCTCCAATTTTTTCAAAGATCTAAGACTTTTTCTATGTACAGAAAAGGCCTATTTCTCTTCAATGTCAACACACGCATTTCAACCCGTTCACACGCTCACACGCCACACCTTGTCTCATGCCCAATGCGTGAGACTTGAGCCCTGATGTTTAAACAAATTTGTTTAAATCTTTGTTAGCCAGCAGTTCTCCTTTGCCGAGATAATTCATCCACCCAACAGGTGAGGCATATCAAGATGCTGATTAGACAGCATGATTATTGCACAGGTGTGCTTTCAACTCTTATGGTTTCACTTATGGTTTCAGCACTTTGGACTTGAACCCCTAGTAATGAATACCGTTTACCATTCAGAGTTTGAAGTACATAACAGAGAAAAAAACATCTCTCCCATAAGCAGTACATTCCTGACTCAATGAATGACAACAACAACCACAACAACTCTGCCACTCATCCTTAGTGACTTCACTATCCAGGATGCACACATTAGTTGTGATTAGGCTTATTTTGTGAAGAATAACAATAAGGTAAAACCACTCCTAAATAAGAAATTACATTGTGTTACTTCTGCTATAATAAAAAGCAGAATCTGTTCCATTACATTTGGTGCCCGCACGACGCGACTTCAACTTTGCATTCCATGTAAATAAAAACAAAAATTTCACTCAGCTGGCCGGTGTAGTGTTTTCGTAAAGTAGTGTAGTGTAGCAGTATATACTATAGTGTATTGTAGTGTAGTAGTAAAACAATGTTTAATAAAAATAGTTACCATGGTGACCCATGGGAGTCACATCATTGCCTGTGCCAGGAAGGTTGTAAATGACCACACCAGAAGCTCCACTTTCAGCAGCAGCCATGATCTTGTCATAAAAGGTGCAGTTCCCCCTTTGAATAAGGGCTATCCATGGCTTTTCTGAACTGTTAAACCAAGTCTGGGGACCACAGGCCAGGGGATCCACCATCGGAAGAATAACCTCACCTGAGGTCCAGGTGACAGGCGAGTGGAGCCCATATAATCCACAATCACACATCTGCGTAACTGGTCGGTTTTCACTCATGTTCCAGTAACTTGTTTCAACAGTCGCCGTCCAAAATAGCATGTTTGCCCCAGCAGGCTGAGCAATTACCAGGCACAGAAATGTAAGAAAGCCGACGGCATGTGTCCTTATATTTCCCATGTTCCTCTTAAAACTCACTCGTAAAGGTTGTAGTTTGGTACTGCCACCAGTCTTCCTGGTTGAGAGCAGCCTAGAGAGCTCTGCTGCTGGTAGTAAACTGACACCTCCCTTCTCAGTAATCTAAACCAAGTCTACGTCAGGGCAGCCAGTCACTGTTATCTTAGTGGACCTTGCTCACTAGCTCAGAGGATGTTTAACAGGTTTTCCTGAATGAGCCAGCCTTGAAACCGATTAGACACACTATTGTTGATGTTGACATAGTAGGATCAATGATGTTAGAGATATTGATGATGTATCTTTGTCAGCTAAGCCCAGTGCTGTTAAAGGTGCCTTGAGGAACAGTTCTACGAGGAAGTGCCATAAAGGGTACAATATATAATACAGTATTATAGCTCTCGGTAATCGTCAGAAATAATAAAGGTTATATAAGGCGATAAACATTACACTCAAGCAAACATTTGGGACTCTGGGATACAATACACGCCTGTGGAAACAGAAGATATTGTAGTGAACAAGAGCGAATGTGTGTCTACTTGTCTCACTGCCCTCTGTCCTGCCAATCTCATTCAACTCTACAGTGTAATACTTTCCTCCCTTCTCTGAAATTTTGTATTGGACATGCAGAGGAGCAATCCTGCCACATGTAGAGGACCAATTCTGTCACTTTAAATACAGATACTTTTTCAAAAGGAGATGACCTATATGGTGGTTGGGTTGAATAGTTTGATGGAAGCCAGGAGGAAGAAAAGTAGGCTGCACTGTTTAGGCCTAACAGCGAGAAATACACCGCAAGCGCCAACCTCAGCAGCGTGTGTGCGACGTCCACACTGGCTGCGTGTCTTCTGTGGCTCTAACTGCAGAGCTGCTACTGCCACCCCTGTCTTTGTACATTGAGTTTCTGTGTGTCTCACGCAGAACAAATAGGCGAGAGTCCTAATCTCTAGAAGGCGTGCCGCGGCAGCCAGCGTGAGGCACGCTTGAGATCTGCGCCTCACGCACGCTGTACGGCTGCTCTAACCCATTAACATAGGCGCTGAAATGAAACGCGCACACGCTGCTGAGGTTAACGCTTGCGGTGTATTTTTGGCCGCAAGAGAAAATTGTTGGGGAGGCTTTCAAATGATGTGTGCCATCAGCTGAATGCTTTATGCTTAAGAGAATCACTCTTATGTTATGGCCATTCTGGATGATATACTTAAATGCTTCACGTGGTATGGGTGATTAATCTTGTGTCCACCGTTTCCATAATACTGTAACCTGGATTTATGCATTACACTCACTATGAGGGGTAGAAGTTAAAATGTACTTCCAACTGATGACCATGCATGGCAAACAGTACGGTTCAATATAAAACCGAGAACTGTTGCACCCCTAGTAGCATGTAGTATATATACATTAATTTAAATTGCATTTAATGGACAGTACCTTCCATGTCAGTGCTTCACTGTAAGTCCTCTGAGAAAGGCTGAATAAGATGGCTGTGTAATTGGTCTTTTCAAACACACACCCTTTAAACATCAATTAGCTGTTGTGCTTTGGCGTGTGTTCAATTAAATCAATCATGCCCAAGGCCTATAAACTCTATGTTCACTACACCAAAGAGGTGGAACCATGGATTCAAAAGGACCTAATTTCACTGTTGAATAAACCCACGCACTGTTGGAGGGTGTTAGGTGCCATTATGCCACTATAGTAGGAAGTTTTAATTCTGCTAAGGGTGGAGAAGTGACTAACAAAAAGAAAAAAGACATTTGGGTTGAAATCACCATGGGGTCTGGCCGGAAGAGTACCATTTGAGGACATTTGAGGACCAAATTAAGATTGAAGAATCGGATGGCCAAGGCAACAAAGTATAATTTGTATAAGTACTTATAAAGACAATAAAGTTTAATCTAATCTAATCTAATCTAAGGTGGATCACTGGTAGTACCAGAAGTTATTGCCACAGGAGTTCAGATAAGAGACTGGAAGCGTTCTTTTCCAAACAAAGATGATGATGATGGTGACACCCAGGTCAGTTTG
Source organism: Nansenia antarctica (assembly GCF_963989245.1). Classification (NCBI taxonomy): domain Eukaryota; kingdom Metazoa; phylum Chordata; class Actinopteri; order Argentiniformes; family Microstomatidae; genus Nansenia; species Nansenia antarctica. The sequence continues at coordinate 26,214,487 of NC_137689.1, read as the reverse complement.
TGAATATCTTTGTGTTCAGGGTGGATGATATTCCATCAAGGATTTAGCAACTTTCTTCTGAGAATAATAGCAACACTCCTGATGTTTGTACATTTTGGAATGATAGTAGGATGCTTTAGCAGCTGATGCAGAAGAGGCGTAGTTGGAGAGGAGAGAGTGGTAAAGGTTTAGGTCATCTGGGAGGCCGGTTTTTCATTTCCTCTCAGCTGCCCTGAGTTCTATTCTACAAGCACGTAGGGTTTCAGGGAGCCAGGGAGCACATGGAGAGGATTGTGCTGGCTTCAAGTTTAGTGGACAGAGGGCGTTGAAGGATGAGGTGAGAGCGGACATGCTGAATCAGTGGATAGAACGGAGAAGGATAAGACAGAGGAAGAGAGGGTAGTGGGGGAAAGGGGACGTAGGTTGCGACGAGAGGATACAAGGTGGTTAGAGACTGAAAGGGAAGAGGTGGATTTGAGGGGTAGGGAGAAGGATACAAAGAGGTGATCGGAAACTGGAAGGGGGATAACAGTAAGGTTGGAGGTATGGGAGGATGCCTTATGAGTCGGGCGAGCGGGTCAGGGTAAGGTCGAAGGTCAAGTACTCCAGATGAGAGAAGCTCCTCTGACTGGATGTTGAAGTCACCCAGTAGTACGAGCGGAGTGCCATCATCAGGGAAGGACATCCATCTCTTCTGAGAAGTGACAGGAGCTGACCTGGGGGGCGATAGATAACAACAATGTGAAGTTTGATTGGGGAGGAGACAGAAACAGCATGGAATTCGAAGAAGGATATGGATAGGTGATCCTTCCGGTATGTGACCACTTAGGCGAGATGAGTCCTGTGCCTCCCCCTCGACCAGAGAGCCTAGGGGAATGAAAAAAGGTGTAGGCATCAGAAAGGGCTGCTGGTGTAGGTGTATTTTCAGGTGAGATCCAGGGCTCGGTGAGAGCGAGGAAGTTGAGGGACATGAACAAGCATACACTGAGATAGCCTCAGCTTTCCGGACCGCTGACTGGCAGTTCCAAAGACCTCCCGCGGCAATGAAGTCATGGTCAGTAGAAGAAGGTGGATAAATGATATTGGAAGGGTTGCGAGGGGGGATGTAGTGTCTGTGTCCTCCTGAGGGACAGAAGAACAGGAATAGAGAAAGCACATTGTGATATTAGTCCGTAGAGGGGAAGAGGGTTAATGGACAAACAGAAGTTGGAGTTGTTGAAGTGAAAAATGTTACTTAGTGTCCTGGCCTTCCTTGATGGACTCCCCCGTCTTGTTGTCACAAGTCTTTGTGTCAGGAGGCTGTCGCTCTCTGACCGTCCAGATATAAATGGAGATTTCAGTAGATGCTGAAGACTGGCAGGCTCCTCCCCAATAACGAGCACTAACGACCGGGCAGGTGTACTCACTAGTCACAATGTATGAGCCAAGTGCCCCCTGGTCTAGACTATAACTGGAGACATAAGGCTCCTCCCAGTTGCAAACTAACACCTACTTCCTCAGAAACTAGTGCTTTCACTGGAAAGTACTTTTAAAAAACAAGACAGCTATCACACTATGAGTAACCCAAGATTAAAAACTAGATACTCTTAACTTACACTTTGCTGGAAAGAGGTGAGTTCTCTTGCCACAAATGTAATTTGTTATTTAGAAATAATTGAACTCAACAACTACAGAATGAATATCCAAGCAGTTTCAGAATGTAAACTTGTTTTTATTAATTCCTTTTAAACAATTTCAACAATATGTTAAAGCTTATTTTTGATGGTATATACAGAGAAGAAAAAACAAGCCATACAATATCATTGACTGTGCAACACCAACCTGCTGAACTCCGAAAAAGAAAAGCTTCACCTCCCCCAATAAGACACTTCAATAATCTGTTACAAAATACTTCTGTTTGTTTAACTTTAAAAGCATCATATATATATATATCTATATATATCTATATATATATATATATATATATATATATATATATATATATATCTATATAGATATATATCTATATAGATATATATCATATCTATATAACCATATCATATATATAATCTATTTACCATTTTATAAAATAAACAACTATATAATCTAAAAGTTTTTTTACATTCTATAATACAATATTTTCAATGAGTTTTCTGCAATGCAATGGCAGAAATGGCTGTCATGTACCAGGTGTAGCTTTCGTTCATACTATACTGCAGCAAAGGCTGCACAGTATTCATTGATTGTCCACCCAATATACTGCAAAGACACACACAAACCTTTAAAGATCATAAATGCAGAAATGTCACATGATGCTTTCAAAAAGAAATTACACGATGGACAGTCCATACTCATTAAAATAAAATAAAAAGTGCATCATCTACTGCTGGGGCGACAGATCCAAGAGAGAAACAGTACCATTTGATCTAGCGTAGCAACCACAATTAACAAACACAACACACCAAGAAAGAACAACATTTGTAAAACTGAAGCAATACACAGCAAACACGCAATGGCTCTCCTCATGATCTCAAAATATTTGTCAAAAATATCTGTGGATTAAGGACAATTGAGTTAGCACCTCTGATTTAACGTGGGCGTAGGCTTGTCTGCAATAACATATTTATATATGTGGGGACTAAACCACAGTCAGAGTTTTGATAACATGGATTAAAGTAACTCAATGAGCTTGAGAATTACATTTATACATGTTCCAATGTGCTCAATGCCCAATCACACAACTGTACTACACAATCTAAAATGGCCCCTTTTGTAATGCCAGCCTTTAGAGTGGACGAATCATTCTAACAAAGTCTTTAGGAGATGTACCTCAGTAAAGATACTGCTGATATTTATGGTTGAAGGAATGTTAAAGATATTTCCATACAAAAATATTTCTATTGAATTCACATAGTACATTGGCTTAAACAACTCTCTCTTCTGTACACGAGTACGTATCTGTCTAAAGACATCATTTAAACAGTATAAATTAACATTCTTATTTTTCAAAACTGACATTGCACATAGTAAAGGGTGAAACGGCATATACTGTAAATATCAGAGAACTTCAAAGCATCTCTTCAACCAACATGAACAGCACCAATCTTCATGAGAGACAGATGAAGTAGTTGAGACTTAATGTCCCCTGCAGTACTGTATTGCTGCTGTAGGACGTAAGAAACCGTTTTAATAAACTCTTTACAACTCAAGTTTATAATCACTGCACATATATTGCAACATACATTTCATGTCATTGGGCTCACTTACGTTTTTTTTGTATTAGATTCGGAACGTCTCGTTCCATTTTGTATGGTTAGAGTCTACGAGTCATGGCGTGTATAGGGACATTAGACAAACTAAGGCCTGGTTGTTGGAAACTGACATAATGTGTGTTACACAGTAGCAATTCAAATATATTACAATGGCCAACGGTCTTCAAATGGACGACTTAGGTGACTAAGTTGGAAAAAAAATTCTACTGTAGTTATTTTGGGAAAGCAAGTATAAGAATGGATAGAGGAAAATATGACATACTACTTGAAATGGTCAGTTTGATTGTCATTGACATTACATTTGTCAAGTCATTTGTCTCTGGTTAGTATTTTGTTCATACACAGCATTCCTGAAGTCACTAGAGTGTAAGAGAACAATAACAGACACATGAATGCACTACCCCAGAACAGAACAAGACGTGCTGACCGGCTAGATTAATACCTGCCTACTAAACAACTAAACTGGAACCAGAAAATTATGAACAACATGTTTTTAGTGTAATACTGAGATTGTTGCCACAAATAACCTGAGATTTTTATTTTATTTTATGAATGTATGACAATATATTAGTCTTTAAATTATGTCTTCTTATTCATTGCAGCATCTGTTATACTTGATTTTTAAAAAAGTGTGCCATTAGCAGTTTATGCACTGTTTTGTCTGTAAATGCCTGGATAAAAACATACGTACCCAATACAACATCAAGACAAAACAAATGACCACTACACTTAGTTTGACATATATGGTAAACCAACCACATGCTAATATGGTCCTAAAAAGGTTTGTTCCAAGGACAAGATACATTGTCCTATGAGACACCATTACAGTGTAGGTAACCAACATGTGATTTGTGCAGATTTGTGAAGTTAACCCAATACAATCATTAAAAGTGCTTTGAATAATCAAACGGTCATGTTTCTGCTAATTAATCACCTTCAGGCCTACCTAGAAAGAAGAAGAAAGAAAAAAAGACCTATACAAAAATAATAGTATAGTATGAGAACATGATCCAACTGCTCTGTGACAGGCCTGTCTGTGTAGGAGTAATTATACTGTAGTGTTCAACGGAATGAACTGGCTATGGAGATGACGACACTTTAATTATGTTTGATGACAATAACTTCTGACCCATCTTGGTTTACAGGTTGGTCTATAGGACTACGGTTAGTATGTTTCTATGTTTCAAAAAGGGAATTGTACGGTTTAGTGCAAAATCGAAACCATAATTCAGACATCAGTATTCTCATGTGAAGTTTAAGTGACACGACGACGGCATGACTTCAAGGAAGTCAAAGCACACTGCATTCTTGACTCTCTGGAAACAGGACAGACGGTAAGAATACTTTGCAGTCAGCGACGCGTACAAGGACACTCGCCTGACGAGAATAACCCATTTCTGTTGTTGAAACGCATCTGCATGTAAACACATAAAAGCACTTGCTCTGCTTCGTCGGTTATTCAGATAAGTTCTTGATCCAGCAGTCGTGATGATGTGATGAGTGCGGCCCGGGTGCATTAAGCAGGGGAACTGACGCGAGAACCCAGCAGCACCAGCAGTCCAGCAGCACTTCAGAACACCGACTCCTCTTCCGTTTCTGGGAGGGCTGTCAGCTCGGAGGGCTGCCTCTGCCTTGTGGTTCACTCTTGCATGGAGTACAAAAAAAACCTGTCTGGAAAAAATGGCTCCTTATCAAAAGTAAGGTCTCAGCAGGCATATTCTCATTTCCAACGATTTTTTTCCCTGCTGTGGAGACAAAGCCACTTTGGCTTCTTATACAGCGAAGGATGCAGCTACGACACCCGTGTCAAACACGTCTCTCTGTCTCTGCTGCATCTCTTTTGGAAAAATCGCCACCAGCCACTCTCACTCTCTTTTCTTCTGCAGTCTTCAGAGGCTACCGAGTCAGCATATTTTGGAAGTCTGAAAGGCTGCCAGTCTGATTTTGGGAATGGTGGTGTTGTCGTTGTTGTTGTTGTTGTTGTTGTTGTTGTTGTGGCTGCTGCTGCGTTTGCGGTTGCTGTTGGATATATCCCACGGTGCTCTGATGGGGGACGTTTGTGGTGTGGAAGAAAGCTTGAGTGGGTCCGCTGTGTAACAGTCCTTGGGGCTGCATCTAGGACACAAAGAGAGATTACAGCATGAGTGATACAGAGTGATACAGAGTGAGACAAAAACAAACCCCTGAGCCCAAGGACAAACCATAACAGTCCTTTACCATGACCATGACCATTACTATGACCATGACAGTCCATTACCATGACCATAACCATTACTATGACCATGACCATGCCTGTCCATTACCATGACCATGACCATTACTATGACCATGACCATGCCAGTCCATTACCATGACCATGACCATTACTTTGACCATGACAGTCCATTACCATGACCATTACTATGACCATGACCATGCCAGTCCATGACCATGACCATTACTATGACCATGACCATGCCAGTCCATGACCATGACCATGCTAGTCCATTACTATGACCATGACCATGCCAGTCCATTACCATGACCATTACTATGACCATGACCATGCTAGTCCATTACCATGACCATGCCAGTCCATTACCATGACCATGCCAGTCCATGACCATGACCAGTATTGACCATACTGTGACCATGACCATGCTAGTCCATTACCATGACCATGACCATGCCAGTCCTTTACCATGACCATGACCATGACAGTCCATGACCATGACCATGCCAGTCCATGACCATGACCATGACCCCGCCAGTCCATGACCATGACCATGACCACGCCAGTCAATGACCATGACCATGACCATGACCATGCCAGTCCATGACCATGACCATGACCCCGCCAGTCCATGACCATGACCATGACCACGCCAGTCAATGACCATGACCATGACCATGACCACGCCAGTCAATGACCATGACCATGACCATGACCATGACCATGCCAGTCCATGTCCATGACCATGACCACGCCAGTCCATGACCATGACCACGCCAGTCCATGACCATGACCATGACCACGCCAGTCCATGACCATGACCACGCCAGTCCATGACCATGACCATGACCACGCCAGTCCATGACCATGACCATGACCATGACCATGCCAGTCCATGACCATGACCATGACCACGCCAGTCCATGACCATGACCATGACCACGCCAGTCCATGACCATGACCATGACCACGCCAGTCCATGACCATGACCATGACCACGCCAGTCCATGACCATGACCATGACCACGCCAGTCCATGACCATGACCATGACCACGCCTGCTCTGAGCACCTGAAAGTACCTGAAAGAACTGCTGTGGCTGCTGCAGCTGCAGGGCGTGCTGGGGGGTCTGCTGCTGGGGATGGTAGGCGGGCCCGGCCTGGTGGGTGATGAAGCTGCTGTGGGGGATCATGATGGGGGAGGTGAAGACGGGGGAGGGGACCAGGACGGCGTTGCAGTTGACCTGCTGCATGGGGAAGGAGGGGGTCATCATCTGCTGCGTGTCCAGGGTGTATCTGTGAAAACGTGGACAGAAAACGGAACAGGTCAAGTACGCGGAAACCTTTCCCTTCCCCGCTTCTGGGACAGTGTCCAATATTTGGGACGGGTGTGAAGATGTGATTTGTGACAAAGAGTATGATGTGTGCAAGTCAATAAGTTCACAACAATGATGAACGCAATCCAAGCTGTTCCTGTGTTTCACGTACTATAGAAGGAAATAATAAGTAGAGAAGAAACAGTGTGGGACGACATCAAATGCACAAAATCAGGCACTGACTCACCCACACACACCCACACCCACCCACACACCCACCCACACACACACACACACCCACACACACACACACACACACACACACACACACACACACACACACACACACACACACACACACACCCCCACCCACACACCCACACTCACACTTACTTGGTTTGCTGGATGCCTGTGCTGCATTGGGAGGCCTGTGAGTTCCCACTGCTGTCTGGTACGATGGTGTGCATGGGCTGGTTGAGCAGCATGCTGCCAGAAGAGAGAAGAAGGTCTCTGTCACTCTCAGAGCTACAAACTCACACTTCTAAAAATGGTTTCTGGGCCACAGGCTGAGATTGCAGCTGGTATTTTCCACCAATGACATCGTCCTCTCCATGTCCCAAACACATTGGGATACGATGGACAGGGCAGATTCTTTCAGGACTATGATGTCACCCCTAACCCTTTTTCTACTTAAAATCTTGCTGTCTATGATTTCGTGAGCTTAGAATTATAAGGTTCTATCTCAGTTTAGGGTAGTTCAGAGATATTGAACTACTGTGCCCATGCTGGATGCAGAACGATGCAGATATAACACTAAATTTATGGACAGTGTGTACGCCGATAATATGCAAGGAACATTTCCTGGAAACATGGTGTACAGGTTTTTCGCCCTTGCTTGCTTGCTTTGCGCCGGTGGTCCTTGGGCCTCCCCTTGGGGGCCCCCGGCTGCCCCGTGTGCCTGGTCTGTTCCGCCGCCGGGGCACCTGCTTGGCCGTCCTTGTGCGGGGCCTTTTATGGTCTGTGCTTGCTTGGCTGGGCCGGGTGTGCTGGTGGTGGGGCGGGCTGGGTGTGTGGGGCGGCGGGGGCTCCCCGGGGGGGGGTGTGGGGGTCCACCGCTGGGTGCTGGTAGGCAAACTGGCTAGTAGTCGCTCTATGTGTAGAGGGCTGCAAGGGAATTTTCCTGGCTACATAGTGTACAGGTTTTTACTTTTGCCTGCTTGCGGCTCTGTCAGTATTGATTGATTGATTGATTGATTGATTGACTGAGAATGTTTATTATGTGAAGCGCATTGAGTTGCATCTTGTAAGAAATGCGCTATACAAATAACATTTGATTTGAATTTGATTTGATTGAGCGTCAAAGTTTTTACATTCCATTATGTTTTGTGAGATGGAACCTTTGTATTTTATTAATTACTAACTAAAAAATTTAAACATTTTAAAAATACAGGCATTAATAAACACCTTATGGATCAGATTATGTAAAAAACTCAATTTTGACAAAAATGGAGATAGAACCTTATAATTCTAACTTCACGATTTCCCTCTTTACATTTTTAATGCATTCCCAAATGTATTGCTTCCAATCAGGCAAAACGTACAAAACTTAAAGTTGTATTTGACAGCTCAACATTAAGCACTCAGTATTAAGGTACTGACTGAGGTAAAAGTGTTCTTATCTCATAATGCATATTTATTATACCATTTTGTGCCATTTTAGTACCGGATAAATTCAGCACCGCATTTCGTCTTCTTTTAGCTCTATACTCCAACAGTTTGGATTTGAAATCAAACCATTACTAGTCGAGATTCTCATCTAACCTGATCTTCAGAATGGGTTCATAGAGAAAGTACAACATTCTTAAACATACTCCATTTCCGGGTTATTGTAAATCCTTATTCTCAAAAAACGATTCTGGAACTAAACATGGCCACCGAAGATCAAAGCGAGTGGGTCTCCCCCCGAGGTCTCACCGCAGCTGGCCCTCCTGGTTGAACTCTGCGTCCGAGTGTCTTTGGTTTGCGTCCTGCAGCGGCCGTGCGTTGGTCTGAGAGAACATCATGGGGTTGCTATAGAAGGGCATGGTCAGGCTGGTGTGGGTCTGCACCGGCAGGCTGACCGCCTGCATCTGACCACTCCGGATCAGCCTCTGCTGGACCTGAAGAAACAGGAAACACTATAGATATAACACTATACAAGGTACAGATCAGCCTCTGCTGGACCTGAAGAAACAGGAAACACTATAGATATACTATAACACTATAGATATAACACTATACACAGGAAACACTATAGATATAACAGGTCGCCCATAAACAACAATACTGAGTGTGAACTCCACCGGTCTCCACTGTGTAGTGTTGTGTACCTGAGGGGTGGTGTGTAGTGTTGTGTACCTGAGGGGAGGTGTGTAGTGTTGTGTACCTGAGGGGAGGTGTGTAGTGTTGTGTACCTGAGGGGTGGTGTGTAGTGTTGTGTACCTGAGGGGTGGTGTGTAGTGTTGTGTACCTGAGGGGTGGTGTGTAGTGTTGTGTACCTGAGGGGAGGTGTGTAGTGTTGTGTACCTGAGGTGTGTAGTGTTGTGTACCTGAGGGGTGGTGTGTAGTGTTGTGTACCTGAGGGGTGGTGTGTAGTGTTGTGTACCTGAGAGGTGGTGTGTAGTGTTGTGTACCTGAGGGGAGGTGTGTAGTGTTGTGTACCTGAGGTGTGTAGTGTTGTGTACCTGAGGGGTGGTGTGTAGTGTTGTGTACCTGAGAGGAGGTGTGTAGTGTTGTGTACCTGAGGGGTGGTGTGTAGTGTTGTGTACCTGAGGGGAGGTGTGTAGTGTTGTGTACCTGAGGGGTGGTGTGTAGTGTTGTGTACCTGAGGGGTGGTGTGTAGTGTTGTGTACCTGAGGGGTGGTGTGTAGTGTTGTGTACCTGAGGGGTGGTGTGTAGTGTTGTGTACCTGAGGGGTGGTGTGTAGTGTTGTGTACCTGAGGGGAGGTGTGTAGTGTTGTGTACCTGAGGGGTGGTGTGTAGTGTTGTGTACCTGAGGGGTGGTGTGTAGTGTTGTGTACCTGAGGGGTGGTGTGTAGTGTTGTGTATCTGAGGGGTGGTGTGTAGTGTTGTGTACCTGAGGGGTGGTGTGTAGTGTTGTGTACCTGAGGGGTGGTGTGTAGTGTTGTGTACCTGAGGGGTGGTGTGTAGTGTTGTGTACCTGAGGTGTGTAGTGTTGTGTACCTGAGGGGTGGTGTGTAGTGTTGTGTACCTGAGGGGAGGTGTGTAGTGTTGTGTACCTGAGGGGTGGTGTGTAGTGTTGTGTACCTGAGGTGTGTAGTGTTGTGTACCTGAGGTGTGTAGTGTTGTGTACCTGAGGGGTGGTGTGTAGTGTTGTGTACCTGAGGGGAGGTGTGTAGTGTTGTGTACCTGAGGGGAGGTGTGTAGTGTTGTGTACCTGAGGTGTGTAGTGTTGTGTATCTGAGGGGTGGTGTGTAGTGTTGTGTACCTGAGGGGTGGTGTGTAGTGTTGTGTACCTGAGGTGTGTAGTGTTGTGTACCTGAGGGGAGGTGTGTAGTGTTGTGTACCTGAGGGGAGGTGTGTAGTGTTGTGTACCTGAGGGGTGGTGTGTAGTGTTGTGTACCTGAGGGGTGGTGTGTAGTGGTGTGTACCTGAGGGGTGGTGTGTAGTGTTGTGTACCTGAGGGGAGGTGTGTAGTGTTGTGTACCTGAGGTGTGTAGTGTTGTGTATCTGAGGGGTGGTGTGTAGTGTTGTGTACCTGAGGGGTGGTGTGTAGTGTTGTGTACCTGAGGGGTGGTGTGTAGTGTTGTGTAGTGTTGTGTACCTGAGGGGTGGTGTGTAGTGTTGTGTACCTGAGGGGTGGTGTGTAGTGGTGTGTAGTGTTGTGTACCTGAGGGGTGGTGTGTAGTGTTGTGTACCTGAGGGGTGGTGTGTAGTGTTGTGTACCTGAGGGGTGGTGTGTAGTGTTGTGTACCTGAGGGGAGGTGTGTAGTGTTGTGTACCTGAGGGGAGGTGTGTAGTGTTGTGTACCTGAGGGGTGGTGTGTAGTGTTGTGTAGTGTTGTGTACCTGAGGGGTGGTGTGTAGTGTTGTGTACCTGAGGGGTGGTGTGTAGTGGTGTGTAGTGTTGTGTACCTGAGGGGTGGTGTGTAGTGTTGTGTACCTGAGGGGTGGTGTGTGTGTAGTGTTGTGTACCTGAGGGGAGGAGGTGTGTAGTGTTGTGTACCTGAGGTGTGTAGTGTTGTGTACCTGAGGGGTGGTGTGTAGTGTTGTGTACCTGAGGGGTGGTGTGTAGTGTTGTGTACCTGAGGGGAGGTGTGTAGTGTTGTGTACCTGAGGTGTGTAGTGTTGTGTACCTGAGGGTGGTGTGTAGTGTTGTGTACCTGAGGGGAGGTGTGTAGTGTTGTGTACCTGAGGGGTGGTGTGTAGTGTGTGTACCTGAGGGGTGGTGTGTAGTGTTGTGTACCTGAGGGGTGGTGTGTAGTGTTGTGTACCTGAGGGGTGGTGTGTAGTGTTGTGTACCTGAGGGGAGGTGTGTAGTGTTGTGTACCTGAGGTGTGTAGTGTTGTGTACCTGAGGGGTGGTGTGTAGTGTTGTGTACCTGAGGGGTGGTGTGTAGTGTTGTGTACCTGAGGGGTGGTGTGTAGTGTTGTGTACCTGAGGTGTGTAGTGTTGTGTACCTGAGGGGAGGTGTGTAGTGTTGTGTAGAGGTGTGTAGTGTTGTGTACCTGAGGGGAGGTGTGTAGTGTTGTGTACCTGAGGGGAGGTGTGTAGTGTTGTGTACCTGAGGGGTGGTGTGTAGTGTTGTGTACCTGAGGGGTGGTGTGTAGTGTTGTGTACCTGAGGGGTGGTGTGTAGTGTTGTGTACCTGAGGGGAGGTGTGTAGTGTTGTGTACCTGAGGTGTGTAGTGTTGTGTACCTGAGGGGAGGTGTGTAGTGTTGTGTACCTGAGGGGTGGTGTGTAGTGTTGTGTATCTGAGGGGTGGTGTGTAGTGTTGTGTACCTGAGGGGTGGTGTGTAGTGTTGTGTACCTGAGGGGTGGTGTGTAGTGTTGTGTACCTGAGGGGTGGTGTGTAGTGTTGTGTACCTGAGGGGTGGTGTGTGTAGTGTTGTGTACCTGAGAGGAGGTGTGTAGTGTTGTGTACCTGAGGTGTGTAGTGTTGTGTACCTGAGGGGTGGTGTGTAGTGTTGTGTACCTGAGGTGTGTAGTGTTGTGTACCTGAGGGGTGGTGTGTAGTGTTGAGGCTGTGCTGTGCTGAGAATGCGTTGAGGAGCCGTGGGGCTGTTGTGAGCAGAGGGGCTGCTGCTGTTTGGAGTGAACCACCGAGGTCTGCCTGATCACCCCAGACTGGCCCAGCTGCCCCGGCCTGCCAGGCCCCTGCTGCTGCCCCTGGACCTGGACCTGGACCTGGGGGGGCTGGACCTGCCCAAAATCACTGTGGATGGGCTGCTGTAACAACATCTACACACACACACACACACACACACACACACACACACACACACACACAGAAGTATGAGGCTCTATAACAGGGTATATACAGGAATCTTCATTTCAAGACCTTTCTAAGACCTTGTCAATATTTTTCCAGACCTCACCGCCACTTCGAGCTGTAACCGTTTACATCAGTGACACCTTTAACTTTTTAGTTTGCAATAGACTAGGCCACTATCATACAACAGAATTTCCGGTTCATCTTTTTTATTATTATATAAAACTAATAAATTCACGAACTTTTTACTAAACGTTTTTAGGACTCAAACTCTTTGGACAGAGTCTGATTCTGAAAAATACCTACAAAATTCAAGACCTCATAAAATACGTGATAAGACTTTTTAATACTTATTAAGGGTCTTTGGGATTTCCCCAAAATTGATTGATCAACTTTTAATACTTTTCAAGACACCGCGGATACCCTGTATAAGCTCTGTTCTCGGGGGTCAGGCTCAGGTGTGTGTGTGTGTGTGGGGGGGGGGGGCGTCTTTTCAGGGCGTCTGGTACCTGGAGGTTGGCCAGCTGCAGCTTCTCTTTGATATCGTGCAGCTCCTGCTGCTGCGTCTTGATGTCGGCCTGCAGCATGCGTGTCCTCTCCTCCAGCTGCTCCTTCAGCTGAGTCATCACGCCCAGCTGCGGCTGCGGGATCTGGTACATGGACGGCTGCTGCTGCTGTGGCGGTTGTTGTTGTTGTTGTTGCTGTTGTTGTTGTTGTTGTTGTTGCTGCTGTTGCTGCTAGGAGCACAGGATCCAGAATTATCATTTGAGAGGTAGTTCACATTAACATGGGATTGTGGTCTGGAACAAACCAACACAACACACACACACAACAACACCAACACACAGCCCCGTCCCTCTGGAACGCCCTCACCAACCACATCAGACAGGCCAACACCCTCCCAACATTTAAACAGGCCCTCAAAACCCACCTCTTCAAGCTTGCCTTCACCAGTTAACCCTCTCCCCCTCCCCTTCCCATATGTCCCCAGCACTACCTTAATTAGGCCCCTATACTTTCTTCTATTTACCTTTTGTTTCTTTTTATTATTACTACTCGATCTTTTCAGTTTGTAAAGCGTCTTTGAGTGTCTAGAAAAGCGCAATATAAGTCTAACGTATTATTATTATTATTATTATTATTATTACAACCACACACAATCCCCAGTGCCAAGGATGTGCTCTAGACGTGTTTAATACAAAGGCCAGAGGTCTTCTAGAAATGACGGGTTAGGTACTTGAACAGGTCTGAAGCTGTGAGCAAGACACAGTACAGCAGCACACAATTCATTACAATCATTCGAGCTAGATATCAAGCATATCAAGCTTCTTGTTTCCATGACGAGAAGATGAAGGAGGTACTTTCAGTGGGCCATGTTAGGGGAACCAAAATGATTGAGGTTTGTATATTTGGCTGTAAAACGCATAATAATATAGATAGGCAACGACAGCAATGCATGGATGGATCAAAGTTAAGGATAGGCCTAAAGCCGTTGCCCAAGTGATTCGATCGAGATCCTGGTGTACTTCTTTGTCCAATTTCTTTCAGTAAACTATATGCATCCAAAATAGGATCAACTCCACTTCCACTGCTATGATGTGTGATGTGTCATCGGGTGGGATGGCATTCAAACAGATAAAGGAAGAAGCAATCAGGCGAGAGCAAGCCGTCATGGTAACTGGAGACTAGACAAAACACTGAGAAGGAAGGCCGCAAGGAGAAGAGGGAGAGTAAAACACCCACCATTGCGGAGTGCTGGCTGCAGGTAGGAGAAAGGGGGAGGCTCAGTTGGGGAGGGAGGTCAAAAGACTTTTGCCTCCGTACCAAAGTCTACAAGGAAAAGGGAAAAAACACAACACAAAAACAGATTAGTGATACCATCAAGCTTTGGTGTTTCTAAACATAATGTTTTTTTGTTTTCTTTTAAGTGGCTGGTTCAAAACTGTCATGAGGTGTCAATCACTGACCTTTGAACTACTGGGTTTGAGTCTGGCTGAATTCTTCTCCGTCCCGATGGACGCTGAGTGCCGTGATGGCGTGCAAGCCTCTGAGTACCTAACAGAGGAGTTTGCTGGGGCGGGAGGAAGGGGGGGGGGAAGAGTTGAACGGTTATTCAAAAGTTGGAATCGGATTGATAAAAGTTAGTGTTGAGGTCAGCCCTGCGAGAGTGGGTGGTGGGTTTGTGTTAGGGAGACAATAATATATAACATATGATGTCATTAGAGGGTTAAGGCCTGAGTGTATTAAGCCCCTTTCACACATACGAGCCTTCTCAGTAGATTCCATACAATTTCCAGGGTCGAAGTGAGAATGGGAATGACCAGGGAAATCCGCTCGGGCAATTTCCCTGGTCGAGACCATGTATAATTCCATGCAATTTACAGGGTCGCTGTATGTCTGAATAGACCCTGATTATTGCCTGGTCAGTCTCCTTTCACAGCTGTCCTGCATCGCGCAACCAGCAGGGCAGAGCGCATAAGAACTGCCCCAGACTCCGAATATCGCTACTGCTAAATATAATTCCACAACTGGACACTACTTAATTTCCAATCATAGCGGAGGTATGATATATGGCATATATATACAGTATATATATATATATATATATATATATATATATATATATATATATATATATATATATATATATATATACGTACAGGTGGAAAGGCTTTTTTTTAAGGCATTTTTAACGAACTCAAAACACAAAATTCTGTGCTCACTACCTTTTCCAGTTGAACATAAACGTAACTATTTAAATGCTGCTATTGTTTGCGAAGTTACAAGATTCTTACCTCCCACCATTTTTTTCAAAGGATGCGAAGTTCTAATGTGCTTATGGACTAGTATAGTATGTTTATATCAACGGTAATTAAGTGCTTTAATTGGCGACTGCCACGCTCCACACATCAGCCATATCATACCTCCGTCCCTCATGTATTTATCATCATATTTTCCAATATAAAACAGAGGTATTATATATGGCAGATATATGGCAGTCTCACGCGCCTGAATGCGTAATTTAAGACCCGGGTCGGAGCCATGTGTGAAAGGGAGCAACCAGGTAATTATCGGGCAATTGGCTCTTGTGTGAACGGTGAAAAACCCCTGGCAGACCCGGGTTGGGATTCCATGCGATTTACAGGGAACTATGTGTGAAAGGGCCTTTAGATTGGGTCAATGAGGTGTCTGGGTTAACAGGAGACTCACATGCAGAGTCGGACAGGGCGGTGTGGGAGGACTTCAGGGAGCTGTGGGAGGAGACTGAGTGGGCCCCGCTGATCCGGTCCTGCGGGGGGTCTAGGGTGGGACAGATGTCCAGGTACACCGCCTGGGCCTGGAGGAGAGCAGGAGAGCAGTCAGACCAGGAACGGCACAGTCAGCGGATCAGATCGACTTTTACTACTCAAGAGAACAACACTCAAATGCCTCGACACCGACTGCGAAAACATCAAGGCATCGTCTGCATAGCTCTCATCTCACTGAAGTGAAAATCAAAAGGAGCCGATTCATCCTACATGACTCATCGTTTGGTTGTTACTCCACATTCTAACTCGACCTCCCGGTCTCCTTCTCCTACCTTTATGGAGGACGAGGCCATCTCGTGTGACGTCTCTGCCAAGCCGAACTCTCTCCTCCTCTCTGCTCGCACCTCAGCATAACTACAGGTCAGAGAGACAGAACGAGAAGAGAAAAGAAAGAGAATTGTCAAATGATATCACCGAAAGGTCAACCTTTATTTTATCCATCCTCCATCTACGATATGAACTCACAGAGAGGGGATAATGAACTGACTTGGTGAGCATAATGTGGCAGCACCAAATGTTCAGACTTTTATTCTGAAAAATGTCAATACATTGGAAAATGTAAGGTCTCATATAAGGTTCAACAGAGCCACACTTGACTCGAATGAGCCCCATGAATGTGGAGGGGTGTAAAAGTAAACCCTTCTCACCAGTAGGGGGCGTCAGTATATAACCAAGCGCATTAGAAGAGGCTTACCTGACAACTGTGTGTGTGCAGACAATGAACTCAGGCTTGGAGTTCCACTGGTGGTACGTAATGTAATAGTGTGTCTGCAGCCAGATCCACTGCTGACCCTTGGTGAGGAAGCGGTAGTAGCAGGATTTACCCTTCCCAAACTGCATCACTGTGAAGGAAACACAGGAGGAAAGTGTTCAACAGTGCCCTAGTTCACGTGACATGGCTATGAGATGTTCATGACTTCTTCAAATATCAAGGCAGAGGGGTAACAGGCTTCCTGCAGAGTCCCAGATCAAGGCTTTCTTATGCACGCTGAAGTGGAAATAGAAATGGAACGACTGGATGGTGGGGATGACCTATTTTTCCTGAAATGGCTGCCTGTAGCTTGTGGTAGTAGCAAGAGAGGGGTTGAGAGAGAGAGAGAGAGACAGAGTTCCCACACCTTCTGAAACATCAAATTCAAGCACCTTTCAAGGACTTTCAAGACTCAACACAAAGGACCCAACATGGCATAGATTGAGACAGATCTAGATGAGAATTGATATAATAGGAACTATCTGCTCACAGACAACAATTAAAAAGAGAGGCTTGAATGTGTGAACACTAGATGGTCTCTTGCCTTCTCTACCACAGCACAGCAAAACAATATATTGTGTAATATGTATAAAGTTAAGCAATATAGAGACTTATTTACTCGTTGACGATCTAAGTAAAACATTTTTGAATAGAGAGAGAACGAGAGAGGGGAATTCAAGCACTTTCAATGACCCATGTCTATTTTCAAAAACTTTTAAGACCTTGATTTTTTTTCTTCTCAAATTCACAAACTTTCAAGGATTTCAAGGACCCGGGGGAATCCTGGAGAGAAAGAGCGGAAAGTAGACAGAGTTGCTTACATTGCTTATGACACTGCGCTATAAGCTCCAAGTCATCCACGTGATAGTAATCGTAGCCAGACGTGCCCAGAACCTCGAAGGGCAGGTAGCCTATGATGGGGGACGCCCTGGAGGGGAAGGAACGATCAACACATTAGACAACACTGCTTTAAAGTCAAACACTGCTTCAAATGGGACATACTGAGATTTTCAAAGCCCCATTGAATGTGTGAATGAAAAAATATATAACCATCATTAAATGAACCTGGCCACAAGGCCTCAACCTCACACTGACACGGAGTCTCATACAAGTGCATCT
This sequence comes from Nansenia antarctica, assembly GCF_963989245.1. Lineage (NCBI taxonomy): Eukaryota > Metazoa > Chordata > Actinopteri > Argentiniformes > Microstomatidae > Nansenia > Nansenia antarctica. The sequence goes on along the minus strand of NC_137689.1, from coordinate 26,197,062 downwards.
CCAAAAATTGGAATTGGAATTTCCATTAAATTTCATTATTTTTCCGTCATTTAATTCAAAAAGTGAAACTTTCATGTATTCTAGGTTCGTTACACAAAGTGAAATATTTCAAGCCTTTTTTTGTTTGAATGTTGATGATTACAGCTCTTTTTATTTTTTTGTTTTTTTTAATCCAGTATCTCAAAACATTCAAATTACATTAGGCCTACATAACACCAATCCCCCAAAAAATCACATTACTGCATCAATGTGGCGTGGCATGGAGGCAAGCAGCCTGTGGCAAATGTTGCATTTCATTTGGAAATCAAGACCCAGAGTCTGGAGGAAGAGTGGAGAGGCACAGAATCCAAGTTGTTTGAAGTCCAGTGTGAAGTTTCCACAGTCAGTGATGATTTGGGGTGCCATGTCATCTGCTGGTGTTGGTCCACTGTGTTTTATCAAGCCCAGAGTCACCGCAGCCAACCAGGAGATTTTAGAGCACTTCATGCTTCCGTCTGCTGACAAGCTTTATGGAGATGCTGATTTCATTTTCCAGGAGGACTTGGCACCTGCTCACAGTTGGCCGTTATCAAAGCAAGCTGGGCTTCCAGAACACCTCAGCAGTGCTACAGGCTGATTGCCTCCATGCCACGCTGCATTGACGCAGTAATTTGTGCAAAATGAGCCCAGACCAAGTATTGGGTACATAAATGAACATACTTTTCAGAAGGTCGACATTTCTGTATTATAAATAATTGTTTTGATAGGTCTTATGTAATTTTCGAATATTTTGAGATTGTGGGTTTTTGTGAGCAGTAAGCCGTGATCGTCAACATTCAAACAGAAAAGGCTTGAAATGTTTCACTTCGTGTAATGAATCTAGAATATACCGAAGTGTCACTTTTTGAATTAAATGACGGAAAATATTGAACTTTTCCATGACGTTCACATTTTTGGAGATGCACCTGGATGTATCCATACAGACAAACAGACATACGATAGAACATCATCATGAGATGAAACAGCACCTCATTAAATGGAGCGACGCTAAGGCAGAGGAGGTGTTGCTCATGCCTTACAATTGTGAAAACGTGGCTATGAAAGGACCACTTGTATAATTATGATTAGCACATGGATTTGGCTCACTTGATACATGTTCATTCATATGCCCTGTTAAATCCACTGAGCCTAGACCCCTCCATAAGCCCAGGTCAGACCTAGGTCAGACCTAGACCCTCCATAAGCCCAGGTCAGACCTAGGTCAGACCTATGGGGCTTTTCCACTACGGTGCTGACCCGGTGCTGACCCGGGTCAGCCCGCTTCGGTCTGCTTCTTGTCCCCTTTTCCATTAGTCGTCCCAGGTCGGTTCGGTTCGCTTTGGCTCGCTTCTTTAGCTCCACATCGACCCCAGGGTCTACAATTTCATATCCGGGTCTCTTTGCCAGGCTGCGTGTGACGTGTGACGCTGCACACCGTTGATTGGTCAATGGAAATCGTCATCCCATGTCCCATCCCATATATTTCTTCACTAACCGCCATCTTGAAATACCACATTCGCTCTAAAAAAATGTCACTACAGTTTCTGTAATAGCTTATTAATAAAGATTCGAAAAATTATGCTGACCATCGTATTATCTTAGTTTAATGTCATTTCAATGAATCATAGAACTTTTATTTACAACAAGCACAACACAAAAATCGCTATTATGCACCGTGTTTGTCCGTGAATAACACCGGCTGTGGAGGTGGTACAAACACAATACTCCTTTGCTAACTTCACCATCTGTCTACGGTCATTTTGAGCCCTTAACCACCGCGCTGACACCCCGAGAAGTTATGCTTTTAACCGTAAACTCGATGAACCGGGAGTTCACCCGGCCGCTGCTGCTGTGCTGTCCAGCCATTTTCGCCGTTCACTCATGAGTCAAATGCCGGTAGATTCGCGTCTTGTCGGCGTTTCCCGATTATGATACTACAGTTCATAAAGCAGACAAGTGAAGGCAGTGGTTTTAAGGGTTCAAAAAACATGACTTTATTATGTGTACATAGCTTCCTCTCTCTCTTTCTCTTTCTCTCCAAAAAAATCACTGTTGTTGCTGTGTACACCCGGAAGCTTTTTGCCAGGCTGCGTGTGACGCGTAACTCCACCTACTATCGTCTACTCCTCCTACTAGTCCGGGTCGGTTTGTGTATAATGGAAAACCAGAACAGATCAAAAGTGACCCGATCCGATCTGAACCGATCCGAACTGCACTGACCCGGGCTGCTGATGGAAAAGCACCACTAGACCCTCCATAAGCCCAGGTCAGACCTAGGTCAGACCTAGACCCTCCATAAGCCCAGGTCAGACCTAGGTCAGACCTAGACCCCTCCATAAGCCCAGGTCAGACCTAGGTCAGACCTAGACCCCTCCATAAGCCCAATTCAGACCTAGGTCAGACCTAGACCCTCCATAAGCCCAGGTCAGACCTAGGTCAGACCTAGACCCTCCATAAGCCCAGGTCAGACCTAGGTCAGACCTAGACCCTCCATAAGCCCAGGTCAGACCTAGGCCCTCCATAAGCCCAGTTCAGACCTAGGTCAGACCTAGGCTCTCCATAAGCCCAGGTCAGAATGGCTTGCAGGTTACTTTCTGTAGGCAGCCGTTCAGCCCAGTGCAGAGCAGTTTGGCAGGGAGCTGTGAGAGTCCAGTTATAGCTCAGCGGAGGACAGGACTTACAGTGCACTGCGTCAGTAATAGCACAGTGAAGCATGGCTCTATACTCGTTTGGATTTGAAATCAAACAATTACTATGAGGTTAAAGTAGAGATTCTCAGCTTTTATTCCCGGGTATTTGTTTACATGTTGGTTTCACCATTTAGAAATGACACTTTTTTAAACATAGTGCCCCTATTTCAGGGCACAAAAAAGTTATGGGACAATTGGCTTGAGAGGTGTTTGTGATAAGTCAGGGGTGTTGCATCACATCATTAGTGCAGGCATAAGAGTTGGCCTTTGGTCTGCTACTGGTGTCTGTCAACATGAGGACCATAGAGGTCTTAATGAAAGCTAAGGCTGAAAAACCTGAAAATAACTGTTATTTTCCCTAAAGTTAGGAATTTTCATGGGAGATTTAGGTTTAAGGATTTAGGGTTTCAGTGAGATTGTGAATGATTTGTTTTCCTCTCCCATGCCTCTACTTCATTGCTATGACAGAGATGCCTATGTAGTGCATTGCTCATTGTGCGCAAAATGTGCTTTGCAATGTTGAACCCTCCCTTCACCTTCCCCCACCCTGGTAACGATGGGGTGTGAACACTCTAAAGACCGCTGCAGGGTTTCACCACCTAGCCCATCTGGGGGGGGGGGGGGGGGGGGGGGTGAAGCAGGGGAAACTGTCTGACATCCATTACAACTGTTCAAAGATGAGCCCAGGTGGTTTTGCTGAGGTGTAATACCCCCAAGAAAAAGGCAATTAGACTCACTACCACAGTAACCCATGCTCTGCCATCGTTGACAAATTAATATATTGAACACTGACCTACTGTACTGCAATAGCAACTAGGGAGTTTTTCAGTGTCAAAAAGTGGAATATGTTTGACTGGCTATGTCAATCTTCTGATTTAAATCTAACTGAACATGCCTATCATTTCTTTATAAGATTTTAGGCAAAAAGAACAACAACCAAACAACTGAAGATGGCTGCAGTACAGGCCTGGCAGAGCATCACCATGGTTACAGTACAGGCCTGGCAGAGGATCATGGGAGAAGACACCCAGTGTCTGGTGGGGTCAATGGGTTACAGACTTCAGGCAGTTATTGCATGCAAAGGATTGTTGACCAAATACTGAACACGTGTGTTTAATTTGGACATTATATGAATCTGTCCCATTACTTTTGGTGCCTTGAAATAGGGAGACTATGTACCAATTTTCTTCTAAATGGTGAAACCAATGTACACAAATACCATCAAATAAAAGCTGAGAATCTCTACTGAGAACCTCAGAAATTGTTATAATAAATGTATAATAAATAAATTGTTCAAATTAATCGAAAATAAGAAAAACTCCTTCACTCTAGTCCCATTATATACACAGGGCACTGTGTCTAATAGTTGCCTGGTGATTGGGGTTGCCATCTGGCTGATCTGCATATTTGATTGGAGGGTGTTGTTAATCGTAGGGCTAGCATGGTAACCGACGGTTATGGACGACTAAAACATTATTATGAATACATTAATATCATTATTAATAATATCTTAAATAGTTGTATCATTTTTCTGCCATGGAATGGTTATGACGGTCACAGCGGTTATTTTGACGGCAAATAATAGTTTGAGGACAGCCCTAGTTCAACATGAATCACTCCTCAGCCAGCACTGACCTGTGGTCTAAAAACAGGAACTTCCATTCAAGGCTGTGTCTGGATGTGAACTCATCACAAGGATCTTCCACATTACACAAATCCTGGAGAAAAACAAAGACACATTGAAGAAAAGACACCAACATGTTAGAAGTGAAATTAGAAGTGAAACACCCAAACTGAACTAAAGTAACAAAAGGGTCATGTATGGAGTTCATGACCCTGTCTAACACTTTGTTCTGTTATCCGAATACAATGATCCCATCAGAACCTGATGACGGTACATGCGTCCACACCTGGTATTAATCCTTAAAAATGTGTCTCTCAATGGTCTCCCATACCTACATTTAATAGACTGTATGCTTGTTCAGTGGCCGGATTGCGTACGCAATTGCGTTGCGAAAGCTCATACTGCCACTGTTTACTAAAAGTATCTACTATACATACTAACCATGCTACATACTATTTAGAGACAACTGTTAAGTAAAACATATGCAGTAAGCCACAAATTTCAACCTACAACACCTCATTCATACTGAGAAACTGTCCTGTGTAGCTCAACCATGTAAATGGCAATTTCCCAATAATGTGCAATGAATTAATACTACTTACAAAAGCTAATTTAGTATGACCATCTGGCAGTTTACATACCCAATTTCGTAAGAATCTGCATACTGCAAAACGTTCTAGTCTTTATTATTGTTATATTGAAAACGCCTACTACATTCCCAACTCCCCTCCCTCCAAGAACAATGTCACCACTTAGTCCTGCTTTTTCAGGATAATATCCCAAAACATAAAACATCCGCATGATCTGAAATCAGCAAAGGCTTTGGGGATCAAAAGGTGATCTTACCTTAACAAACTGTGGAGTGACTAGTCGTACTGTGGCAACAAGGCAGACCTGCTCTTCCAGCGATGACTGCAGGGTTCTGGGTAATGTCAGCTCAAACCCGTTACAAGAGGATGTAGGCACTGTGAGAGAGAAACAACAGTCACTCCAAAGACGGACAGGAGATGGATGTACGTAATAATAATAATAATAATAATAATAATAATAATAATAATAATACATTAGACTTATATAGCGCTTTTCTAGACACTCAAAGACGCTTTACAAACTGAAAAGATTGAGTAGTAATAATAAAAAGAAACAACAGATATGTAAAAGAAAGTATAGGGGTGTGATATATGGAGATCTTTCTTGGTCAGGTGCCCGGAAATGATATATTGATAACTCAGAGAGAAGGTTGAATCGTAATCAACTGGCTGGTGCCGAGCCAAGTACTGATGTTTGTTACAGCTTATATACCGTTCTCAGAGAGGGAATAGCTTTACCTCATAACTTACAATACTGACATTAGTTCCCATACATGGCTCTATCCTGTGTTCATGCTGTTCTACCCTGTTGACCACTGGGTAAGGCTCCTATGTCCTTAGAGTTAAACTGGTCTCACTGTTACTTGATATGGTATATGCCTGCTCCTAAGAATGTTGTTTACTACTGAGAGTGGGCACACTTAAAGTATGTTTAAGGTTAAACAATGAGTATTGCAATATTTGATAGGCACACAAAATTGGCATATAGTCACACAAAAACGCATCATATCAGGGTGTAATTATTTTTTAGATTACTAATCTAAGTCTAAATGTCTTTGTAGGACAATCTACTCTGTATACTGCAATTTGGTTACACTTAGATTTCGGGCGGAGAAGCGGCGAACAAGCAACGCCAGCGTCCTCTCTCAACCGGCATTTTATTTTCGGAAAAGCTCAAATTTGTATCAAGGTTTTATGAAAGGGGCGCTTCGGGCGTAGTGGGTTAAGCGTTGACCATGTAACCGCAGGGTCCCCGGTTCGATTCCGGCCGGGGACATATCCTGCATGTCATCCCTCCTCTCTCTCACCCATCCTTCCTGTCTAAATCTCTACTGTATCTGTCAATAAAATTAAAAATACGAGTGGGCCCCACTCAGAAAAAAAAGAAAAGAAAAAAAAGAAGAGGATCTGTAAACACTGAGAAACCTGATATTACATATATCAGAACATTACATTACATCTAGGCCATGCAACGATCAATTGAGCCAAGAAATCCCAGTGATGGCTGGAGCGAGTATTGTGCCATGACCCACCAAACCTTTCTGGACTGCGAGCACCCTCAACTCAGTGTCGTTATGGATCCAAAATGTATTTTAACATTTTATTTTTGTCAACCAAAAAATGTTGTGCGCACACATGTTGAGTGAAAGTATTGCATATATATATTAGGGCTGTCGATGTTAACGCTTGCGATTCTGGAAACCTATAACGCGTAAAAAAACAGAATGAATGAAGTTAATACAAGTAAAACGCAAATTAATCATATTGCCAAGTTCTACTGACATGAGTGGCATCAGTCCTGCTACCCCTTGCATGCTAAGTGTGCTCTAGAGTGCAAAATAACAGCATCCGCACACTCAAAGCTTGAGCTATGAGCTTTCGGTCATAGACCTTCTCCAGGCATAAAGCAGACAAGTGAATGCATTTGGTAAGCTAAGTGCGCTCTACCATTTGAGCTAATTCCCCTTCCTCTCACAAGGCTAAAGTGATCTCAAGAACGAATGGTATACTTTAACCTGTGTCCTTCTTAGTTTATGTAGGAGCTTAAGTATACAAATATTCTGTATTCTGTGATAGCAATTTGAGAATGGAAATAAAGGCTTGATCGGCTTGAAGAAAAAAACGGATAAAACTGTCTGAAAGTCTGTTAGACTTCTAGTCTTCGGAGACTACTTCTCCGCTTATATATACACACACACACACACACACACACAATATATACACACACACACACACACACACTCTGTGTATGTATCTATACATACACAGAGTGTAAAAACATAATATCACAACACTGCCATTTTTCCCATATCTATTGGGAGAGGTGGTCATTAAAACATGTATTAAAAGTTTGCTGTCAATGTTTTTATAATAAAACCTATAACGATTCAGTTGAGTTGAGGATGCTAGCAGTCCAAAAAGGTCTAGAACGGTGAGCCATTGCATAATATTAGTATAGCTAACCCTAACCCGAGCATGGCCTAGAGTATATGACATTATATGACCTTTTCTCTAGGGGCATATCAGGGCGAGAGGTACAGGTGCTTACAATCTTCAATCACACTCATTAGATTAGGCAGCAGGGCTGTCTATCTCCAAGTCTATCTCCCCAAGTGCTGCAGTTCCAGAGTCTGCTGTTTTTATCCTTGCCCTTTCATCACAATCTAATTCAGAAAGAAGAATCTGCAGGACTAATAGCCCTCGAGGGCTGGAGTCGTCCACTGCTTAAGTTCAATGGTCACCTTGCTCACCGGCCATCAGAAACTACCATGTCTGGATAGCTGTAATGAGATGAGTGTCAAAGAACCTTACCTAACCTCTACGTCCCAACAGATTCTGGTGACATTATCTTACTGTTATCTTACTATGACGTTATGGTATTCAAATGCCTGGAAGTCCCTGATTTCAAAGGCTACGGAAACATCTGACAGCACAATGTCAGAGGAAAACGGAAAAGGAAACATTTCCTCATGTCTCATTTTTCAGTCAATTAGCCTGATATCTGCAGTAATTTGGAACTCACAATGAGACAGTGGGTAGCCCTTTACATGAAGTTTACATTTCATCAGCTGGAAGTATTGGTAAGTTGTTAACCCATTAATGAATGTTGGTAAGTGATTCGTAAATGATCTACAGTGTTACTTTACATTAAGGTCACATTTATCAATTACTAATGTCGATAACTCATTAATAAACAAGGCACTAACCACACATTGGTAAACACAGAGAGGGGTAAGTAGTGCAGGCATGAAAACAGGTCGGGGTGAAAAAGGTGAGAAGGATACGAGACCCGGATCCTGCTAGGGCAGTCGGAGACTGAGAGCCAAAAAAGATTATTGGGGTACCAGAAAGAGACACATCATACATGCGGGCTCACAAAAGCACTCCCTCTCACTCTCCCTCACTCACACACACACACACACACTCCAATAGGCTACGAGACCAGTGGCGTCATTTCAGCAAAAGCCACGATATGGCATGGTACCGAATTGGGGGGGTAGAGGTGGATTTTTTCTCCAAATCAGTTATGCAATAGTCAATTCTAGTGAGTTGTTTCTGTACAAAAACGAAAATATGAATGTATAATTAAGTGCAAATAAAGTATCTTTACATGTTCACATATGTTGTATAAGAAACTAGACTGACAACTTCTCATGAAATGCGCAACAGCGCAGCTTTAATATAAGCTAGTACAGTGTTTCCCAAACTGTGGGGGGTACTGCAGGGGGGGCGCAAAAAATAAAATGTGTATTTTATTGTATATATATACTGTATATATATATATTTGATGACGCCCTTAGTCTGTGTACTACGGTAGCAGTCGCACTGTTATTCTGTTGCTGAAGAGAATACTGAGTCTGCTTTACTTATTGTTCATATGCGATTCATGTGCACCCAAGCTCAACACATATATACCATATATCTGCCATATATCATACTTCTGTTATATATCGAAAAATATGATGATAAATACATATAAAACGGAGGTATGATATATATGGCAGTCTCAGGGCTGCACATTTAGGGGAATATTCAGAGCTAGAAACCTTCTGTGGGAACTAACAGGAATATATGCAAGTTATTATTAATACCATTTCATGTTTTATATTAAATAAATAATATTATATTAAATGTTTTCTGCATTGGATATATTTACCATATGGAGACCTTTGACCTTATTATAAGTAGACATCATTGCAAATGATCTAATCCTTCCAATAGAGATAGAACTATTTAGTTACAAATGTAACTTGAATTAAATGAGTTGACTCATCACATGGGGGGATTTCACTGAACAACAAAAGAAAGGAAATATTGAATGATCTCCAATGATCCATCACATCTCCCAAAAATGGTTTCAACATACACTCAGACTTCCACGACTTCTACCCTGGACCTCCTCCATGTCCATGAACATCGGACCCTGAGGCCTCATCTAAGACCCATGGCGAGGCCGCTTTTTAGCCACGATGGCCCCAGACTTTGGAACGGCTTGCTGGAGGACTTGAGGGTGGCAGAGTGTGTGGGTATCTTTAAAAGAAAGCTTAAAACACACCTTTTTAGCCAGGCTTCTATCTAGTTTATCTCAACTTGCACTTTTACTCCTATTTCTTGTTTCCTGGTTTTATTGTGTTGTATTTGATCCATTTATTATCTCCTACCTCTTGTTTTATTGTGTTGTATTTGATTTATTATTGTTTTATGTTCAGCACTTGGGAGTTGCATTCAATGTATGACTTGTATGATGCTCTTGTATGATGCCTCACATTTGCCGGGATGGCCACCAATTTTTCAACCCTTGTATGGGTCAGACTGTTGCGTGCTTTGGTGTGTGTTCTTTTTTTTGGGGGGGGGGGGGCTGTCCCACTCATATTTTTCTTTTTTATTGGGATAGAGACAGTAGAGATTGGCAGGAAGGATGGGTGAGAGAGAGAGAAGGGATGACATGCAGGATATGTCCCCGGCCAGAATCGAACATGGTCGGCGCCTTAGTGTGCTACACCACCAAGCACCCCATGGTGTGTGCTCTGAAACAAGGACCAGTTGAGCTCTGAGGTGGGAGCTCTGAGTGGGATTTGGAGGATGATGGAGGCAAAAGGGGAAAGAGCCTCAGATCCACAAAGTCCCTTCCAGGTGGCTGATGAGATATGTTGGCATGACTGCCATATTCTGATCTCCATCCCAAGCCCTTGCTTACGCCGGCAGACTGCCAAGAACCTTCTCCTCCTCCAGACTGGGGTGGTGAGACATGGTAGTGATGACGCCAGAGGCCTTGTTGCTCTCTGCACAGACAGGATGCTCTTGCCAGCAGACTTGGGGTCCAACATGGACGCTGTGGCGTGTACGGGCTTCAGCCAGAAGTCTTTGCGCTTTTTGAGATATTTCAGAACTGCAGTTTCTTTCAATTGATAGTTTAGACCTAGAATTGCCTTGTGTGTATCCCACAAAATAGATTCACTGTTATATGGACATTTTTGGAGATGAATTTAAGCAAAATTCACAAAGTTCCTGGGCATTCATTTAATAAAAATTTCCCATGGAAGATTTCTGGAAAATTACTGGAAAGTTTCCCACCCTTTGCAACCCTAATTTCAAGGGCCATGGTTAGAAAAATTGTGACAGCGGTTCTGTACTTTTTCTGAGAACTGTAAAGACGCGTTGAATCGGTTTGGTGCCAACTGAATATCAACTGCAACCATAGCAAATAATTGTGCATGATTTCACATCAGGGTTATAGGGTTATATATATACAGTATATATATATTATATATATATATATTAGTTTTTAAAGCATTTATAGAGCATTAATAACTGTCTCCTGATTGCAAGCTTCATATTTGGAAAGCACCAAATGAATATCGAACAATCTAAAACTAATGAGTTCTAACAGTTTGTAATGGTTTATAATTGAGTAATAAATTGGTTATAAGTGATTTATGAACTAATTATAAACCATTCATAAAAAAAGACCATGAAGCGTTACCTGAAACAGGTTCTAAAACAGGAACACCCTGTTTGATTCTGTCCCTTCAAAATCATATCTTTTCAAACATACCATGTGTTTATGGCGAGACTGGCAGCCTCAATAGACACTGATAATCAAATAACATGTTATGTTAGTCCAGGTGGTTGAATATGTATTCTCTGCCGTTCATATAGGGTTATAGGCTAACCCTAACCCTAAATACAGTATGTCAAGGAAATGTGACATTTGAGAACTAAAACTCTGTATGGTTGTCTAACATTTGCCGTAACAGAATAGTGAGTTCGGGGAAGAAAAATCAAAACACTTACCATTGTTATGAAACTTGAAATCCCCGACGAATTTGACATATTCATATGTAGGGGGTTCCTTTGGGTCGATGTTCCCTCTGGCTAAATGACAGCAGAACTCAACGTGCGTCTCACCTGAAAAAGCAACAGGTGAGTGTAAGTTGGCTTTTCCTCAACAAAACAGAAACATATTTTCACGAGGAGAAGTTGATAACCCATTCACCGTGTGTATTCACACAAGGCTCTACTGGCTCCTCCTTCTAATAGATAGAATCTTGAAGTCTTCATGGTGCACCATGATAAACTCCCACACGTTGACCTTTTAACCTTTGGGTGAAACTCTGACAGAGACAGTAAATCTTAACAAAACAAAAGACTGTCTCCCCCAAACCAACCACACACTACAAAAATAATATATATTATAGAATTACTTGAACACTACCTGATTACTTGAACACTACCTGACTACTACTAGAACACTACCTGACAATTGAACACTACCTGATTACTTGAACACTACCTGACTACTACTAGAACACTACCTGACTACTTGAACACTACCTGATTACTTAAACACTACCTGACTACTACTAGAACACTACCTGACTACTAGAACACTAACTGACTACTTGAACACTAACTGACTACTTGAACACTACCTGACTACTTGAACACTACCTGACTACTTGAACACTACCTGACTACTTGTACTGCATCATATTGCATTTCATCTTATTGTAACTCACAAACTGCACACTGATGTACTCAACACAGGGGCCCCGAGTCACAGTCCCATACGGAACTAGAAACTAGAAAGTCATTGGAGTGTTACGTCTGTTGCATTTCTACACAAAATTCGGCTGTTGTTTTTTATTTGAAACAGCAGGTGCCTCAAACAGAAACACAAAAGGCCTCCACAGAGTGTCACGGCGAGGGACTGTGGTCATGTTTTCCTTTAAGCTTCCAAACTAAATGTGTCGCTCCTCCGTTAGACTGAAAATAGACTGTCGTGGCATTGTCAGGAAGGCTTTGAATATCTCAGTGGCCCCGTGCCATTCAGACTAATGAGAACATAGGAGCCATTTATAGGAGGGGACACACAAAGGAAAAAAGCACTTCCTCATCAACCCCACTGTTTAACTCTATTCGCACTATCCGACCGCACCTGAAATCCTGGGGAACACTCTATTCTTTCAGTTTCCCTTTGGGTGACGCACCTGATCTTCTGTACCCTCCTTAAGTTACTCTAATGAACACTCAACCTGTAGCGACGTTACGATCACACTATCCATGAAGGAACAGCACAACATCTGTGTGTGTTGAGAGTGTTGTAAAATTGTTGCGTCCACATGTGTTTGTGTTTCCCTTGTGTTCTCCTCTATGTCATTCTACATCCAGGTGTTCTCTCTCTCTCTATCATTCTACATCCAGGTGTTCTCTCTATCATTCTACATCCAGGTGTTCTCTCTCTCTATCATTCTACATCCAGGTGTTCTCTCTATCATTCTACATCCAGGTGTTCTCTCTCTCTCTATCATTCTACATCCAGGTGTTCTCTCTATCATTCTACATCCAGGTGTTCTCTCTCTCTATCATTCTACATCCAGGTGTTCTCCTCTCTATCATTCTACATCCAGGTGTTCTCTCTCTATCATTCTACATCCAGGTGTTCTCTCTCTCTATCATTCTACATCCAGGTGTTCTCTCTATCATTCTACATCCAGGTGTTCTCTCTCTCTATCATTCTACATCCAGGTGTTCTCTCTCTCTATCATTCTACATCCAGGTGTTCTCCTCTCTATCATTCTACATCCAGGTGTTCTCTCTCTCTATCATTCTACATCCAGGTGTTCTCTCTCTCTATCATTCTACATCCAGGTGTTCTCTCTCTATCATTCTACATCCAGGTGTCCGTCAATTGTCCAATCACTCTCGTTAATCATCATTCCCATCCCATCCAATCAGAGGGACGCCCATCTACCAATCGGAGGGCTTTCCGTCTGTTGAAATGTTCCTCATTGTCAGTCGACTGGTTTTGTGTTTGGTTGTGTTTGGTTTGTTTGTCGACTTAGGGTAGTCTTAGGGTCTTTGTGTTATCTAGTACGTACAATTATTTGAGTCGTTTCTCTTGTTATTGTTAAACTTGGTTTGTCTGGTTTATTTGTTTTACATTGTTCATAGTTTACTTTGAGTTTGTTTTTGTCACACACTAGTCAGAGGAAACAGGTGTGTAGGTGAGAGACCCTTGGGTATACACTTCATCACGTAGACTCACCTCTGTTATATACATCAGGCAAAGGAGCGGATGTCGTAGGTATTAGGATTGTAAAATAGACACTTAGGGTTTTCACTTTCTTTTGGATTCCTCTGGGTTGGCACCGCTCAGTATCCCTGTTGTCCTGTGGCTTGTGTATTGTCACCATCACCACCGTCTTCGATAATAAATCGTTGCACTTTAGTTCTATTTGTTGTGGTTCATTATTAGTTTCCCCCCACAGTAAGCTGGGGTACATCCACCTTTTTGTTCGGCTCCCCCTCCAACCCCTAGACGTAGCGCCACAACAACTGGGAGTCGTAACAGAAATAAGAAGGAAGATTAAAATATAGGTGCAGAAATGGCCTGTTGCCTGTTGCCTGTGCCTGTGCAGATAAGATAGGATCATTATTCCAGATACAGCTTTGGACAGTAGTAACAGTAATTCTCTGGATTTGGATTTGTGGTTCTAAAACATAGAGTATGATGCTAGCGAATCCCACATCAGTCTCTTGGTCAGAAGAGCACCAGTGTCGCATAGGATTAAGGTCAGTGTCTCGAGCTCTAGATAGGGCAGTGTCGGGGATTACTAAAGCTACCATAATAGTGATTAAAACTCCTAATCACGCTGGGAGGGGAGATAGCTATTATTAGCTAAAGGACTAATCATAAGACCACACTCTATTTCAGGTCCCAGAACTATAGAAGTAGTGAGAGGCACACTATGAGCTCTGTCAGGTCCCAGAACTATAGAAGTAGTGAGAGGCACACTATGAGCTCTGTCAACACTGTGGTGAAAGCTGTGGAAATGTGAATACTCCATTATGGTACTTTGCACATTCCATATTTTTGCACATTTGTACATACCTCTTTTTGATATAGCCCCTAATGTATACATCTGTACACCATGCTGTACATAGCTATCTTAACTGTACATAGCTTACTACTATCCTGTATATACCTCTAACTACCGTACTTGCCATACTGTACCTATCAATTATCACTATCATGTTTTATATCACTTCTGGTTAGATGCTAAACTGCATTTTGTTGTCTGGTACTTGTACTCTGCAATGACAATACAGTTGAATCTAATCTAATCTAATCTGATCTAATCTGAATGCAATGGAATAGAATTTGAACACAGAGTCAGACTCTACTGTGTCCTGTTTTCCCTACTGGTGAAATAAAATGTCTGCCTGGGTTTGAGACTGCGGTGCGCTACTGGGCCATCGCATGGTTTGATGTATAATTCATGGGGATATCGCTCATAAAAGAAGTGAACTAGCCAACATCAAAAAGAAAGAAAGGTCACTGCAGCCTTGCATTGAATAAAGTCAAACTAAGCAATGTTACGTAAGGAGAAAAAAAACGACAATGACTTGTACAGCAACAACAAAAGCACTGTTAATAAAAAGGACTATTCGTTTTCCTTGAGCTTGACCATAGATCTACAGTATAGATAATACAGTACAGTCAAGACAATATATCTACAGTACAGACAAGCATCTAGTTTAGAGTGTCAAGTATTTTTCACATTTCTCCCACGCTGTATAAAATCAAATCAAAACTATTTAACAAGGGGTTACTCTGGTTTAACAAGGGATACTCTGGTCTAACAAGGGATACTCTGGTTTAACAAGGGATACTCTGGTTTAACAAGGGACACTCTGGTTTAACAAGGGACACTCTGGTTTAACAAGGGACACTCTGGTTTAACAAGGGACACTCTGGTTTAACAAGGGACACTCTGGTTTAACAAGGGACACTCTGGTTTAACAAGGGACACTCTGGTCTAACAAGGGACACTCTGGTTTAACAAGGGACACTCTGGTTTAACAAGGGATACTCTGGTTTAACAAGGAATACTCTGGTTTAACAAGGGATACTCTGGTCTAACAAGGGATACTCTGGTCTAACAAGGGACACTCTGGTTTAACAAGGGATACTCTGGTTTAACAAGGGATACTCTGGTTTAACAAGGGATACTCTGGTTTAACAAGGGTTACTCTGGTTTAACAAGGGACACTCTGGTTTAACAAGGGACACTCTGGTTTAACAAGGGACACTCTGGTTTAACAAGGGATACTCTGGTTTAACAAGGGATACTCTGGTTTAACAAGGGACACTCTGGTTTAACAAGGGTTACTCTGGTTTAACAAGGGATACTCTGGTCTAACAAGGGATACTCTGGTTTAACAAGGGATACTCTGGTCTAACAAGGGACACTCTGGTTTAACAAGGGATACTCTGGTCTAACAAGGGATACTCTGGTTTAACAAGGGATACTCTGGTTTAACAAGGGATACTCTGGTTTAACAAGGGATACTCTGGTTTAACAAGGGACACTCTGGTTTAACAAGGGACACTCTGGTTTAACAAGGGTTACTCTGGTTTAACAAGGGACACTCTGGTTTAACAAGGGACACTCTGGTTTAACAAGGGATACTCTGGTTTAACAAGGGACACTCTGGTCTAACAAGGGACACTCTGGTCTAACAAGGGATACTCTGGTTTAACAAGGGATACTCTGGTTTAACAAGGGATACTCTGGTTTAACAAGGGATACTCTGGTCTAACAAGGGATACTCTGGTCTAACAAGGGATACTCTGGTTTAACAAGGGACACTCTGGTTTAACAAGGGACACTCTGGTTTAACAAGGGTTACTCTGGTTTAACAAGGGACACTCTGGTTTAACAAGGGACACTCTGGTTTAACAAGGGACACTCTGGTCTAACAAGGGATACTCTGGTTTAACAAGGGATACTCTGGTTTAACAAGGGATACTCTGGTTTAACAAGGGATACTCTGGTTTAACAAGGGATACTCTGGTTTAACAAGGGATACTCTGGTCTAACAAGGGATACTCTGGTTTAACAAGGGACACTCTGGTTTAACAAGGGATACTCTGGTTTAACAAGGGATACTCTGGTTTAACAAGGGATACTCTGGTTTAACAAGGGATACTCTGGTCTAACAAGGGATACTCTGGTTTAACAAGGGATACTCTGGTCTAACAAGGGATACTCTGGTTTAACAAGGGATACTCTGGTCTAACAAGGGACACTCTGGTTTAACAAGGGATACTCTGGTTTAACAAGGGATACTCTGGTTTAACAAGGGACACTCTGGTTTAACAAGGGATACTCTGGTCTAACAAGGGACACTCTGGTTTAACAAGGGATACTCTGGTTTAACAAGGGACACTCTGGTTTAACAAGGGATAGGGTTGGACGGTTTCATGGTTAAACCGAAAACCGCAGTTTCTAAAAATAGCAAGGGTTTTTACCAAAATCGTCATAAAATAACAAATTATTATTATTAACATTTAATCACAACGTCATAAATTGCTATACATAATAAACGCCATAAAAGTGTGTGGTTGAAGATGCTATGAAAGAATGAGAATTAGGGAACAGTGTTGCCTAATTGGGAGGTGGGTGTACGTGGAATGGAATGAGGAACAGTACGACAATGAGCTTTGTCCTCTGACGTCCTCCTCCACCAGCCTCCTCTGGCACTGGGGACGGAGCCTTCATCGTGGCCGCACCTACTCTCTGGAACTCCCTCCCCATAGTGATCCGCAACGCCCCCACCCTGGACTCCTTCAAATTAGCCCTCAAAACACATCTGTTCTCCAAGGCCTTTGGCCCCTAGTCATTGTTTCAGTTTTGCTTTGTTTGTTTTCTGTTTTGTCTGTCCGATCATTCCCTTGTAAAGCGTCCTTGGGTTTTTTGAAAGGCGCTATATAAATTAAAGTTATTATTATTATTATCTGGCACAGTCTGGAGGGAGTGAAGAGGATACTCACCATCCAGGAAGTCAGCAGCGATGGAGTCGGTCATCAGCATGTGTGATGATAGCAGCTTATAGACCTCCCCGTGCTCACGCTCAGGGAGGAAATTCAAGATATTTTGGTCCACCATATCTGACTGTAAAAGAAAACACAATTTTGTGACTGTCATATCATGTTCAATTCGATGTTCGTTTCAAATTATATATAATGGGTCACTAAATGGTACGGTCAATGCCAAAATGATAATGAAGCACAAATCATAGAAGTCCCCGTCGAGTTGAAAAGTGTACACAGTTAGTATACTGAAACCATAATCTGACCCGTACAGAGTTAGAACTGTAGAATAATGTCATTGAAAGAATGAGTGGAAGCTTAAATTAATTAATTATTAAAATTACATTCCAATCCAATTGGGGGGCGGGCCACAGAAAATGTCCTGTATGCTTTATGAATAGTAAAACATGCATGTTTGTGTAGCTGTCACGTCTTGTCTGTTTTCTGGCGGATGATAACATGAATGCTAACGTCATCCTCGGGCTGTCACTTACCGGTAAATGGCCAATGAGTGAAGACACGCTGTCGGACACATATATGATGTTTCCATCTGTAGTCAACGCTATGAGGAAACCATCTAGAGCCTGGGAAGGAGAACAGCGTTATTAACACACTGGCTACTGTCATTGTTTCGAATATCATTCGTTTAAGGAGTGCTCCATGAGTGCACTGCTGGCATAATATTCTCTTACGGAGACGAACGTCACAGGACATAACAATACATATTAGACAAGAATCTTCCTTTCATTAAAAGCATTCTCTTATTCCGTGTCAACCGCCCAGGACCAGAGTTAGTAACATCCATTAGTTAATAAAGGATGTGTTTGGTTGGTTTGGGAGGAGGTC
This sequence comes from Nansenia antarctica, assembly GCF_963989245.1. NCBI lineage: Eukaryota > Metazoa > Chordata > Actinopteri > Argentiniformes > Microstomatidae > Nansenia > Nansenia antarctica. The sequence goes on along the minus strand of NC_137689.1, from coordinate 26,178,915 downwards.
AAAGTAGCCCTGAGCCTTACCTCCAGCATCAGCTGGGTGAACTCCTCGTTACTGAGGAAGGAAGGCTTCCAGTCCTGTCGGATCTCACATGAGTCGGTCTGTGCTGTGATCTCTGAAAGCAGACGAGAAGGGAAGGTTCAGGTCAATCAAGGGGACTGGTGCCAAACAGGCATCAGAAGGACCACTGACTCATATCTCAGATCGGGCTGCAATGGTCAAGATGTCTCAGAGTGAAAACACACAGACTATAGCATAGAAAGGAGAAGGGGTTTAAGTCATGTCATGTGGCAAACGTCCACAGCTGTGAGTGATTCTGACAGGAGACAAGCTCGGTAGAGAACAACGCTCCTCCAGCCTCCTAGTTCCTTCCTTCAACCCTCCTCCACCCTCCTAGTTCCTTCCTTCTACACTCCTCCACCCTCCTAGTTCCTTCCTTCTACACTCCTCCACCCTCCTAGTTCCTTCCTTCTACACTCCTCCAGCCTCCTAGTTCCTTCCTTCTACACTCCTCCACCCTCCTAGTTCCTTCCTTCTACACTCCTCCACCCTCCTAGTTCCTTCCTTCAACCCTCCTCCACCCTCCTAGTTCCTTCCTTCTACACTCCTCCACCCTCCTAGTTCCTTCCTTCAACCCTCCTCCACCCTCCTAGTTCCTTCCTTCTACACTCCTCCACCCTCCTAGTTCCTTCCTTCAACCCTCCTCCACCCTCCTAGTTCCTTCCTTCTACACTCCTCCACCCTCCTAGCTCCTTCCTTCTACCCTCCTCCACCCTCCTAGTTCCTTCCTTCAACCCTCCTCCACCCTCCTAGTTCCTTCCTTCTACACTCCTCCACCCTCCTAGTTCCTTCCTTCTACACTCCTCCACCCTCCTAGCTCCTTCCTTCAACCCTCCTCCACCCTCCTAGTTCCTTCCTTCAACCCTCCTCCACCCTCCTAGTTCCTTCCTTTAACCCTCCTCCACCCTCCTAGTCCCTTCCTTCTACACTCCTCCACCCTCCTAGTTCCTTCCTTTAACCCTCCTCCACCCTCCTAGTCCCTTCCTTCTACACTCCTCCACCCTCCTAGTTCCTTCCTTCTATTCCCACACTTTCTTTACGCAGTGATGTTCTGCACGCACACACGCCCCAGGTGACCAGCGTCCACACCACCTACCTTTTTGCTTCTGCAGGAAGTCGATGGTTCTCTGTAGGATGGTGGACTTGTCCATCTTGCGCGGATGGCCTTGGCCCTGCAGCATGGTGCAGAGCTCCTTGATGAGCACATTGAACTGGTCTCTTCTTTTCTTTTCCGACTTATTACGAGAAGCCCTTTAATCGAAAAGCAAGAAATATTTTGTGATATTATGTTTGCAAAGTTAACCATATACTGTGTTGGTACAGACACAGATTTATCAAGCAGTGCTGCTTGCTCAACAATATTAGCTCTTGCTTCATATGAATGAATCACAACCATGGTAATGAGTGACAGCTGGGAAGACAGTCCCTAGCCCCCTCCAAAAATAACAACTGACTAACAAAACAATGGACATTGTGTAATAAAAGAAAAATGCTGAAAAGCTTTGTCATTTATCTCATTGACAGTTTGTTTGTTTGTTTATTCTCCTCACACAAACCTTCAATAAAACGGCCACATCACTTCAGAAATGGCTGAATTTAGCAATGTAACGTTAGCTCTTTGGACTGCAGGAAATTAGCACAGTTGCTAACTAAAATGACGTGACTGAACGAAATTCGGCATACAGAGTCACACAGTAAGATGTTGTTTACGAATAATTAATTTCACCAGTTAACACAGCTAGCTGTATCCACAAATTTCAGAGTCAGATGCTCTAGCTAACCTTTGTCACAAGCAGCCTGCACTATGTGATTTGTATACTCTTGTGAAGAGAGCAGAATTGACCACTTTTATCAAGTTTGTCTTGGGAAGGGGGAGAGTTGGGATAAACCTTTTTATCCAAAAATATATGTAGACAGAAAGACCTCAACACAAAACAATAACTGAAGATGGCTGTAGTACTGGCCTGACAGAGCAACACCAGAGCAGATACAGAGCGTCTGGTGGGGTCATGGGTCACAGACGTCCAGCAGTTATCAAGGACAATCAAGGATTGTTGACCAAATACTAAACATGAGAGCGTGATTCAGACATTAGATGAATCTGTCACATTACTTCTGGGGCCCTGAAATAGGCTGACTAGGTATAACAAGTGTTGTCATTTCTAAATGGTGAAACCAATATATGTATATATGTGCACAAATACCATCTCTACTTCAACCACCCCAGCCCCACACACACACACACACACACACACACACACACACACACACACACACACACACACACACACACACACACACACACACACACACACACACACACACACACACACACACATACACATACACATACATACACACACACACACACACACACACACACAAATACCTTTTCGCCCTGTCTTTCTCATCTTCATCCATCAAATCGTCCACACAGCTGCTGGTGCTAGAGGGAGAGGGAGATGGGGGGGGGGTTAAGAGAAGTTGGAATGTAGTTTCTCTGAATATTCACCAATGTCATCAACAGACAGACACAGACCAGATGGATTCTAATCCTCCCTCTGCCCTACATCATTATGAACTGATATCATCATGACTTATAAATGACTTAGATATCTACTAAACTAGGGTCTCAAACTAGGAACCTAAAGAGGCAAACTTTTGTTATGCTGACATTTAATCATTTGAATTCGAAAGAAAACAAAAGTTCAGATAATTAGTAAGCTACTCTAGTGAATCTCTCTTGGACCAGCGTCAAGACACTTGCAATGGGTGGTTACACAACCAACTAGAGCTGTGCAGCATACTGGTTTTAGTTACACCAGTATGATCCACGCTGTGATATGGAATTTGATTATAGCGTCAAAGGCGTTGTTTTGCTCCTCTCGTCACGATACACATCAGATCATATGCTGCAACCAGTACTCAAGTTGTAAACAAAAATTAGGGGGGATGGTGGATTTTAACATATGGGGACAATTTTTGCATCCCCACAGTGTCAGTGACTCCAGTGTGACATAGCGTCAGTGACTTGGTAAAAATGTCATTGCATGTGTGCGCGCCCACCTCGCCCACAGTATTTTACTCAATATGTCAAAATGTTGAAATAGCAGTAATACCACGTTCATTGATAAAATAACATAAGGGATGGAAAGGGGGGATGGCAGTTTTAGAAGGGGGTTGATTTTGACCGTTTTTATTTCAGGGGGGGATGCCATCCCCCCTCATCCCCCCTCAACTCGAGTGCTGGCTGCAACCATTTCATTTATTATTTCACATAAATATAAGACGTTGTGCACTGGCACTATTGAAACTTTCTCATACATGCAACAGCAGAGACCAGCAGAATATCAGAGAACAGAGACTAGCACAACAAACTAGCAGATAATAGGCGTAAGACAAACTAGTGGAGAATTGACCTGAGGTTGACACTATATAATAATGACATTATAATTCATTTCCATGGAGACAGGACTCGATTCTAGGTTACAGGGGGATTGAGACTGGAGAGGAGAATAGTCTACTGTGTACAGGACTGAAAAAGTCTCTGAATGGTTAACAGACTTCATTGCTATGGTGACAGACAGACTTCTTGCCTACTCCTTATCAGATTATCTGCCTGTATTTTTTGTCTGCCAACGTGTGTATAGAACCCTGCATTTTGGGGGAATTAAAGACTATTCTTTTGGAATTAAAGACTATGTTTTTTGTCCCAGAGTCTTGCCTGCCTACATTACATCTACAACACACAAAGTATCGCCCTAGATAGCCTACATTGTATGAATGTCAGTATTACTTCTGTATACACACTCTATATGTAATAAGGAGAAGCAAACTGATATTAAAATACATTTTCAAAAAAGAGTAAAAAGGTGATGGTGTTGAAACTCACTCCCATTCTCTCCGGCTGGACGGACAAAGGCTGCCGAAGTCGGAAAGGTTGTCCATAATCACTCCCTCTCCCATCTAGGCCCTCTGTGAAGTCTGATGTATCCCATCAGCGCTAGCGCCACTGAAACCCCAGGGGAAATGCTACGGTACTGTTCATCTGCTGCCCACCTCCTCCTGAAGTCTGCCACAAAGATACAACAATCTGTAAAGGACAACAAGAAAGTGTTGATGTAAATACATGTTAGTAAGCTACTCTAGTGCAGCATGCTTTCCTGAGGCATATCCGTTACTCCCACATCTGATAATTACCAGGGCTGCCAAGTTTCACCAAAAGTTTGGAGTGAGATTTTTTGGCGGTGGAGCGACCCAAAACTGTGCACGTTTTGGCAGCGGCGGCCCCTCTCTCCCACCCAAATATTTGTGCTAGTTTCCTGCAATTTTACATGTTGTTCATAATAAACCAGCACAAGAAATGAAAATAATTAACATTTTATAAAACAAGAAAAAAATTCAGACAATATATCATATTTATGAAATCTTAATAAACAAATACAGTAGCCTACAGACTCTAAAAGAAAAATTGGCCCCATCAACAGGACTCAGCCCCTTGGTCAGCAGCAGAAAGACCCGTGGTCATCATCTTATATACAGTATATATATATATATATATATATCTTATATACAGCTCATAGATGGTTATCATGTTATACAGTACATACCAGGGTTTTTCCTGGGTCAGAATGAGGGCTTGGTGGGTGATTTTACATTTTTTTTGAGGGACCCCCAATTGTTGTATTTGTATTGTAAATTGTAATTATTAATAATAATTATTATTATTAATGTACCTGGTTATGTTACAGTAGAGAAACCAAAAACTGTTACCAAAACTGAGTATTTACTAGCTAAGATTGGCAAAAGATTTGCGTGGTGCAACCGAAATTAGTAAACAACTACAGTAGTTTGAAACTAGCTAGTAACAACTAGGGGTTTAGTAACGACTAAATGCCTGCATTTAGTAATGACTTACGCCATATTGGTGCAACCCAGTCCAGTAGGCTACCAGATACGATGTTGTAATGTATGCACATATTTTGCTACCACGGTTGCCAGACGGAATTGACAATGTCCAGCCCAACCGGTCTAAAAGCTGCCGAATCCACCCGTCCAGTACCAAAAGTAGCCCAATCTGGCAACACTGCTTGCTACGTTCTTGCAGCTCGCGTGAAAACAGGTTCTTCCATCAGCGCTCGCCTGCCGCTTCGATTGCAGACTCAAGTTAATGCGCGTGCAGAAAGATGCCACGAAACTCATGTCCGGTAGGTTTCTTTCAAGGAATTTCAAAAATAAAAGTCCCGTAAAACAATTTTTATTTCTCGCCGTGAGAGCGTGAGAACTGGTTGAAATGCGTGAGTCTCACGGCGATTGCGTGAGACTTGGCAGCTCTGTAATTACACTAGCCTAGCATAGCCTAGCATAGCATAGCCTAGCATAGACTGCATAAAACTGCAGTATCAAGTGTTGATAATTTGTTACCGTATGCAAAGATGGCTAGTGTAAAACATTATGGGTGCTGGTTACTTTTACAGCCGTAACACCCCAATTCATACTTAAACGGTCTCAAAGCTACATGAAAGTAAGAACTGTACAAAAACTGTGCAATTCTATCATACAAATATACTGTCTGTATTGGTGATAATATAGGCTACAGTGGGGGAAATAAGTATTCAACACAACAACACGTTTTTTATTCAACATATTTCCATTGCAGCTATTCACATGAACATTAGACCAGATATTGGTAATAAATCAATACAATTACACAGCTAAAGAAGTTGTAACATTCCCCCCCCCCAAAAAGCCAAGTGCAATAAAGTGGAATGACACAGGAAAAAGGTATTGAACACAGTAAGAAAAACACTAAACCAGCTTACGCCCCTTACGAATTCTCCTACCTGTGCTAATAAGAATCAGCTGGGTTAGTGCATGTGGGTGGGTAAGTACTTCCACTCTTTGAAAAAGGGTTTCTCACCTCAGAATGCAGTAAACAAATCATTTGTCACCAAGCTTTCCTACAAGAAACATCTCATGATGGGTAGAGGCAAAGAGCTCTCCCAGGACCTTTGCAACAAGATTGTTGAGCAGCATAGCAATGGCACTGCTTACCAACTGATTTCTCAACTCCTAAATGTCCCTATCAGCACCATTGGGGCCATTATCAGCAAGTGGAAGGAACATCACTCGACCATCAATCGGCTACGTACAGGAGCTCCTCGCAATTCTGACCATGTGTAGTTTTATTGAGTTAATACCAATGTCTGGTCTGTGTGAGTGACAATTTGAAAGAGCGTCATGTCTTTGGTCTGATATCAATGGACGTGACAGAAGAAAGGGAAGAGTGTTAACATCAACATATAGGCCTTGGTCTACCATCTGGGCACAGCAATTCAACACCAAGGAAGCATTATGTGCGGGAGGAGCTCCTCTGACCTAGAAAAATCCCAGAGGCAGAGACACCTCTTTTGATAATCTTCAATAACAAAGACAGTGAAAGAGCCAACTCATTCACCTCCTCAACATAACATAAAGGAAGCTTCACCACGCAGAGCAAAAAACCTCTGGGAGCTCAAACAACCTTTATCCGTTTGCGAATGTAGCCCTGACAGAAAAGTTATCCTACTTGGGCTACAGTGCTTAACAACCAGGTGTCAGCCCGCTAACCATTAGCCTACATGGATGATAAAACAAGAAGAACCATTAGGCTAATTGGTTCATGTGTAGGAACAGGCTGGTCGGGCGTGGACCCTGAGGTCTCCATGAACGCTAATCACCGTTTCATTGAAACTCTGTCTGGAATGTTTGCCCCATCAAAGCCTCCAAATCTCAGACACCCTCCGTCGTTTTGTCAGATGTGTGTTTACCACAAACTACACAGTAAGTCCATCTATTAACATTCAGATTCAGGTTCAGATTCAATTTAATTGTCATTGACAGAGTACATGTACAAAGACAACAAAATGCAGTTCGGCATCTGTCCAGTGCAATAGTGCATAGTGCAAAAGCCATAAAGGTATGGACAGATATGTAGGCTATGTATGTAAAGGTATGGAGAGATAGTACAGTGTGATACGTACAGACAAGGGAGAAGATATGTACAGTTAAGATATGTGTAGTATGATATGAACAGAACAAGGGCAATTTATATTAATTAATACAGTATAGGGTTAGAGTATGTAGCCTACAGTGGGCAAAACAGCAGTGGTGCAAAAGCGAAGTTAACATTCTTCTGGATCCAAATAAAAACTTGTATTCCAAACTACTACTCCACGCTGACATGTTTCCAATAACCTAGCATGGGGGACAGACACATCATTTTTTCCTTCCTTTTGTGGGCTGGAAATATTTCAGAAAAATGTATCTATCAATTATTGTAATTATAATCGGTGGACATTTTTCCGTTCATTACTGTTCTCGTCTGAGAATGGTGACTCTGTGCCTGTTTCCACTGGGCTGAAACCCAGTTTCTATTCCATATGTCCATTCAGTGACATACAGGAGTGGCCAGCTTGGATATTACTACATCTTAAAGAACTCTAACTCATCTAAATGAAACCCATGTGCTCAAGCGAGGAAGAGTAAAATAAATAGTTGTAAACTGATGCGCCGTAAAAATATTACATTTCCCTCTACAAACAAAACATTGACCATCATACAAAATGTCAGCACTAGACAGATAGGTCTAAACTAGGCCTACAGTAAATCCCTTTATGGTATTCTTTACATTTTCAGATTTATATTTATGTAGGCTATTAATTTATGTAATCAAATGTAATGTAGGCTATTCATGCAGTTTTCATCCACATGAAAATCGTGATCCTTGATCCTTGATCCTGAGCCTGCAATAATTCTTGAGCATGATAGCTCCCTTCATTACTGTTAGTGTTCATTTAACTCAAAGATTACACGTTTAGACATAATTGATACCTGCTACTTGATACTGTCTTTGACACAGGCATGCTATAGTATAATTGGGTTGGCTTTCAGTCACTATGTTTTAGCAGCTGTTGAGGTAAAGTCGATAATTGATTTGAAAACCCATCATACAAATAAGAAATAGGACCATGGGTAGAATGATAAAAGGTCATGGCAGAAGATAAAAGCTGAAGTAGAGAAAGACTTTATGCAGAATAGAACAAGGTTCTGAGATACCAAAGCAACAGCTTCAAATTAATCTCAACAGAGTAATGTTCGGCCTAGGTCTTGGGTGACATAGGATACCTCCCCACAGCATTTTACTAACCAGCAAATATCCATTACGTTATGTTAACACACGAACACAACAACAGTGGTTGGCTTGAAAAAACAGCACAAGATAGTTAGTTTGAGAAATCTGACGCTTGGTTAAATTTGACCTGACCTGCACCAAGTCAATCTAGACCACAGACACTTAATGTACCCTTCACAAAGGGACAGAGTGGTTACAGAGGGACAGAGGGTTCTATAAACCCGCAAGAACACATTTTCAAGCCTAATGACAGCATGTTCCTTTCAGAGCTATGAATTTGGTGAGAGGGCGTCTTTCTATTTGACAGATGTAGCCCCCATACAAAGACCATAGAAACTGATTCAGTGAAAAAAGGAAGTTGACTTCCATTTTTGGGATGTTTTGGATTCCTCATGTCTTAATCATTATCAGGTAGGACATTGGTCCAAAGCAGACTTGAGTTAGAATTTTATTGAAAATCAGGCTATACAAATTCCACAAAATGAAAATCGCCATTTTAGGTACAATCAATTTGCTTATTTCTCAGGGATGAAACTGAACTACAAAGATTATGCAATGAATAGCCTACATAGGCCTATCTTATCTGTTTCTTACTACACAAACCATTTTCAATCTGAGATGGTGAGTGGCTTGAACATATTCAAGTTCAAGTTCATGACCAATGTTGCACATATACACCACAAGGACAATGAAGAGGAATCTTCTCATTAGAATCATACCGCCACCCATCTGAGTATCTCCACCCCCGGCTTTTTTTTCCACCACCAACTATGTTCAAGGTTATCAATACCACTTACTATGTTCAAGGTTATCAATACCACTTACTTCGTTGTGAAGTCTTGTGAAATGCAAAGTCAGGTGCACAAAAAGGAAAAGAGAAACGAAAGATTTAACATGAAAATAATTAGTTAATGGGCAGATTTCTAAAGAGATACGATGATGTAGTGGTTGAAGCAGCAGCAGCAATATTTGAATATCATTTCACAACTTAACATGCTTCGCAACAGTGAACTTATCAGTGACTTTGCTTTTGTTTCCTTTGTTCTGCTCTTACAAAGGCAATACGGCAATACGAGTAAACTGGGTTAGCTAGCTAGGTACCGTTAGCTCAGCTGTCTCGTCCAGCCAGTATCTATCTCATCTCAAGTTGTGCAAAGAAAGAGGCGTTCCCCTGGCCTCTCTTCTTCAGCACTACGGGATGTTAGCTAACTAACCTCAGGAGTGGGGTGTGGGGAGAAGAAGCTCATTTGGCTTTAAAGCGACAGACACAAAAACAGTCTGTCGATAAAAGGACTGGAACAGAGGGGTATAGAGGCATGCTAGAATGCCTTTAGATTCAAATCTGAGCTGGCCACATGTCGAAGTGTCCTTGGGCAAGACACTGAACCCCAAAATTGCTCCCAGCGAGCGGGCCAGGGCCTTGCATGGTAGCTTGCCGCAGTTGGTGTGTGAATGTGTGTGTGAATGGGTGAATGAGAGGGTGTTGTAAAGCGCTTTGGAGCAGCTTTGGAGCAGCTTTGGAGCAGCAAAAAAGGCGCTATATAAGTGCAGTCCATTTACCATGACAAATAATGAGCACAATCCACTCCTCCCCTAGAAAGTTCTTCATTTAACGAATTCCATTAGTTCACAGAAGATTGACATGCAAACATTAAAAACCTATAGAGGACAGCAGAAGATGACATCAGTCTATATTTGCTGACATATACAGTATATGTCATACATATCCCCCACTATATTGTAATTTACTGCCCGTCATCACCATTTATTGCAGAAGAGACGTCCGTCATGTTTCTGTGACCTGTCTAATGTTAGCCTACGTATGTTGCCATGTTACGTTGCAGTTGTCATAGAGAGCATAAGAATTTACAAGTCTCTCTTTCTTAACTCACTCACTTAATATACTGATAGCAACGTGTGCTCTGGTAGTCTAGATATCCCACTGTGTAGTAGACTTCACTTTGTGTAGTGGTGCATGTTGGTATAGGCTCCTGCTAGATTGCATTACAGGTTTGGCTTATAAGAAGTAAAATCTCATTTCACACCTGTCTGCAGCAGCAGCATTGAGGTATACCCCACTGTGATGTCGGTGTGCTCCTACTAAACACAGCCCTACTGTATCTTCTTTCTGTCAAAAAACCTGTTCTTTTGCCAGAGGTGTAGAAACCTCTGCTTTGTTGATCTGTAAGATGTTTGAACTGTCGCTTTGTGGTTTTGTTATTGTGGAATTAGAAACTGTTTGTTAAACTAGGCTACATTGCAATGTAGTAATACGTTAATACTAGGGGTGCAACGGTTCTCAGTTTTATATTGAACCGTACGGTTCGCCATCCACGGTGTCGGTTTTTCGGTTTATGCTGCGTTCCATTGAAAGTCGGAGGTTGAGTTTGTCTGGAACGCAGTTGCTTCTTGTTCAAATGTTTGTTCATGGCAAGCGGAGTTGAGAACATGGCAACAGTTTGAGGAAGCCCCGGATTGCTACAAATCTGCGTTGTGGGGTCATTCATTTCGGTTTTGGCATTGAATACAACAATGAGAGAACGGAAACAGTGAACAGAATTGTTACTGCGAGCATTGCTTCACACGTATCGTATATGGGCTACCAGCTGTTATGGCTAAAGTGCACTTTAAAGTGGTCCTCTGTGGCTCAGTTGGTAGAGCATGGTGCTAACAACACTTAGGTTGTGGGTTCGATTCCCGCTGGACCATATATACTGAAATGTATGCACTCACTGCAATGTAAGTCGCTTTGGATAAAAGCGTCAGCTAAATGGCATATATTATTATATTACTTTTACTTGTATTTCTTCCTCTCCTATACCAGTAGTCAAGGCTACACTCAACCGCTTGGGTGGCCATGTTTAACGTGTAGACAAAACATTATAATACATTATAGTGTGATATTATGTGGTTCTAGCCCAGCCTCTCTCACTGCAACATCCATATTCCTCGCATTGTTACATCCCTAGTTAATACAATGTTATTCGTGTTTACAGCATACTTTACACAGGTATATAGCAACTTGGTTAAGCCTGGCCCCAAGATTGTAATGTGAATCTTTTCATTTGTTGAAATGAGTTGAAAATATAGGCTTCCAATAACTGCCTTTAAAAGGCCCAATATGTCACATTCAAGCTTTCTAAAGGCTTCCTATTGGTTGTAATGGTAAATGGACTGCACTTATATAGTGCCTTTTTTGCTGCTCCAAAGCGCTTTACAACGGCCTCTCATTCACCCATTCACACATACATTCACACACCAATGGCGGCAAGCTGCCATGCAAGGCGCTGGTCCGCTCACTGGGAGCAATTTTGGGGTTCAATGTCTTGCCCAAGGACACTTTGACATGTGGCCAGCCGGGTCTCGAACCGCTGATCTGCCAACCTTGTGATCATTAGACGGCGACTCTACCTCCTGCGCCACAGCCGCCCCTAGTAATTACTATGCTTAGGCTAATTGGTAGCGATCAGGGAATTAGCTATAATTAATTAATATATTAATTAATAATATTTCAAACACTATTTTGGTCCGGAAAAAGTGCCAAACACAACAGCTAATGTCTGACAGTGCAAGTCCATTTCCAGGGGGGGGGATTATATTATTATTAGGGAGGATGTTGTTGTTTCTAACTGAACATCACCGCAAAAGCCGGTGGTGGCAACCCGCAAAACGCCCTGCTCCTTTAAGCAGCTTCCAGTGGGCTGTGCATCCACCAGTAACGTCATGTCCCTCCATTCACTGGGGCCTCACCATCATAAAAGGTGTGAGTCAGTAAACAGGAATTGTGAATGAGTAGCTGACTTTAAAAACCAAGCATAAAATAAGGGAAGTGGACTGGAGGTTGAGAGAGAGGCACTCTTTAAAATGTCCATTTTGGACAATTTCTATTATTATTATTATTCGGGAGGATGCTGTTGTTTGGACATTTCGCCACAGTGGCAGATTTCCAGCAAACTTACGCCCTTGCACATTTAAAGACATACTGGTAATTGTTTGCTTAGACACTTTTCCATATGTTTGACCAGAAGTCAAAGCCGTTGCTTATCTTAATCTTATGATGGAAGATAGTTGAGAAATGGATTTCTGATTTCATTTCCCATACTCATTTTTGCTTTCATTTGGCCCCCAATTTTACATGCTCTGATGAATTTCACATCTGGATCCTCCTGGGTCCTTTTACATGGAACTGCCTTTAGGTCTCTGTGACATCATAGGAACAGTGAATGGCCGGGTGTTCTTCTTTTCTTACTGTAGAGTTCAGCTGAACATGTTTAGATCCAGTTATAAGCCAAACATGCTAACCAAAAGTTTATCAAAGTGGGGATGCTGGCTGGGTGGCGTAGCTCACTAAGGTCCATGTTTCGTAATCACAGGGTCCCTGGTTAGATTCTGGCCATCAACCTATCCTGCATGTCATGCCTCCTCACTCTCTCATCCATCCATCCTGTGAATCTCTACTGTCTTGATGCCCAATAAAGCGGAAATGCCCTTAAAAATAAAATAAATAAAATAAATAAACTGAACCCATGTTAAAGACTTTAGAGGCAGCACAGTGTCATCATCCTCCAACTTTGGAATGTTTTATGGAAAGCGGTTAACAAATAAAATGTATTATTATTAACCTATTAGCCTATTATTATCATATGTATTCTATATTATGATTTTTTTCTTACCTGCACAGGAGCAAAAGCATGGTAAATCTGACCCTTTAGGTTGATATTTGCTTATTTGACTAGTTGTTCACAGGACAACAATACAGCATACCTTAAACAACAAAGACCTACATGGCAGAGTTGCCAGAAAGAAGTCTTTCCTATTACCTCAACACAAAATTAAGCGTCTGAAGTATGTAAAAGAAAACCTTGAGAAACCTGAAGCCTATTGGAAGAATGTGCTTTGGACTGACAAAACCAAAATTTAACTTTTTGTCCACAACCAAAGAAGGTATGTTTGGAGAAAAAAGGGTGAAGCATTTGTAGAGAAGAACACCTTGCCACGGTGCCGAGGTTGGGTATTCCAGCAACACAATGACCCGAAGCATACCTAACACAATCAACCATGAAGTACCTCCAGGAAAGATGGATGAAGGTTTTGGAATGGCTATCACAGTCCCCAGACTTGAATATTATTGGAAATCTGTGGAAAGATCTCAAACATGCCATGCATGCAAGAAGGCCGAAGAATATTTCTGAGCTAGAGGTGTTCTGCCAGGAAGAATGGGGAAAAATTCCCAAAACAAGAATTCAAAGACTCTGAGCTGGCTACAGGAAGCAAGTTTGCAAGTGTTACAAAGTACCAGCTGACAGGGTTCCCAAACTTTTGCACAAGGCCTTTTTCCTTGTTTTATCATTTTGAAACTGTACAAAGTAAACAATTAAATAAATAATAATCTTGCTATAAAATGTGATGAAATGTGTCATGTTTAACTTTGTACCATTTAGGCTAAGCCTAGAGGTTAGGTTTGCTTCTTTCACATATTCATTGTAAAAGGAATTTTGACTAGGGGTGCCCACATTTTTGCACCCCACTGTATGCAGTGTAGAGGTATCAAATTATTTATTTCTAATGAAAATAACAAAAACATAATTTGATTAGGGTTTCTATTGGTTCACACATCCAAGGTTACAAACCAAAAACAAGGATCAAAGACAGCAAAGGAGTAATAATTGATTTGACAGAATCAATGTGCCTCTCCATGATTACACTAGCCAACTAGCCACTGTAAAGGAAACACCAACCTACACCGCCATTGGTTCCTTGAGCAAAACAATGGGAGAGAAATTAACACTCAATAACCTCCTTCAACCAAGATCCACTGAGGTGAAGAATGGTTGCATCACACCTCATTCTCCTGAAAAAATCTGTGCATCCCTTACTTAAAAAAAAAAAAAAAAATCACAACCAAATATTTGATTCATAGTATTTCATAAACTACATGGATAACAATCAAAGCAACATTGACAGTGTAGCAAGGTGATGTTCCATAAGTGCTGTGTAGCAGTAGCATGTACATTGCTTCTCAAGATGTAGATCTAAATAGTCAACTAGACCAGAGCTTGCTGAAAGCCTTATTGTCATTTTCATATTCTCCGATTCAAAGAATTGAAAAAATCATCCCATGATATTGTGAAAAATTGTTAGGCTATTTAATAACCTGACATTACTGCAAATTCTAAAAGCACCAAGCTGTTCTGGTGATGAGACCTTGCTGTGACAGATACTGCACTGGCGTGGACTTCAAGAGAATGATTAACTACGTTGAGCAAATATGGCACGCATTCGTCCTTTTAATTTAAATACTTTGACAGCTCAATCAATCAATCCAAAATGGAAGTAGGCTATATTGTCAAACCTACAACCTTACAAGCGTTCTAAATGATCATTTAAGTGACATTAGAAAAATGACATAAAGACGTTACATACCATAAGAATCGGACTTGACTTGTGTTGACTTCCAAGATCCTTATGTCACTTTTTCCCGTATTCATTTTCCGATCTACATACTGTGTGCAACTCACGCAGAGCCCAAACCGCAAAAGGGACATTTCATTGACTTACAAATGCTGCCTATGGTTAAAAAAAAAAAAAAAACTCGATTAATAACTTCAGTAACACTCCCTAATCCTATCGGTATATATAGACCAAAAAAATCAAAGAGTACTCGTTTTCGGGTTAAGGTTCGGTCTGTTTTCCCCTTCCACACTCAACATCCTCCGTTGGCCGTCCCCGGTAAACAGCGCGAGCCGCTGTGAACAGGGAAAGTAGGTCAGTCGGTAGCTCAATACTTAGCTAACGACATCATTAGCAACCGGCTGTGCTACACCACACGGACTTGTGTACATTATGTACATACAATGATGGAAACATAAAAGACAACTAAAGCTCGTGCAATACAAACACTGGCATGCCATAGCCTTATTTCGAAGAGGCGTTTGGATTAATGTGACTGATGAAACGCATAGATAACAGGGAGTTGAGCGAGGGGGCGTGTTATATCTATAGGGTCGAAAGGTTGCTCTGAAATCTCTGTACACATGTCAATGACATGTTTTAATCAAGGCAATCTGATCAGCTCTATTACCTGTAACCAACGCATTGGGATACCAAGGCGAATGTTTGTTTATGAACAACAGGATGACTGCAAAAGCTATTGACACCAGGTCATGTTTGATTCTTAGGGGAAAAAGGAGTTCTACCTCCCAAAAAGTGTTCTTCACTGTGAGAGAACCCATTTTTTGGGTTCCATCAGAGAGTTCTACATGGAAGCCACACAACAGTAACTCCAGAGAAACCCATTTGGGAATCCCTTTTTCCAAGAATGAGGGCTTTGGCTCCAAAGTTTCAAGACCAACAGGATGACTGACATTGCAAAAGCCATGTCCACTGAGGCCACGTTGGGCCAATCCCCAGAAAATCAGTAGCCATTGCCTCACTATGCTTAGTCCTGAGGGTTTTTGATTGATTGAACAATCGTTTCCGAAATGTTTAGTACATTCATGTTTTTTTTCATCATCTCCATTTAGGCCTTAAATACTCTGAATCGTGTGCCCCACTCAATTAACATGCCATTAATTCTCAAAGCACATCACATAAGTGACAACTTTACATGTCATTAGAATGACATGAAAGATGCAATGCTAAGTCACACACATTCCTATAACACTTATTCAAATATGTCCCGCAATGGGCTACCAAGGCGAACTTAAACAATTGTTTTTTCATGACCGTACACATTACAAATAATGCATTGCAATGCTTAGTCATGCATAAGCGTATGTATTTGATAATATATTTCTTAAATGTACGGTTTGCATTCGTTTCAGGGTTACACAGAAAGGCTAGCCTACAGCACAACAGATTAAAGCCACCAACTCACAAACATTTGAATGAAGAAGCCTCCCAAAGCCATTAGAGCCAAACATATTAACTGGCAGCAATACAGTGTTATTACTCTGTTTATCTGAAATAATGAACTGAAATTACAAATGACTGATTACACATATCTTGAGCACGTTTCGATTTCAAACTAGTATGTTAATGAATAACTAGTTAGAGACATGACTTTCTTCCCTGCATGTGGGGCTTTCTATTCCAGTACCATTTCCATATCTTGTTGTCTCAGGGACCTGGACACATCTCACCTGTTCCTATCGTATATATGAGCTTCCTCTCTGTTGAATGAAATGAAAAACACACATATGTATGTGACTCATACAACTAATAATAACAGCACAAGGAAGAGGATGACTGTTAATGGGAAGAGAACACAATACTTATCAGAGATAATAGATTCTAAATCTGTTCCATCGAAATCGATTTGTCACAAATTCTAATAGCTCAGTCTGATTCAAATGTTTTTAAAATGAGACAAGACGAGACAAATCGTTGTGGTGTTGAAGACCATATTGGATAAGACTACAGTCATAGGAACATTTTTTTTTTTTTTTTCAAAACACATGCAAAAACAACTTCTTTTGTCATACAAATACATTTGCCATATATTGTGTATATTTTCTGATTTAATGTTGCTGCTGGTCCAACTTCATCATCAGACTAATGTTCTTTGATAAAGCAGGTGAAAGCTGTCAGCTACAGCGTACTGTAGAGGGTAAATACATTGGGTTTGATTGAATATGAGGAGAGTGAATATGAGGAAAGTCACCAATTAATTAAACAATGTGGGAGCCTATTAAGGTGACCTATTTTTAATTGAAATCTTTGACTTTCTTTTTATCAAACATGCATAAATAATAACTCAATTAAATCAGAGGCTTGGAGGCAGTGAATAGCCTTTGTATTTTACAGCTATAATTTCTCCGTATAATCTGCATGTAGTGACAAAATGGGGACATTTGGGTCATTTACCACTGCTTTAACATGTCTATACATGTCTGCTCAAGGATATAATTACGTCATATTATTATAATATTATTAATAAAACTATTTGCAGTGATACATACCTAATTAATATCAAGGGAACATAATGAATTGCAATTATGTTTCTGTTTTTACTGTTAATTAATTAAGTTAATTACTGTACATTTTAGAGGTGAATGTTCCTTCATTATTCCTGAGAATTGTCTACCAAAAATATGACTGTTTTGCATTGTTATCTTTGTGTACACTGTTACCCTCCAAAAAAGCATCAGTAAATCAACTCATAAGTTACCACAAGATTCTATGGCGACGTGATGTTTGTACACATTCTGTATGTTCTAGATATTCCCGCCACAAGAATATACCTGATAGCTTGAGCCCTTTCACTTAACTAGCCCTGGTAGCAGTAGTACGTTTGGGAAGTAAATACTGTCTTTGACATTAAGATAGACTGCAGCAGTGGCAACTAGGAAGTGTTTGGTTCACCGCTGAATTTTCATGTTGTAATATTTGATTTAGCCTTTGGCTTTATCATAACACAGAAGGATATCATTGTTGTGCTCTATACCTCAACACACCTCTACACTCTCTCCTGACAAAGAAAAGACTGAGTCAGAATCTCGTGACACACCTGTACTTCTAGGGGACCCCACCCTAGATGTGCAACTTGACTGGGATCATTGAAGTCAATGAAACAGGATAGGTTTTTCTTTTTACTTTATTATCTTACCTGACCCCCCTACCCTTATTGTTTTGCAGGCAATGACGCAAATGCTAATCTGGGGGCCAGTAAACTAAGCCATACTGTATGTTTGGTTGCTGCCTCGAAGAATTTATAGATGACTTGTTAGGCATCCAAAGATTGAGACAAATGTTTCAGTACCCAGTTGAAGTTTTATCTTTACAAATAAGAATTTTCATGACCAACATCACAGGGTGTGTTTTCAACATGACATAGGGGTAAACGCACAACACACAGCATCAGTACAATTGAACTGAAGAGCCTATTTTTGATTGAAATAATGTTACAAGCTCCCATTGACTCTTACAGTGTGCTTGCTTGAAACAACAAGGCACTCACGGTCATCAGAACACGAGTGGAGGATGGTCACAGAGTACAGAATTCCATGACGATGCTGCTGCTGTATCACTAAGAAAAAATCTTGTTCCGACGCCAGCGGCCAACAAGTCTGAGGCATATATGATTCATAAAGATCTCCCACATTTTACTGCATTATTCACTATCCGCCTACGTACAGATTAGTTACTCTCTCTTATCTAGGTCAGGAGATTGGATAATGGGATGACACTCCGTTTTCATAAACGGTGTAATAAATGGACAGACTGTGACGTGTTTCTCTCTCCTCTACGTAAGCCCAGCTGTTGGCTTTAGCTCTTCTTTTTTTTCTTTTTTTTTTACATTGCTATCAATGAGATGTTGAGCCCCATTGCCTCTAGCAGGCATCTGTGATGTCGATGTCGGTGATGTCATCACAGCCCTCCTCTGAAGCACTGGCTGTCATTAATCAGGCTGTGGTACTGCCGTTCTCTCCGTGTTCCCATGGAAACATTGTGTGGTGGAAATGCATGTGGTCCTCTTTTTCCATCAGCAAACGCAGTCCTGTCCCTCAACCCACTGACTCCAAGCAGAGTACTATAGGTCCAAACCCCACCGACTCCAAGCAGTGTATCACAGTTCCAAACACCATTGGAAGGTAAATCTCTGAATGGTTTGAAGACCGACACGACTAGGGATTCACTTTCTAGTGCTTTATGCAATCCAACTTGTAATCTGAACCTTGCTATACTGTTGAAGTTCAGTAAAAAACATGCTCACGGTTTATACAGTATATTGCCAATCAAAGTTGATCAAATATTTAGGTTTCATTTTGAATTGAACAAAATCATCAGTAAAAGGTTCTGAATGTTCTCCACATTTCTTAAGGGATAACTTTAAATATTTGACGGTACAGCACATCCATATGCCAGTCAGAGATGTAGGTATTGTTATCTTCAGACACCGTTGACCATTCTGAGAATAGCCAGCATGCTAGTTGAGAACAGATGACAAGTCTAAAAATCACAAATCAAAATGTGACATTGGGAATGGGAACATTTTTAGAATTCACTTCATACTCACATTCCAAGTCCAGATAAGGATAATGATTGTGATAGTATAGTAGTTTTACTTACATCAGACGAATGCACTAAGTCGCTCTGGATAACAGCATCTGCTAAATGACTTAAACGTAAATATCATGCTGGTGTCATATGCAGCTTCTGTAAATATAATAGATTGGAGTGCTTTATTGTGACCTGACATGCATGCATGCCTTACTGAATGCCACTACTGCTGGTTGTACACACGCCTGGTCAATATGAACACTCAATTCCCCTTTGCACTACTGCTGGTTACAAATACTACCTTTGCACATACCAGATTTATGCACATTGCACTCTTTGATAAAGCCTCTATTTATACATCTGTACATACCATACTGTACATAGCTACCTTAACTGTACATAGCTACCTTAACTGTACATAGCTACCTTAACTGTACATAGCTCATAACTGTATATACCTCTAAACTACCGTACTTGCCATACTGTACCTATCACTATCATTGTGATGTTTTATATAATGTTTTATATCACTATTTGCACTTCTGGTTAGATGCTAAACTGCATTCCGTTGTCTGGTGCTGGTACTCTGTAATGACAATAAAATTGAATCTAATCTCATCTCATCTAATGTCAACTGAATAGATACAGAGGTCATGCACTGCTTAAAAATAAGTCAATTTGTTTTCTTTCTGCAAAATCATGAGTGATACTGTAAGCTGTAAGAATAGCAGTTGACAAAGAAATAGGCCATCATTAGGTGACAAAAGATCCATGTCTAAAGGTGAGTCTGCAAACAGTAAGAGCAAAACCATAGACAATTTAGCAGGCTCGTTTAGAATGTCAGTTTATGATTGTATTCAATATTGCAGCCCACACCCTTTGGAACAATCTCCCAAACCTCATCAAAGAATCCAGCAAACACGGTCCCTCAAAACCCATCTTTTCAAACTTGCTTTTGATATTTAGCCTAACTATTCTCTCCATGGAATGTAGTGTCTTTGTGTACTGAGAATAGTGCTATACAAAATGAATGCATTATTATTATTGCTATTTTGATATGATAATTTCATGGGATAGAAACTAAACTTTTTATTTGTTATTAAATAGTTAAATGTAATTCTTAATGTGAAAAAAACGGTCAAATGGCACTATACATGGTATCTTTGGCTACTTTATTCCAACCCAAGTGAATTCTCTTATAATAATAATAATAATAATAATAATAATTCATTAAATTTATATAGCGCTTTTCCGAGGCTCAAAGACGCTGACAATATAGGAGATACGGAGAACACAAAAACAACAAGTAACATGGAACACAGAGTCAGCGAACGGGGAGGGGGGGGGGGGGGTGGTAGGGACAGGGGAGGTGGTATGGGGTAGGGGAGGCTGTATGGATATCAGGGGGGTGGCAGGGTTAGGGGAGATGGGTAGGGGTAGGGGAGGTTGTATGCGTGTCCAGGGGGGGGGGGCGGGGGGGGCCGGGATGGGGGAGATGGCTAGGGGTAGGGGAGGCTGTAGGCATGGGAGAACAGGTAGGTTTTGAGGTGGGATTTAAAAGTGAGGAGTGAGGGTGAGTCTCTGAGTGGTTGAGGGAGAGAGTTCCAGAGGCGGGGTGCAGCTCGTGAAAAGGCACGGTGACCGAAGCCTTTGAGTTTTGAGGGTGGGACAGTGAGGGGAACAATGGATGAGGATCGGAGGGTACGGGTAGGGCGGTGGGGGAGAAGGAGGTCAGTCAGGTAAGGGGGGGCCAGGCTATGGAGGGCTTTGTATGTGAGGATGAGGACTTTGAAATGGATACGTTCTTTGATGGGGAGCCAGTGGAGAGAGTGGAGGACAGGAGTGATGTGGTCACGGGAGCGGGTGTTTGAGAGGAGGCGTGCAGCAGAGTTTTGGACCATCTGGAGTCTATGGAGGGAGCGGGAGGTGATGCCGGTGAGTAGGGAGTTGCAGTAGTCAAGGCGGGAGGAGATGAAGGCGTGGATGAGGGATTCAGCAGCGGGCGGGGAGAGGCAGTGTCTGATTTTTGCGATGTTTCGGAGGTGGAAGTAGGATGTCTTGACAATAGAGCTGACGTGGGGATCGAATGAGAGGGTGGGGTCCAGAATGAAGCAGAGGTTGCGAGCCAGGGGGGAGGGGGTGATGGTAGTGTCGTCAATGGTGAGTGTGATGGGTCCGGTTTTATTGAGGGTGGATTTGGTGCCGATGAGGATGACTTCGGTCTTTTCACTGTTGAGTTTGAGGAAGTTGTGTGTGAGCCAGGTTTTTATTGCTGAAATGCAGTTTTCGATGTGACTGAGGGGTGGGTTCTGGGTGGAGTTTGTGGTGATGTAAATCTGGGTGTCATCGGCGTAGCAGTGGAAGTCCAGGTTGAATTAGCGGATGATGTGACCGAGGGGGAGTGTGTAGCAGAGGAAGAGCAGGGGGCCGAGGACTGAGCCTTGTGGGACCCCCTGTGTGACAGAGGAGGAGGAGGAGGAGGTGTGACCGGAGAGGGAGATGAACTGTTGTCTGTTGGTGAGGTAGGAGATGAGCCAGTCCAGGGCGGTGCCCTCAACACCCAGTTGGCGCAGCCTTTGAAGGAGGATGGAGTGGGACACTTATGTATTCCTTGAAATGTATTGTCTGTTTAATTGCACTAAAGAGTTGTTCAATCATCTATTATGGCAATTACCTAAAGCAATGTATGAGAAGATATGTGGATCACAATTCTTGGGCACTCATTCCCTCTGCACACACACTCTGAGAGTAGGCTGCACTTTTAATTTAATTATTGGCTGCAGAAAGGTTGTTACACTGCCCTGAAGAGGGAATTTTGGCTGATGAAATATCATCATCATTGTCATGATCATTATAAACCATATAGGTCAAAATAACAAACCTACTGTGAGAATAAAGCCAACCATTCCCTCTGATACAGTTGGATGTGAACTATATTGGAATAACTTTGAGGAGAGGGAGAACAAACTATCCATGGAAAATATGATCGTATGTCTCATTCCCTGTCAATTGCTACCTCTTTTTCCTTATTGTGTAAGTTCAACACGGCTCCCTGTCCTCCCGCCAGTCTGTGGAATCCACTGCTCTACAGCAGAAACTTGACGCTGTACTCTGAGATATACAGTGGCCTGTGATTTGAAATATCAAATCTACTTGTGTACATATTGGTTTCACCTTTTAGAAATGACAACACTTTTTACAGTATGCATAGTATGCATTTGCGCTGCTCTGTCTAGAACACACTGGTTCTCTGGTCTGAGTCTGAGGTGAACGCACTGGTTCTCTGGTCTGAGGTGAACAGGCGTGGTTCTCTAGTCTGAGGTGAACACACTGGTTCTCTAGTTTGAGGTGAACAGGCGTGGTTCTCTAGTCTGAGGTGAACACACTGGTTCTCTAGTCTGAGGTGAACACACTGGTTCTCTAGTCTGAGGTGAACAGGTGTGGTTCTCTAGTTTGAGGTGAACAGGTCTGGTTCTCTAGTCTGAGGTGAACACACTGGTTCTCTAGTCTGAGGTGAACACACTGGTTCTCTAGTTTGAGGTGAACAGGTGTGGTTCTCTAGTCTGAGGTGAACAGGTGTGGTTCTCTAGTTTGAGGTGAACAGGTCTGGTTCTCTAGTCTGAGGTGAACAGGTGTGGTTCTCTAGTCTGAGGTGAACACACTGGTTCTCTAGTCTGAGGTGAACACACTGGTTCTCTAGTTTGAGGTGAACAGGTGTAGTTCTCTAGTCTGAGGTGAACAGGTGTGGTTCTCTAGTCTGAGGTGAACAGGTCTGGTTCTCTAGTCTGAGGTGAACAGGTGTGGTTCTCTAGTCTGAGGTGAACGGGTCTGGTTCTCTAGTCTGAGGTGAACAGGTGTGGTTCTCTAGTCTGAGGTGAACGGGCGTGGTCTGTTAGGCTACAGGTCCAGTTGACAGACGACAGTACAAATCCAGTTGGTTAGAATACTGTGATCTGACGCCGCCGGATCATTAAGGCAGAGGTTGTACATTGTTTCCCTTTTTAAAATTTATTTTATTGTATTTTATCTTTACCTTTTCTTTTTACTGTTTTCCCCTGCTTTTATATTCATTCTACAGTATGCTTGTATATGTTTTTATATGTGTTTTTATATTCACTTTATGTTCTTATTCCTGTTGTAAAGCACTTTGAGCTGCATTTCTTGTATGAAAGGTGCTATATAAATAAAGCTTTACTTACTTACATACTTACTTACCGTACTTACTTACTTACATAGTCCCCCTATTTCAATGGGACAATTAACAGCTTAGAAAGTCTGGAAACATTTAAGTGAGACCTCAAAACCTACTTATTCAATCTCGCCTTTTAAATCTCCATATTAGTTGTTGCTTTATCTTCTTGGCTCTTTGTGAAGCGCATTGGGTCACATTTTGTGAGAAATGTGGGGGCCCCAGTTAGCCTAGAGGTTAGAGAGGCAGGCTAGCAGTCAGAAGGTCGCTGGTTTGATCCCCAGAGGGTTGCTGGCATCATATCTAAGGTGCCTACACACTGCCATGGTGCCCTTGAGCAAGGCACTTAACCCCTAACAGGGATGCTGACTATGGCTGTGCCTAAATACAATTTGTGGCACTCTGTGCAACGACAAAAAGGTTGAGTCTAATCTAATCGCAGTTTCCCTTTTTTGTATTTTTTTATTTAAGTAAATGCATTTCTCCCACTCTGAGGCTCGTATTTCAGAGTTTCCGAAATGTCATGAATGCAGCATTAGTGTTTGTGAATATAGAGAACCCCTCCTCCTATCTCCAGGGGTTACTGGTTAGTCTGGTGTGTTCCGTCACATCATTTTTGCAGGCATAAGAGAGCTGAATGTCTAGTATTGATTCTAGGTTTGTAATTGCCTTTGGAGTCTGCTATTGATGTCTGTCAACATGAGCACCAAAGTGGTGTCAACAAGTGTCATGGAAGCCATTATTAGGTTGAAAATCATCCGGGAAAAAAAGCTTAGGCTTGTCACAATCAACAGTTGACAGTTTACTACTAAGCTGAGCAATCGCAAACGGACTGGTAGGCCAAGGAAGACTTCTATAGTAGATGACCGAAGAATCCTCACTATAATTAAGAAAAACCCCAAACCAACTGTCCCACAGATCAGGATCACTCTCCAGGAGGTAAGCGTGAATGTGACAGAAACACTTCACTGCAAGGTGCCAACCACCTCTGAAGTTCTCCTCATAAAGGATGGTCAGGTTACAGTTTGCTAAAAAGTACCTAAAGCTTGCAGACATCTTGAAATAGGTCTTGTGGACAACTAAGATAAATATATCCTGTACCAGAGTGATTGCAAGGTCACAGTCTGATCACTGATCAGGTCACTTCTGATGGCAGCAGCAGAATGTATTCTGAAGTATGAATGAATGAATGAATGAATGAATGAATGAATGAATGGTCTTTATTGTCATTGATATAGTACAGGTACCAAACAACGAAATTTGGGAGGGGGGGCTCCCCTGGTGCTAGGAAAAAAAGAAAAACTAAAAACAAGAAGGGAAAAGAGCTGGTTTACATAAATAAAGGGTATGTACACTATCCACTATACTATACTATACAAATAAAACACTGTGCTGTACTCTATGCTATGCTATACCTATTCTAACATTTCCTATTCTCTGAAGCTTATGTACCCTAGGGTTGTCATATTGCACATAGTGTTATTGCACATTCATTTAAAGTGTCGCAGTTTGCAGGTTTGAAATGTACACAGTTGTGTTTCAGTATTACACTTGATTTCAATCTAGTAGCTGCCATCAATTTGTCTAGATTGTCCAGGGCCTAGAACCTAGGTCTTTGCTGTGTTCAGGGCCTGAATGGCCCTGGGGTAGAAGCTGAGCTTCAGTCTGTTTGTCCTTGCGAACATGGTCCTGAACCGCCTGTTCGAGGGCAGCCGAGCAAAGTGTTCGTACCCAGGGTGGGATGGGTCTCTGGAGATCTTGGAGGCCTTCCTGAGGCAGCGTGTGTTGTACAGCTCTTCCAGAGAGGGGAGGGGGGCGCCGGTGATCTTCTGGGCCGATCTCACGACTCTCTCAAAGTATAGACTTCAATAGACTTCAGGCAGTTATTGCATGCGAAGGATTGTCAACCAAATACTAAACATAAGTGCTTAATTTGAACATTTTATGAATCTGTCCCATTACTTTTGGTGCCCTGAAATAGAGGGACTATATAAAAAAAAATTTAAGTGTAATTTCATGAAAGGTTGTACAACAATACCCTTAAATAAAAGCTGAGAATCTATACTTCATAGTAACGTAACGTCATAGTAATTGTTTGATTTAATTCACTGTAACTCCCTCTTGACAGTGTATGTAGAGATCATGTCTGTGCTGAAGAAAGACTCTATTTAGAGAAAGCTACCATAAATAGGCTTCATTCCAGAGGACACACACAGTAGAATTAGATGGGTTAACAACACAATCCACTTACAGTATGCAGTATAACAACAGCATTTGTTTTGTATGTGGTTATGGGGATTGGACTATAATATCAAAAACCCCAAAGTTTTGTATTTATTTAACGTGCCTAATGATGCAATGCGACTGTCTCTCCAATTCTCTTTAACAACTTTGGTATGTCAGATCTCAAATATGCTGACATGGTTAACACATCTAAAATGACCAAAACAACTTGAGAACCAACAAACATTGACCGAAATTATTGTGTTACATAATTCTCACAGCATTGCACAACTCACATGAAGATAAAATGTAATCTAGTCCAGTTAAGTCATTATTGACACAGAGATGATAAAGACCTGTCTTCTAGTTCACGGAGGAGTTGTTAGATTTCGACGCTATACTCTACAGTGACTTAGAATCACACATTCTTGCACAATTGAACACGTTCAATGAGAGCTTCAGAGGAACCACTGGCTGTGTGCATCCTGTAGTATTCCACAACATAAACAAATGATGGCGTCAGTAATAGACACATGGCCAACACCCTTAGCGCAAAGATCTGAATCACATCTAGGTCATTCACAAAAAGGGCTGGGCCCCTCTCAGATTGTGAAACCGAATGTTCTTCCTCTGAGACGACTTGTGTGACCACACCCAATCCTTGACAGTGACCTTTTGCCGTGGGAGACTTAGGTCGAGTCTGAGCCGTTCGGGATTATCAACCAGCCATAAGAATAGACACGTCCAGAAATAAAGAGGGCAAGAATAGCCCAGATATACAGAAGGCATCCCTGTCTGTCACACGGTTAGGGATTTAAATAGCCCAGATTGAAGTACATATTCACCTCACCACTTAACTGGACTCATTTAGGTGGGTGGACTCCTCCTTCAGATGAAGCAGCTGTACGAAACACAGCCACTCTACCCCTAACCCTCACTAAGATGGCAATGCTGGTGTGTGTGTGTGTGTGTGTGTGTGTGTGTGTGTGTGTGTGTGTGTGTGTGTGTGTGTGTATGTGTGTGGTGCAGGAACATATTTTTAAAAAATGCTTAAAAACCAATATGCTTTAAGCATGTGCCTTTGGAAACATCGGGCCATTTCGCAAAACAAAATAATTTCAACCGGATCCTTCTATGAAGTGAGTCCATGAGTCTCATTTGAAACACCGGAAGAAGGAAACATAAAAGGAAAAAAAAAGCAATTAAGTGTCTTAATCATGCCCTAGTAGGTCTGCGCCCGTGGCTATTGAGTACAAAGACAGTGTGCTGTGGACCAAGAGAAGAGCGACATCAGCAGAGACGCCAATGACGTCTGTACCGGCGGTTATATAACCAGAGCTGAACATTTTGTCTGTCACAGTTAGAAGGTTAAAGAGGGTGACATGAATACCAGACATACTCTCAAGAGTCATGTGCAACATGACGTTCCTCTGGGGCGAACGAAGCCATTGCCGAGCACACCAAGGAATGTTACAGTACCAGTACAGAACAGCACAGAGATCATGAGGATGATCTTCCACTTCATGACGGAACTGTAAACGGAACTGACATAACATATTAAGGTCATCATGTCGGGCATTTCGATCTACATTTTTGAGGGCTAGATTTACCCAGAAATGTAATGCTAGAGGTATGTTAGTTTGTAGCAACAAAAAGATCTCTCTTTTTTCTTTATTTTATTTTCCTGGTAAACATGGGATAGTGTGGTGTCAAGCCTGTAGTTTGGCCTGTCATGACTTGGCAGAAAATGTTGTTAGCCCACCACTGAAATAAGCCGAGGTGCCATAACCACATCTCAAATAAAGCTTAGGTGGTTATGACATTCAATGCTATGTCATTGCATTGGGATATAGGCCTAGTCTAATTCAACAAGCTGTCAAGTCACTTCAATTCACCTCAAGGAATCGACAAAGAATGACTGAGGACATTAAATGAGAATATATTGTAAATAGAGGCAGATTTCACAGGAGGTCTCAAGTGAAACCAAGACACGAAAACACACTCATCACTGACCCATGAAGCTTGAGCCTGTTGACTGAGAACATGAGGAGGGAGTGATTATAAATCAATTATTATTGAACATGATTTGGCATTCGGAATCCTTATGAATACAATTTGGGCTAGTCATATAATCCTGTTTGCAGATTAGGTTTACACTGGAATATCAATTCAGAAGGGTTCATTCATAACATGTAAATGTTCATTACTGCTCTTTTTTTACATCTATTCTACTATTTTTTTTGATAATTGTAGCTTCAGTAGGGCATAGCTAACCCTCTTCAATAATGAATGAAACAAACACGCTTTTTAAACCAACTTAGAACTAAGCCCCCAGTGTTGATTTTCATTCATTCTAACATTGTATTGTCCTTGCCTGTGGACATAAGAGGCACAAAACTAACAATCAAATGCATGATAATGATATTAGTAATGGGAGGCCTGGGTGTGTTTAATGTGGAGCAGGGGGGTGAATGAATGCCGATAAAGGAAAATCCAAACTTATTTTGATAATGGCCAATAGATAGTTAGATAGATAAATAGATGGGTAGGTAGGTAGGTAGGTAGGTAGGTAGGTAGGTAGGTATAGATAGTTAGATAGATAAATAGATGGGTAGGTAGGTAGGTATAGATAGTTAGATAGATAGATAAATAGATGGGTAGGTAGGTAGGTATAGATAGTTAGATAGATAAATAGATGGGTAGGTAGGTATAGATAGTTAGATAGATAAATAGATGGGTAGGTAGGTAGGTAGGTATAGATAGTTAGATAGATAGATACATAGATGGGTAGGTAGGTAGGTATAGATAGTTAGATAGATAAATAGATGGGTAGGTAGGTAGGTATAGATAGTTAGATAGATAAATAGATGGGTAGGTAGGTAGGTATAGATAGTTAGATACTGTAGATAAATAGATGGGTAGGTAGGTAGGTATAGTTAGATAGATAGATAAATAGATGGGTAGGTAGGTAGGTAATAGGTATAGATAGTTAGATAGATAAATAGATGGGTAGGTAGGTAGGTATAGATAGTTAGATAAATAAATAGATGGGTAGGTAGGTAGGTATAGATAGCTAGATAGATAAATAGATGGGTAGGTAGGTAGGTAGGTGCATCAGCTTGCATCATTGACAGCAGAGCATGTGTGACAGCAGTGTGTCTGGTGCAGAGGTTAAAGGTTAAAGCAGCTGGCTGGTAACCAGGAGGTTGCTGGTTCAATTCTTGCCTCAGGCGAGAGTGGCCGACTGGAATTGAATGTCTATTTTTTGGCCGTTTAACAGAAGCCTTCATCCAAATCGATTTACAACAAATACATTTGTCTAAGCAAATCATCTATCCATCAGTATTCATAAGAAATAGTAATCCATGCCAAATCCAGGGGCCATTGGCAGTTACAATGCTACCAAGCTAGAAGAACTACATTACAAAATTCAAAATGCTGCTGCTCGTGTCCTTACTAGGACCAAACGAAGAGCGCACATCACACCTGTCTTGAGATCACTACACTGGCTCCCTGTCAGTCATAGAATAGACTTTAAGATCCTTTTACTAGTCTACAAATCACTCCACTGTGATGCACCCAATTACATGGTGGACATGCTCATAAGATACACACCAGCTAGACCCCTACGGTCTAGTGGCACAGAACTTTTAATAGTGCCAGAGGCTAGGACTAAGAGATTTGGAGGATCAGCTTTTAGCATATATGCTCCTAGATTGTGGAACACCCTACCTGAGGGCCTGAGGTTGTCTAAAACTCAGGACATTTTTAAGCGTGACCTCAAAACCTACTTATTCAATGTCGCCTTTTGATACTAAGGGAGACATTGGACATTATAGAACTAGGATCACTAGGCCATTACACCATACTCGTGTTTTGAGATTTGTGTTGACAGGAAAATGGACCCGGGTGCTGATGAGGCACAGTAGCACCTAGAGCAGTATTGGAACCGGTACAAGGGTGTACCAGGACCACCATCAGGTTGTATTGCTGTCATCTTTATTGTCTTTATTGTGTTGTTGCATCATAACTGTGCTTAAGATTCTCTTTTTGCAGGACCTGTGACCATGCTGGATGCAGAACGATGCAGATATAACACTAAATGTATGGACAGTGTGTACGCCGATAATATGCAAGGAATTTTTCCTGGATACATGGTGTACAGGTTTTTGCCCTTGCTTGCTTGCTTTGTACTGGTGGTCCTTGGCCTCCCCTTGGGGCCCCCCGGCTTCCCCGTGTGCCTGGTCTGTTCCGCCGCCGGGCACCTGCTTGGCCGTCCTTGTGCGGGGCCTCTTGGGTCTGTGCTTGCTTGGCTGGGCCGGGTGTGCTGGTGGTGGGGCGGGCTGGGTGCGTGGGGCGGCGGGGGCTCCCTGGGGGGGGGTGTGGGGGCCCACCACTGGGTACTAGTAGGCAAACTGGCTAGTAGTCGCTCTATGTGTAGAGGGCTGCAAGGGAATTTTTCCTGGCTACATAGTGTACAGGTTTTTACTTTTGCCTGCTCAATCAATACTGACAATACTCTGTCAGTATTGATTGATTGATTGACTGATTGACTGAACATTTTCATTGTGTGAAGCGCATTGAGTTGCATCTTGTAAGAAATGCGCTATACAAATAAAATTTGATTTGATTTGATTACAATTACTACACCATTGTGGTTATGTCAGTTCTCGTAAATTAGCCTACACCATCATTTTTAATTGAATTCTGAGAGGGGCAGTCCCACTCATACCCCCCCCCAGCTCAGCTCATGTGACATGTGACACCCATGTGACATGCCATCACACGTGTCCTAAAAAGTCATGCCTCCACCAGGTGACACATCTGAAAAGGACCTGCTACTTGCAACTGTTTCTAAATGTTGATATCTTTCTAGTGGACTATAGTTTAGCCTGTCAATTTATTATGTCAATTTAGCATGCAGGTTTGTGACATTCAGGTTGTGATAACATTGTAATAATAGTTAAATATCTGTTAAGACTCTGATTCCAACAATATTCTCTCTCTCAACTGGATGATAGAAATCAATGTATTACATATACCTTTACTCTACATGGCATAGTCTGATAAGTATTCTGAATTATCCAGAACTCTGTGGCCAAAAGCAGTCTCACAAACGTCCTGTTTCTCAGGACTACTGATAACGTCCGTTCTGCACCCCAATATCAAACCATTTACCCAGAGTAGCTCCCAGAACCTGGATGAAAAACAGATGTTTTCAATCCAAATAACTTTGGGTTTAGTGAACATCATATAACTTATCATATTACCTAAAATCAGGACCACGCTATTTTTTGTCACACCAATTTACTGCAGTGCCGATTTGGTCGTATTCTGTCTTGAGTTGCTGCTAGGCCAAATGCACTGCTTAATAAGAACCTCTGATGTAGGTCACTTTCAGATGGCTAGACATCTGGTAGACATCCGCTGAACTCCAAGTAGAGAACTTGTGACCCCTAAACTGAGAGGGCAGAGGGTTAGAGGCTGACTTAATGAAGTTTGAATGAGTTTTGTTGGGTGAATCATATTTTGGAAGATAGAGAGACACTGAGATAGGAGGAGAGAGGGAGAGAGGGGGTGGCGGGTTCTCTATATTCAAAAACACTAATGCTGCATTCATGACATGTCGGAAACTTGGAAATACGAGCCTCAGAGTGGGAAGAATCTATTTAAACGGCCCTCCTCCAACTTGTAATTATAAGTGGGGAAACTCAAGGCTATCATCTCTGTGCTCCGAGGTTCCGACTTGTAGTTCTCTGACGTCATGCCAACAAGAAAGTAACCGCATCCATGGCAACTGCATCCATGGCAGGAGTTTCAGACACATCGCCTACGCTAATGGAAAGCAGAAATATAACAACAATGTTTTTTGTTCAGACAAAGTCTGTTTTCATGCGGGATGAGATGCGTTTGAGAAAGTAATATTTGTTATGACTGGCCGATGTTAGCCATCACATGCGGGCATCCGTGTTGTTTGGAGTTTCTGACCTTACGTCACTTGAATGCGCCGAACTTGGAGGTCTGATGTCACAGGTGGGATAGTAGCTACACGTTTCTGAGTTGGCACCCTAAATCCTCACTGATATCCAAGAATTTACCTTAGTAGAGGACTTCCCATGGATGTCACAATGTGTAGTGGTCATGATGAACAAAATGCAAAATTTTCTGGGATGTGAAAGCAATTGGAATACACATTAATAATAGCAATACAACAAAAAGAACAGTAAGACATTCCTTTTATCCTTTAAACGTTAGGAGAACATACCACTGGGCCAGTAACACAGGGAAAATAATCTATATGACCTTTATTGCTCAAGGCTAGATCTGAGAATTCACTGCTTATCTCCAGATTTCATTAACCTGTTGTCATGTTTAACCCATTCCTTGTGTGGTTGAACATTCACCAAAGCTCGATGGAGAGACACTCTCTTTCTTAAAGGGGCAGAGTACAGAAAACATGCGTCTCCCATTGGACGGACCTGCTCCATTTCTGCATGCCTAGTCACACTAAGCAGCTCCGGTGATATTCTGACTGTGTTCAGTTTAAGCTTGCAGGACATGGCCCAGTAACCTACTTTCCCTCCACCAGGCTCCGTAACATCAGAGACTAGGCTGTGTCATCAGTTACCTAACGTTCACACAGCATCTTTTCAGGCAAAGAGAAGTGAAAAACCATTCCACACTAAGGAAGGGGACAGATATCCCCATTTCCTCTGTGAATGCACAGCTGATGAGTGTCCATGAGATATAATAATAATAATAATAATAATAATAATAATAATAATAATAATAATAATAATAATAATAATAATAATATAGAATAACAGGAGATGCAGATATAACCTAAGATAATGCATTTGGAAAAAGGCAACAAAATTAGGTTATTGGAATCAAGCAAGGAAACCAGAGAGTAACTCGTTAAATGCCTCGTCAAAGAGGTTTACGTCATCTCCCGTCTGGTTTTTGGCGGTTTTTACCTCACCTCATCATTACTTCACCTCACTTTGGCTCAGCCATACCAAACAAACCAGCCTCCTTGGAACTTTAACAGGACCATTGAGAGCCGCAAGCCAACACATTACTTGCACGAATTGCATCATACACGTCAATAACATACTGTAGCGAATGGGAATCTTCTAGTGTAACTCGCCCCATGCGGGAGTCAAACCCCGACCTCCCACATAACCGACGGCCACGCTAACCATTAGACCAAGAGAACTCTCTTGGTCTAATGGTTAGCGCGACCAAGAGAACTCACTTGGTCTAATGGTTAGCGCGGCCGTCGGTTATGTAGGAGGTCGGGGTTCGACTCCCGCATGGGGCGAGTTACACCAGAAGATTCCCGTTCGCTACACTGGTGTCAGAAGTGGGATGGAAGGAAGGCCATCGGAGAGGCGTGTCCACGTGAGGGACTTGACATAGTGAAGCGTGAGGGCACGCTCTCCCGAACGGTGAGGATAGTGTAACGATCCTGTATGAGGCCCCGTTAACAGCTCCTCCAAGGGAGTTAACTCTCTTGGTCTAATGGTTAGCGCGGCCGTCGGTTATGTGGGAGGTCGGGGTTCGACTCCCGCATGGGGCGAGTTACACTAGAAGATTCCCGTTCGCTACAATACATACAAACAAGCGTTGATGATTTCTGTGTTATCGTGTGCTGCTGCACTAAAGAAATTACCACAAAGGTTTTCCCATCATATACAAAATGGGGTTACATTTTCAAAGGGGACCCAGAAATGTTGCTCTAGTGACGAGAGCAAACCCTAAATGTGTTTAGGACCCCTGACATGTCTGCTGTGTGAAGCGACGGGGCCCTCAGCCTACAGGTTACAGGTAGCCTACTACTGTGTCTGCCTGCGTCGCCAGAAAACCCAGATCAGCTGGAGCTAGTCTCCTCTTCCTGTTTTAGTCTACTATAAGCCTACATGTTCATACTCCTATCTCTATTTCGGATGCATGTTCTGTGGATGTTTGCTTCAGTAACTTGTGTATTCGTCTGTGCTACTTATTGCCTCTCTGGGGGGATGACATGGTGTTATGTTTTCTATCCTTATCTACATTAGTCTACTGTATTTGATTTCCTAAACCTGCATGACAAATGTGGGACCAAGGTGCCATCCTCCCTGGGAATGGACTGCCTGTCTAGCTGGTGTTACTGAGGGAACATTCTGGTTGCTTTTGTTGGCCTGGTCATACTACTCACCATGAGTTGGCCTGGGTGGGTTTCTTGCCATTGTTACAGAGAGAAGTTAACAGCAGGTTTAAAAGCACCTGCTCTATCCGGCTATGGTTGCTATGTCATGATTCTCTGACATGTTTTCTATGACCTACCAGGTTTTTCAATGACTTACCAGGGTATTTAATTAACTTGTTCTTTTGAAATGTAATTAGGCTAAACTTCCCTGTTATGATTAAGGTAATCTAACAATTACCTTGAATGCCTCAAACATATGCTGATTTATTCACAAGCCAACTAACAGTCAGTCATAGCATAGGCTGCAGTAGGCTTCTCACAATTATCAGCTTTCATTGCGCCACAGTGATGGTTATGCCCGACCCAGCAGCGCAGCAGCGAGAGTTGGATAGTTGTGTCTTGTTATTGATAAATCCAAGTCGTGACATCACTGCAGCCGGCTCATGATGACTGTTCTGGAGTCATGTGTTACATAACACTGTATTTTCACAATGAGCTTACCGGTACTTTAATTTTCGTTACTCTCCCTCTCCATGACTGTCTGAAACTGGGACTAAAACAATGATCCATTAAAACATGTGAACAGAACACCTGGTATTGAATCACAGCCCTGTTTCTACAGATTGTCTGTTTGTCAATCTGTTTCTACAGATTGCTACAACTGCGACATGTTTTAATTAATAGCCTATTTCGACTGAGGGCTGCATGAGAAGCATAATGCATCAATCACTGCGTTACCTGGCCGTCCCACTTCCCAAACAAATGCATGATGAAACAAATTCTGAAGACCTCAAGACCGAAGCTTTTCCTCATGAAACAATAATTTGCTAGACTTTAATATATAACGGAGTGACACCGGCGTTTCACAGGACAACCTTCGATCAAGTAGCAGATCTCACTTCCACTACCACAACTCAATGTAGTAGCCTATAATAAAAACTTACAGCAAGTCAAGTAAAACTAATGCATAAACTTACCTAATGTCATGCAACAACGAGAAGACGATTCCAATATGAAGGGCCCATCAGAAATACAAAAAGGCTTTGCACTCCTCTTCTTACCACGAAATAGGGTTATATAACTGGCACCGTTTTTGTGAGCAATGAGTGACTTAGAAGTATTTTCTTTGCTGATGTTCATTTTCCAACCCACACACCTCACCATTTACATCATCAGCCGTCGTC
This sequence comes from Nansenia antarctica, assembly GCF_963989245.1. NCBI lineage: Eukaryota > Metazoa > Chordata > Actinopteri > Argentiniformes > Microstomatidae > Nansenia > Nansenia antarctica. The sequence continues at coordinate 26,143,897 of NC_137689.1, read as the reverse complement.
GCACCGTAAAAGGAGTGACAGGGAGTGGCCAAAGCAGTGACCGACCCAAGCGCGTCGTATCCGGGTTGGGGAGGGGGGACACCGCCGGTGAATGATTGCGCATATCCTCACAGCGGAGGGTGAAAATGTAGGCTAATTGCTGAAAATCAACGACAACCTATCACAAGCAATTATGTATTGATCGAGACCATTTTCTTCAACGGTGTCATTTCGTCTCTTTTTCATTCAAGGACTGCGTTTGTCAGGCTCATAGCCTGGCTATCCATTTTGCAATGGTCCAAGTTGCATGACTTTTTTTTTTTTTTACACAAAAGCTATTGTTTCATTAATTTACAATACTAGCGTTTTTCTTTTCATTGGGCATACACACTACAGAATCACCTCATGTCTTGTTCAAGAAACAGCAATATCCGCTCAACCGGCTGTGTTGTTATGTATTCATATATATATGTATATATATATATGTATATATATATATATATTCGGATATATATATATATATATATATATATATATATATATATATATATATATATATATATATATATATATATATATATATATCCGTAAAAACAGGTGGGCTAAACTGGGTCATACAGGAGGCTACAGTATCGCCATCTGGTGACGGCCATGGTCATTGGCAAAACATTACTTTTAAGTCATCAGACAATTGCGCTGATTAAAAATAGTATGAATTCCGTGTTTGGATAATCATACTACAGTATTGCCTGCGAATTGTATACATTTTATAATTGTAATATATATATATTCTATGTCATATATTCTAATATATCTCGTAAAATCAGTTTCATATTTTAAACGTTCCATCATTAGTGTTGCAGACAGCAACGGAATGCGTTTAAGTATACAGTAGTTGCTGAATTTGGTAATCAGGTTAAGACTTAAGTGTTGTAACCTGTTGGGCAAATTTTTTCTCCACGCAACATACAGCCATACAATATCAAATGAAATTATTAGTGTAAGACATCATTCAAATACTTAATTTATTCGAGTAAACGATCAAATAATGAATACAATGTCTGCACTTGACATATAGGTTGTCATAGTGATGACAAGGATACATGGAGCAAGGTCTAGTAAAGGAAATTACCTAATTTTACAAATCTTGCTACTTTTGATCCATGAGATTAAGACCCAAGCTCTTTTGATGAGGTTACTTTCAAAGCATTCAGTATTATTGTGTGAATTAACAATGTCTGCTTCTGTTTGTGAACAAAGACATGATACAGCACTCCACATGTTTTTGTCTACCTGAAAATACTCATTTTTAACTAGTTCAGCAAAGTACTGTACCCACGGGTGTCCCAGGAGGGCTTTTTAAATGGGAGTGAAATATCATAAATACCACAGTAGCAGAACAAATCTGATGACAAGGGATACTATTGCAGGTAATTGCTACACTGTATAATTCAACACCATCAGGATGTGCCTCTCAGTGAATTTAGTCCATATCAGTGTGAAAATATACAAACTTAGAGGCTGCTTAGCAAGAATAAAGTTCAGAATGGTAAAGTGCAATTCACTGGTGGATCTTTCTTCATGTGTCAAGTAAAAACAATAATTAAGCATTTAATGAATAAAGAGAGCAGAAGAAGCCTGAATGCTGCATGAACGATAGAGACAAAACGCCATGGGGACTTCATTTATCATTCTGAATGTATCAAATCAACTGAAAACATAACGGGACCACAGGACAGATGGATGTCAATCATTTACAGATCACATTCAAAATAAACAAAAGCATTTCATATTAGAATAAAAAAGCTCTACAATTTATCATGAACATAACTGAGAATAATTCAAATAGATTTGTGTTGTTATCATTATCAGGCATTATCCTATTCAAAAAAAAAGAAATTTATTTTCCATCTTTCAGAAACAATCTAACACCCTACAGTATGATGCAATACAACAGCTGGTGATATCAGGTTGATATAAACCAATGACCACTGAATGATGATGACTGATCAATGAACATAAAAAGACCCATACCTAAATAAACACGGCAAATAAACTTGGTCTGACATTTTCCGATCCAGTTATCCATTTTGATTGAATAGAGCATCCTGCATTTCAATCACTGTTGACGCTAATTTTCATAACAAGTCAAACTGGACAAACTCTAAGATTGAGGAAGGCATTGCACTTCATTCCTACCACACCGACCACCACATTATGCATAACCACTGACACCTCCATGCCTACCAATGCATAATCCCTGGTTATTGTGGGCACAGGGCTCAATGCTCTAGTATAGCCTCACTTGCTTCTCTGTGTGTGGTGATGTGGATATGGTCTTCCCTTCCTAGTCCCCACACACACAGCCGGGTCCTCCTAGTCTTGCTTGCCCTCCCTGGTCTGATGTGAGCCCTCATTCCACGCAACGTACACGAAGAGGCCCAAGATCACATGGACAGCCACCACTGCCACAATGGCAGCGTAGAAATAACTGTCATTGCTGGAATACCCCAGAGAAGCTAGGAACATAAAGAAAGAAAAACTTAGTCACATAACATGTCATCAATAGAACTGACCTATGCTCATGATGGCATACATCATATTTAGAGAATTACAGCAGTGTGTATAATACACCATGACAAGACTCTTACCCTATTATTCAAGGGAGTTGTAAAACTAGATGTTAAGCAATTGGTTACACCTTTACAGTTACGGTAGTAATCAACCTTACCTTGAAATAAATACGTTTTAGACGTAAAATATAACCCTATTGGCAGGGTTATCATCATAATTGTGAAAAACAGCAATGTCTTCAGTACAGACAGTAATGATCCATCATTCCTGTAAGGGAACAACCCAGAAAAGACATGCATTAAACATCCATGACAAAAAAAGATGTTCCTTAGAGAATCTAGCTCCAAAACTCCTGGGGAGACCCCTGCTGTCTGTAGACGTCAACAACATCCAAATGTAAACAGTAGTACATCTCGTTCCAAATTGGGGCTAGGTAGCAACTAACCTCATTATAAGGTTATTACGCACAGCATATAACCCTGGAATAACCACGACTCAAACCTGGCCTTCGCGGGAGTTATTTACTGAGTCAAATATCTGTGTTATTATTTAATTTCAGAAAATCACATGACTCGGAGCTACGCCTCACAAGGAGGGCAGGGTAGCATTAGCAACCAATTCCATGCCGAGGTGCGATCAAAAACAGTATGTCATGACCACTGTGCTGAATAATAGACCCTTATACCTGCTGAGGTACGCTAACTCATTCCAGCTAGTAGGTAAACAAAACGCCTTGAACCCACTTTCTCTGTCATTGCATTGCCCTGCAGTGAGTCCTAGGCTAACTAGCATATTCGTGCATATTCGATTTACCCTCTGAAATCTGGAACGGGACCAGGAATTGAGTTCAAAGACTGCTTATCATAGTGTTCCATGTTGGTTTACTTTACAAGACGATCTATAGTGAAACGATTACAACGCAAATGTACTTTGTTCTCCGCCCATCTACTTCCGGTCAATGAAGATGACTTCAAAATAAGAGCGGAAATAAGAACCACAAACAACATGATAATCATCTTAACAAATGTATCATAAACGTTTTTTATAATAATATTACATAATATTTTGGTATAGTATTAGAATGGTTTGTAGTTGTTCTTATATCCTAATTACCCTGATGCAATTGTATTTCCCTATAATAATGGTCTGTACAGAACTATTTCTCAAATCATCTCTGGTACCACTCTCCATCACTAGGTACAGGGAGAATAAAAGGCTTGTGGAGAGACACGCAGAACGGGTCAGTGGGCCAGCCAACTACAACTCCCAGGTTGTTGTGTGTTGGGTTTATGTATTTGTTATATAGACTGTAGTGACGGGGGGAAAGCTGTCAGATGCATTGACACATGGATGAATGGGTACATAAAAGAGAGGATGGATAGATGAGAGTGAGGAGGTATAGAAAGATCAAAACAATTAATTAATTGAAATGTAAATGTAAGAGGTTAATCAGTATGGGTTATACTGAGTGGAGGAGTAGTGACTGGTGAAAGGAAGAAAGGATAATGCTAGGTAGTTAGATGTAGTACAATGGGGCTCTCAGCATGTTGGCCTAAATCAACATAATGTATCCTATTAAGTTTTTAAATACGTTTTAAAAGGAATTGCGGTAAGGAATAGCAGTGTTTTGTAATGTGGCCCCAGCAGACTTACAGTACAGAACACTGTAATAACATGTATGCAGATTATGGATACTATTTAAACTTTTTAAACATTTACTATTATCTATCTATCCATCCATCTATATTCCAATTTCCAAACCATGTTCATCAATTCCAAACTAAAATAAGACTAAACCCACAAGCCCTCTCTCTCTCTCTCTCTCTCTCTCTCTCTCTCTCTCTCTCTCTCTCTCTCTCTCTCTCTCTCTCTCTCTCTCTCTCTCTCTCTCTCTCTCTCTCTCTCTCTCTCTCTCTCTCTCTCTCTCTCTGTGGCTCCCCTGGTGTTAGGAAAGGGAAAAAAAAAAACTTTTAGAAAAAGAAAAAAAAACGCAAGAATGTATGTAATGTAACATTCATCAGACAATTATAGTAATGAGTTAGGATGGGGGAGCAAATGGGATAAGTTTTGTAGCCTAGAATCTACTTTAAAATGGAAGTCAAACAAACATGCTTTACAAATGTTTTCCAAAAGTTATATTGGCTATTCAGGGGACCACATCTCCCAGCTTTGCAGGCTGAAGGTTTCTTTTAGGTACATATATATATATACACATATATTATATGATGAATGAATGAATGAATGAATGAATGAATGGACTTTATTGTCATTGCTACAGTACAGGTACCAAACAACGACATTTAGGAGGGGTGGCTCCCCTGGTGTTAGGAAAGAAAAAAAAAAAAACTTTTAGAAAAAAGGTAAGGTAAGGAGCTGGTTTACATAAATAAAGGCTATGTACACAATCCACTGTAAGAAATGCGCTATACAAATAACATTTGATTTGAATTTTTTATTTTTTATTTTTTTTCTCCTCTCTTTTCTGAGTCTTTTTCTTTCTTTTTTCAAACACGGTGTAAATGTGCTAACCCAAAACACTTAAAGTAGGGAACTTTGGATTTCTTCTTTTTCGAGTCTTTTTCCATTTTTTTCAAGCACGGAATAAACCCAAACCCAAGCCTAACCCAAACCCTAACCCCAAACCTAACCCTAACCACTTAAAGTAGGGAACTAGGGATTTCTTCTTCTCCTCTTCCTTTTCTGACTTTTCCCTCATGACCTCCAACTGCAGCTTCAGCTCCGTGCTCTGGACCTCCTCCTGCTGCAGCTTGGTCTGGGAGAGGGAGAGCTGCTGACGACAGGTGACCAGGTTGATGGTGACCATCTTCTGCGCCTCCACCTCCGCCCTGCTCCTCTCCTCAGCCTCAGCGGTGCGCTGCTCCATCTGCACCTGATGGGAGTTTAAAGCTCTCTCCTTCTCCTCCAGCTTCTTGGCGTCAGCTAGGGCCTGCAGATGGGTGGCTGTGAGGGAGGCCTTCTCCTTCCCCCACTGGTCTTTGTCCTCCTGGAGCTTGGTGCGGGCCTCCTCCAGGACCCTGATCTTGTCCTTTGCCTCCTTCACCTTCTCCAGGTCGGAGTTGTTGCGGAGGAGGCTCTTCTTCTCCTTCTCCATATTGTGGAGCTTTTTTTGGAGGGCGCTCTCCCTAAGTTGGCTCTCCATCACCTCCTCCCTGCAACGCCCCAGAGCCTCCTCAGCTGCTGCCTTGGCCACCAGGGCCTCACTCTCCAGGACTCTGTTGTACCACCACCACCACCACGACCTGTCCTCTGTATATATATTATATAAAAAAATATATCAAATTATTTATCAAAATAACCTGTTTATATATCTGATCTGACGTTTTTTTCCCCACTTCTGTGGGAAACTTCGCTAGCAACACGAGTAGAGCTTACTGTCGTTACCTCAGCGGAGATAAAGTAAGGTATCTTAGCAACGTAATGTTGCTTGCGAAGTTTCCCACAGAATTGGGGGAAAAAACGTCAGATCAGATATATAAACGGGTTATTTTGATAAACCGGATACATTTTGTGAATATATATGGTTACTTTCTCGCCTGAAAACAAAACTTCATAAAATGACATATTAACACTTGTAGAGCCAAATTACAGCTTTTAGCCAATGGCGGCCAAAATTTAGGATTTAAAAACGGAGGGTTTTGCTTTGCTCGCTGATTGGCTAATGTCTTCTTAGTAACAGCTAAGTTATAACTTACACCACTAGGGGTATGTATACATATTTAGTAGTTACTAAGCTCTACGTCATAACTAGTGTGCTTGGTGCAACCCATTCAAGTTTAGTAGTGACTAAATCTTGATTTAGTAAATACGCTATAACTAGGGTTATTTTGTACTTAGTAAGAGGTGGTGCAACCCTAGCCAGGCTTTGAGCATTGCACTTTCACAGCTCATTACCCCTGCCACTGACCTGGAAAAGGTGATTCAATGATGGAAATTCTCCCGATTGACAAACATTTCACCATGTCTGTAATTACCTTATAAATATCTCCTCTACATTCACAGAATACTTAAGATACATCCTTGAAAAAACACTGTTTTAACCAGAGTGTGTGAGGCAGTCAAGCATTTCCAGAGCACCATTTCTCTGCATTAATAAAATGATGAGGTGAGCCTCCTCTGTGTTCACTTAGAAAAAGAGCAGGGAGAGAGACTTCGACAGTACACCTGGAGTTACTTACCAAGCGTCACATAGTCGTAGGGCACATAGCCCGTGATGTTGGCGGCATTGCGCACCTTCCACCAGGCCATGTTGGAGTCGTCCAGGAGAACGAGACGCTCGTCTTTCCGGATGTCAAGTTCATGGTCCTTCTGTGCCGTGTAATCCCACTGGGCTATAACAATCACCTCCTCTGTCATTTTTCATGGAGTCCCCCTTGGTGGTTCCTTCAGTTAAATCTGATAAAGGAAAATAAAATGCTAATGTTCTACTCTTCAATATCTAGTTTCGTAGACAGCTCGAACCTAAATGTTTTTTCGCAGGCCTTGTGGCGTCATTCTAGTGACGTCACAGTCGCCACCTGGTCCTGAACGTTCGAACGATTAGCAAGAGCGTTCTAAACGATTAGGCCTGCCAGGTTTGGGCATGACAGCTCCGCTTTTCTCCCCATTAGGGGTTGTAGGATGGTAGGGCAATACCGCTACCTGATTGGTTGGCGAAGCACTCGTGAAGAGCCCCCTCATTGGCTGGCGAGTCTACCGTCTATAAACAGAAGAGTCACGTGGGTCTGAGGGAGATGTATGTAAAAAGACGGTGAAAAATTAAATAAAATCAATACACTTTTTAAAAAGCGTGAGAAAAGCGCAGCTGCCGCCGCCTTTTTCAGTTGATTTTATTTAACTTTTCACCGTCTTTTTACATACATCTCCCTCAGACCCACGTGACTCTTCTGTTTATAGACGGTAGACTCACCAGCCAATGAGGGGGCTCTTCACGAGTGCTTCGCCAACCAATCAATCAATTTTTCCTTTTCCCATAGGGTTGTATGTAAAAAGGCGCTTCCCCCCCCCCCCCCCAAAAAAAAGACGTCAAGTGTGAACACCCCCTTAATCACCATTTAAAAAATACATTTTTGGAAGATTTTGTCTTACATGTGTCAACATACATGTCCCATATGTATTATAGTAAATGTTTGTGTTGCTGCACTCTGTGTAGAGCGGGTTATAGGTGATACAACCATCCAACCTATATTGTAGGCTAGTCTGCAAAGTTTTGTTACGTTTCTGTGCGTACTATGAAATCTAATCCTGCCGGCGCCACCACACACAATGGTAACTAGCTAACTTCGGCTAACTCAAGTAGCGAACACAGGCGCTTACCTTGCTTGTGTCCCGTGTTGCTACTTCTGATGCAGCAGGTCAACTGGCCTGAGAAACTGCCGCGGGGGTTTTTATAGACGACATTTGATTGTGACGTCAAATTTCCTCTCTTTATGACGTCATCCTGCATGTTTTCTGAACATTCTGATCTCAGGAGCTCATGAAGTTTTTTTTACATTTCTTTTTTTTTTTAAACAATGATAATAATACAAATAATAATATTAAAAAGCCCCATATCTATTCATCTCTCATTCTGATCATTAAAGCATTAAAGCCCTCGAAAATAATCATCAAAATATCATCATGATCAAAATGCAGGGTTCCCACGGGTCCTTGAAAGTTTGTGAATTTGAGAAAAAATAAATATATGTTTTTTGTTTTAGAGAGGGAGAGAGAGAGGGGAATACAATCTAAACTTGTTAACGTAATGTTAGTAAATATGCTCCGTTGCGCTGTCTGCATGTCTCTCCCGCTATCTGAGTCGCACCACGCACGCGCCTCAAGGACATCCCGGTGCAGGTTAAGCGGCAGCAAGCAGCTGTAGCTCTGCCTGGCAAATGTACATGTCAGGATGTGTGGCTCACTAAAGACATTTACAAGCAATGGATTTTCGGGTGCGCCGTCACCGTAATGTAGGGGTGTCCAGTGAAGTATTAAAGAGCCATGAGAGTAGATGAGAAGAGGCAAGGCAAGGCAAGGCAAGTTTATTTGTATAGCACATTTCATACAACAGGGGCAATTCAAAGTGCTTTACATGCATTATTAAAAAATACAGCAAGAGGAGCATAGGAAAATAAAAATTACAATGAATAAAAGCAAATATAAGAAGTAAATAGATAAAACATTTAAAAAGACAATAGTTAATGGAAAAAAGACATTGATAGAAGTGTTTGTGTTTAATCATAACTGGTGCAAAACATGAAGGTTTTTAGCTTAGATTTAAATATTTTAAGGGTTTGGGCCTTGATCACAAGATGATCACATGGTCAAAACACAGGTGTGTCCACATGGATGGCTTGATTAGAGCACAGAGGACCACAGAGAGCAGGGGGTCATTCCACTAAAGGTGGATCAGTATAGCGGCGCTATAAATAAATGCGGCGCTCAGGGAACTCGAGATTGGATTTCAAGCCTCAGGTGATTCCTCGAATGAGGATCAGCCTTGTGTCATCAGTGTTCACAGAAGACAGGCTTACAAATCTTCGATATGGGCGCGTGCACGCAGACATACGCAGCCCAGAAGAGTCGATCTGTCGAAATGAAGATACTCCACTCTGCAGGGGTACTACATTTGCGCAGCATTCCGAATTATTGATTTTTTATGAAGACGGAAAAATAAGATGTAAAATAGTGCAATACTGCCGCAATTAACAAGGCGAGGGAAATGGTTTGGCAAGAAATTGCTGACCGATTAAATGCGTAGGTCATACTAGCCCCAGTTATTGTTATATGTTCATATTTTAATAAATGAATATTTACTACTGTGGTGATATCAGCAGCAGGCTACAAACCGTCATATCGCCACAATGGCCTAGTGGTATCGACCGCTGCCATAGGATTTATTCGTCATTTTATATCGGTGGTTCAAATCCCTCTTCAGGCGCACTTTTTACTGCATTTCGTTGTCTGAATCTAATCTAAAATCTCATCTAAAAAAGTATTGTAGGCTATAAAATTATGGTGCAGGCTAATTTACAAGAACTGACACGATTACAATGGTGTTTGAAACCTTTGCATGAAATCTTCGGTTAAATGTAAAAAAAAAAAAAAAGAATGACTTAGTCAAGTCTCGAACTCGCAACCTTTGGAACTCGAGTCCGCAGCCTTAACCACTACGCCAGCTAGACTGCTGTCATGACGGCAATGCAAGTTGAGACAATTACTTCTTTTTTTTTTACACTCTTCTTTATCTATCTATCACACTTTCAAAATATCAAGTTATCTATCACACAATCAAACTATCTATCGATCGATCACACTTTCAAAATATCAAATTATCTATCTATCACACAGTCAAACTATCTAATCCAGCGGTTCCCAAACTTTTTCAATCAGGCCCCCCTTGGGTAATTGGAAATATTTTCGAGCCCCCCCTAACCCGGTCCCCACCTAGATTGATATAATTAATTGTATAAAGTTGTACAAACATTACATTTTCTCTTCTAATAATAACAAGACACATATATCCAACTATAGTTTTATATTTTATTATGGGTTGAAAAGGAACATAAGTGCTTGGCAAATGATCCTGTGCCACTGAAATATTCAACATATCAACATTAACTAATTTCTACTGCATCACTATTCTTACTCTACACATTCCTATCACAATTACGATCAATGACTTGTGTGTGCTTGCTTTGCCTTGCAAATCTTCTCAAAGCGGGGTTGTTGTTTTGAGACTGCCACTCTCAGTTCATTCTCAATGTTCAACTTCGACCTGTATTTGCTTTTGATAGCAGCAACAGCAGAAAAGCCTATCTCACACAGGTACGATGTTGCAAAAGGCAGCAGTATTCCCACAGTTTTTATTTATTTTTATTTATTATTATTATTATTATTTCTGCGCCCCCCCTGCAGTACCCCCGCGCCCCACTAGGGGGGCGCGCCCCACAGTTTGGGAAACGCTGATCTAATCTATCTATCTCATGTGAAGTGGGAACTAATATTTCCTAAAAGACACATGAGGAACTTTCGTTCAGGGTTTAGTTTCCGCCTGTGAGCCTTTTTTGACGCACGGATGACTATAGCCTGTGTTTTAGCCTGGTCGGGACCAGGCTAATTATATCTGACTCAGAAGGAGCTCAACCAAGCAGCGAATTATTTGAGCCACATTGATGGCACCGAACGCAAGCTAACATTTTCGAGGCTTAGAACTTTATCGAGGCTTAGAACTTTATCGAGCTTTGTGGAATAGGGCCCAGAAGACTTTGGTCCAAGTTCTTGGCTTGTGGCCAAAACAAAGAAAACCTACAACAGTTTCTTTTTGAGACATGGTCCAAGTCCAGGAAAAACCAAATTCAAGACATCACTTTGATTGTTGGACATGGGTCTGAGTGTCATGTGATCAGAGTCAACAGCAGTGGCACAGAACTTGAGGTTTTACCACTGCTCACACTGTTCTCAATACAGGAGGAGGCAGACACCCTGCTGTTGCTTCACTGTGAACATGCCTCACAGTATAGCTTACATGTTGTGATCAGCAGTCCTGACACAGATGTGTTTGTACTGGCTATCGCTTTCTGTAAGGAAATAGGAGCAAACCTGTACTTCCACACAGGGAAAGGGACAAACAAACACCATACACGTACAGAGAATACACAGCCATCTTGGTGATGAAGTCTCTGATGCGCTCATTGGATTTCACTGTTTCACCGGCTGTGATACAGTGAGTGCACTGCACGGCAATGGAAAAGTGAAGGCCGTAAAAACACTCCTGTCCAACAAAGAGCATTGTGCTACTTTCCAAAAGTTGGGAACAGCTTTTCAACTGCCAACAGAGCTTTATGAGGAAATTGAGGCATTTACATGCGACCTCTACGACCACAAAGGCTGTAGGGATGTACATTTAGCTAGGTGTCAAATGTTCAAGAGTGGGAAGTGCAATGACCGAAGTCTACCACTAAATAAGGATGCCTTGCACAAACATAGTCAGCGGGCAAACTACCAGGCAGCCATATACAGGAGGTCCCTTAAGAGCCAGCCAGACATCCCTCCGCCAATGAGCCATGGCTGGAAGATAGAGGGAGATTTCTTTGAGATTGACTGGATGTCCCTTCCCCCAGCCCCAGTCGCAGTTTTAGAGCTTGTATACTGCTCCTGCAAAAAAACAAAATGTGTGAAAGGGAATGCACATGCAAATCTAACAACCTACCATGTACAGACATGTGTCTGTGTTTGCACTGCGAAAACACACTAGTGTTATAAATGTTCTCTAACACTTGAATCTTTGTCTAGTCTCGTCAATTATAGGCAAGGCAAGTGAAGATACACTTAGGGCCGGTTTCACAGACAAGGCTTAAGGCCTAGTCCTGGACTAAATCACACTTTCAATGTAAAATCTCCATTGAAGATGCTTTTTAGTCCAGGATTAGGCTTAAGCCTTGTCTGTGAAACTGGCCCTATGTCTTGGGTTTTGTCTTACCAGCTCACCTCGTAAAAGTGAGACGATTGACAATATCAAAAACATGCTTGCACACACATATAACATACTCACACACAAGTTAATGTTACTGGTCCCAATTTGGCACAATTATTATTGACATAATTGAGAATAGACATAATTGACATTGGTAACTTAGCTATTGTACCCTTTAAAGTTAGATAACTAGCGTGTTAATTAATTAGCTTCACAATCGCGGGTGACGATAGGTCGGATTTTTCACTAAAATAGCATATTAGAACATGTTTGTATTGACACAACATGACATGGACTTGTTCATTAATATGTGATATAAATTAGTATGACATGCACATCTTACCTGAAACATTACTTGACAGTAAAGTTATCCGAAACAACTCAGTCTTCTCGTCTTTCCAGATAATACTTTGTTTACGTCTAGTTCCGTATTTTGAAGGAATATCATTGGCAGACGTCAAGTCAGGTGACGCTTTAACGGGTTTTGATTGGTTAGCGGCATAGTAGCCCCAAGCATTCTCCTTATTAACTTATGGATCGTAAGTTTACTTTTCATAAAACGTCGATCGAAAATCGGCTGCCAACAGACGGAAACATGTTCCAAATAAAACTATTTAGCTTATATTAAAAAATCAACTAGTCTGTAGTTGTAGATCGATCATTTCACAAACGAAAGCAGATAGACAGCTTCGGCCCACCGCCTACTCTTCCTTAAGGACCCGGATTATGGCCAGAGATATGTGCCACTAGAATCTGAATCTGAATTACTAACTTTGAATTTGAATTGCTCAATTTGAATTTAAAAAATGACGTTGAATAAAAAAAAAGGACTTTGAATCACAATTTTAATTTGTATTGTTTAACTTGAATAACTGAATTGAAAAACTAAATCAAGTTAAACAATACAAATTCAAATTATGTGATTCAAAGTAAAAATATATATTCATTTACATTTACATTTACATTTTTGGCATTTAGCAGACGCCTTATTCCAAAGCGACTTACAATCAATACATTTGAATACCAAGCATGTGAATCAGCAATCCACCATTCGTTGCAGGAAGAGTAATCCAGCTCGGGCCCGGGGCCACTGTACTGATAGAAGGAAAAACCTTCTCCCTATCGCCTTCAAATAATTTTTTATTATTTTTTTTTTATTTTTTTTACTGGAGAAACTGAGAAACAGTACAAGGGGGGCAATAGAAGTTCTTAGGGACACAGTAGAGGGGAAAGCGGGTGTCTTTAGGAGACGTAGTGGTGAGGGTCAGAAGATGTCTCAGGAGGAGCAGTTAAGATGTAACCTGAAGAGATGGGTCTTCAGTCTACGACGGTAGTGACTCTGCCGTTCTGACAGCCGTGGGGAGCTCATTCCACCAGCGGGGAGCCAGTTTTGTGAAGAGACGTGATCGGGCAGCCCGACTGCTGTGTAGAGGAGGTGGGGCCAGTCGGCCAGCCAAGGTGGAGGAGCGGAGTGAGCGGGCAGGGGTTTGGGGGGTTACCATTTCCTTCAGGTAGGCAGGGGCTGTCCCTTTAGCTGCCTGGTATGCAAGCACCAGGGTCTTGAATCTGATGCGAGCTGCTATCGGGAGCCAGTGCAGGGTGCGAAGGAGAGGGGTGACATGCGAGTATTTGGGGAGGTTGAATACCAGCCGGGCGGCAGCATTCTGGATGAGCTGCAGAGGTCTAATGGCTGAAGCGGGGAGCCCAGCCAGGAGTACATTGCAGTAATCCAGGCGGGAGATGACCAGTGCCTGGGTCAAGAGTTGCGCTGCCTCTCTGGTAAGGAATGGTCGTATCCTTCTGATGTTGTAGAGGAAGAATCTGCAGGAGCGAGCCGTTGCTGCAATGTTCTCCGCACAGGATAGTCGGTTATCCAGGATCACTCCAAGGTTCTTGGCTGTCAGGGAGGGGGTTACAGTAGAGTTCTCCACTGTGATGGAGAAGTCTTGGAGAGGGCAGGCTTTCCCGGGGATGAAGAGGAGCTCGGTCTTGTTAAGATTGAGCTTGAGATGGTGGTCAGCCATCCAAGTTGAAATGTCAGCGAGACATGCTGAGATACGGGTTGCCACGTGTACATCAGACGGGGGGAAGGACAGGAAGAGTTGAGTGTCGTCTGCGTAGCTGTGGTAGGAGAGCCCATGTGAAGAGATTACCGAGCCAAGAGACTTGGTGTAGAGGGAGAAAAGTAGGGGCCCTAGGACAGAACCCTGGGGTACTCCAGTGGAGAGGGTTCGTGGAGAAGATAGCCATTCTCTCCAGGTCACCTGGTAGGAGCGGCCCGCCAGGTAGGAAGAAAACCAGGAGTGTGCGGTGCAGAGATGCCCAGGTCTGAGAGGATGGAGAGAAGGATCTGGTGATTGACTGTGTCGAAGGCAGCCGACAGGTCAAGGAGAATGAGAACAGAGGAGAGGGAGGAAGCTTGGGCAGAGTGGAGGGCTTCCGTGACAGCAAGGAGCGCAGTCTCAGTGGAACGTCATTTTTTAAATTCAAATTGAGCAATTCCAATTCAAAGTCAGTAATTCAGATTCAGATTCTAGTGGCACAGATCTCTGCCCATATCTCTCCCCCCCCCCCCCCCCTCTCTCTCTCTCTCTCTCTCTCTCTCTATCTCTCTCTCTCTCTCTCTCTCTCTCTCTCATTTCACAGCACATTTCCACTAGAGGGCAGTAGAGTAGCTGGTATGCCATAGCAGAGGACTGGTGATGTCATGAGGGAACCAACAGGACTGTGGGACCTTTTTCTGTATTTTAGCGCCTCATATCCCCAATGATCTTGTTGGTTCTGGAGTGTCATTTATCTTACCAGTATGTCATGAGAACTATGGTTTACCAGTGTCTCTCAGTTTAATGTAACTCAAACATAAAATAACCTTTAAGGAACTATCCCAGTTTCTGCCTTTTAATGGCCAATGTTGTATTAATTACATGCTTTGGGATCATTTTTGTCATGTAATATGTTTATTGTGTCGATAAATTGCTCGTCATTTTCTGTATTAAACCTCTTAAAGGGTTGGTTCAGGATTTTTCTACTTAAAGTCAGATGGTTCCTTACCTTGTAGGTAGTGTATGTAATAGGCCAGGAGCTAACATTAGCCACCGTTAACAATGAAACAATGGGAGTGATAGGGGCACCAAAAGCAAGTTCAACATTTGTAGCCACAATCACCTTAATGTACTCCCTGACTTGGTTGGATGTTACTTTGAAGTAAAACATCCCCAAATCTTATCCAGGGGATGAGGGAAGGAACAATAGAATAGAACCAGGGGACAGGAAACAGCAGAAGGGAGAATATAAATAATCCAAGATTTATGGTATAGCTTGCAAAATAAACAGGTTTCTGTGAAACAAAAAACTACTTTCTATAAATGAGGAGAAATTGAATGATTGGTTAACTAACAAAGTAACAGGTAAGTTAGATAATAGATCACAATGCAGTAAGCAAAGTAAAGCAAAGGCCAAACACAAGATTAACAAACACACTCCCTCTAGAAAAGGAGATGTAAAAAGTTACCGACACCGGTACACACTACAACCTTAACCACACACACAACTCAGGAGCTGTAGCAGACTGGTCCACTGGCACCATCTGAATGTCTCTCCCAATCTTTTATACTCCCCTCTAATTGTGCTCACTCAGGTCGTCACCATGGCGATAGGCAGGGAGGAAGGGCAATCACCTGGGGAGAAACACAGGAAGTAAACAAAACACACACAAACACACTTACGAGCTTATCGAAACTGTGGTTTGGCTTCTTCCTGCAAGTGTTTACTTGACAGAGGTGGCAATGAAAATTATGTTTAGCTCAGAGGTACATAAACATGCATACATTCATCCATGCAAACATGCACACCACCTTTCCTAGGGTGTCTATGGTGGTAGGGAATGGTTTGGTTGTTTCTCCTTTGTAACAATCTTCCCTAAAGGAAGGTCCTCTGGCTCTCCTACTATCAAACTCCAAACTCTGTATGTGTATGTGTGTGTGTGTGTGTGTGTATATGTGTGTGTGTGTGTGTGTGTGTGTGTGTGTGTGTATGTGTGTGTGTGTGTGTGTGCGTGCGTGCGTGTGTGCGTGCGTAAGAACGCTCTGCAAGACTGTAGCAGTATCTCTGTTTGATACTGTCACTTCTTCTAGCCATGTGTTGAGTCCTGCCCTCTCTTCAGTCAGAACATACATGGTTCTGGTGATGTAAGGAGACCCACGGGCGGGGCAGAGAAAGGGCAGTAATCCTTTCCTTCGCAGAGAAAGGGAGCGGTACCCAACTAAAGGATCTTGACTTAGAAAGAGTAGACAAAACAGGAAACAAAAAACACAGACTCAAATGGTTGAAAACAAAGGGGAGATCACAGTCTCAAAATAGTACTCGTGTACTTGTATACTATACAACTCATGCTCACGAAGCGATCACAGACAGACAGACAGACAGACAGACAGATCTGCAAGCTGACTAATAATGAATCTGATGTCATTCATTAATAATCCAGTCATGTTTCAAATATCAGTTAATCCTACACTACTGTTAGCGTATTGTATTGTTTCGATACGAGAATCAAAAACATGACCTCAACGCAAAATACATTCAAACCCAATGTACTACAATGACCTCCTGTTGGAAGTGTGTTTTGTCATTTCATGAGTTATATGGGGTGCTAGTGTGCCTGCCTAATGTGCACTGTCAGCCTGTGCAGCCACAGCCCAACTATTTCGGTCATTGTGCAGCGAGGGAAGGGCTGGCACAGAATGTGGAGCAGGGTCACCATGCCCCCTTACCCCCTTCAGCTGAAGCAGCACAGGCTGCAGGCCAGGACACATGGCACCAACATGAGGACGGGAGACAAGGAGAGGGACAGACCCCTACATGATGTGAGACTGGCATTGTGGAGGGTCAGCAGCTTAATGGCATGACTTGGCAGAGAGCGTTGGCCCTACCCTTTGGAAAAGGTCAGACCAAAGGAACATGGCTGGAGAGGTTTGGGGAATAAAATAGTCACCCCTACCCCTCTCCCTGAGGTCCTAAACATGTTTGCTATCCTGCAGCCTATCCCCTAAGCCTGTCATTGCTGTGGGAATCCCTCCCAACTTTCTCTGTTACTGTAACAACTCACACCAAAGTGAACGCACTCTTCTGCGTGTCGTGTCAATAGAATAGTCAGACAGTTGTGTGCTGGGATGTACATAACAGCTTTGCTCTGGCTGCTGAGACTTGAAACCTGATCCCAGATATTTTCAAAGTCATGCGTCACCACTCGCAGTCAACAGACTTGAACAAAACATCTGAACAAAAAGCTTTTTGGGGGGTTTGGGGAATCAAACCTCTACTTTGCATTACAGTCTTACTAAAGTGCAATACATAAAATCATATCAGCAGTTAGATACAGCCACAGCACAGACAACAAACACTGCGACAATTAAAGACATACTACATGATGTTTGTCAGTTATTATTTGCATAGAATCTTGGCATAGTTTTTCAAATGTATTGATTGTAAGTCGCTTTAGAATAAGGTGTCTGCTAAATGCCAAAAATGTAAATGTAAATGTGTTGACTTTACGGTTTATGATATAATATGTAGCGATTTCTTATCTCAAAATGTTTTGCTCATTGGAGTGGGGAGGTGTGCAACCAGGGACCAGGTACACACAGATGTGCCGTCAGAAAAAAAACTCTTTCACACACACAGACACACACACAGACTTAATAAACACATAAAAAACACTCACTCACACACACACACACCTTTCTGTTAGCTCAGTGTGCTCTCCTAACCTCATCGGGATGTTCTGACTGATGTATTTATAGTGTTTGTGGGTACAGGGGAAGGGGTGCGCTGCGGTGGGGGTGGTGGGGGTGAGGGAGCTTCTGGGGTCTGTGTGTGACTGCCATACCGGTATACAGTTTCAGTGGGAGAGGGGGAATGGGAGGGGGACGGGGGTGGGGGGATGGGGTGGAGGCTCGAGGAGCTGCTTGTTTACCGGGGAGGGTTCTGTGCTCTAAGGTCACACACAGGATCTGTCGAGAAAACCGGTCTCAGCCGGAGTGGAGACAAGCAGGTGCTGTCAGCAGCTTCCTCTCTCTATGGAACGTGTGTACACGTTGTACCCGACCGCGTGCCTGGGATACCTGAGGCAGAGCCTTGCGGGCCTCTTTCAAGTGCAGCGGTCGCGGTTGACGGCTCTGTGCTTGTTCACCAGTGGCTGCCTCCTCCCCAGCCACACAGAGGTCTAGCCCACTTGCAACTTTCGAATTCAGATTCAGATAACGTTTATTGCCATTATGCATACACATATAGGAATTTGCTTCGGCGTTACAGTAAGTGCGTTTATAGTTTTTTTACGTGTAGGCCTATACATGAATACAAAAACAAATACAAAAACAGGACAACACAGGACAGACAACAGTGCATGGGATAGTGCTACATATAAAGTGCAAAAAGTGCTACATATAAAGTGCAACGTTTTTCAGTAAGTCCAGTGCGTATTCAGTCCTGGGCAGTATTCTTTCTTTCTTTCCTTCGCTCTCTCTCTCTCTCTCTCTCTCTCTCTCTCTCTCTCTCTCTCTCTCACACACACACACACACACACACACACACACACACACACACACACACACACACACACATACACGAATGCATGCACACACACGCAGCAGAGAGTTGTTACACTTAGGAAATGATTATATGGGATTTTTTTTGATTCAGCGGTAGTCCATAGAGACACAACATATTTTATTTTGTATAGTGTGATCAGAAAATGGCGTCGCCTTATGTAATGTTCTTTTGTACTATTTAATGTTGGAGAGGCGAATGTTGTTTTGTTCTCTAGAAGAAAATGTTAGGAATCCATTGTGTGAGCAGTCTCTCTGTCTGGGGTTGAGGTCACTCACCTTTACTAAATTGAGATATAATTTCCTTTGCAATCTTTAAATGTTCTGTACGTTTAGGTATGTTCTTTTCATACCTCTGAAGAGGAACTCACATTACTAGTTCTTAACTTATCTTAAGCATTCGTCAGATTGTTTTGTTATGGAGGTTGACAACTGCTCTGTTGAAGAGCTAAATGTGCCCCTAGGGAGTGGTTATGTGGCATTTTTTTTTCTGTTCTTCCAGGAACTACTTGCATGTTAGAAGTAGTTATAGCATGTAGCTATGACTGGGTTGGGGCACTGTAATACTCAGAGAAGGGAGTAGCTGTAATGAAGGGGATAGGGTTAGGGTAAACATCATCAGGTGAAGTTTGGCGGGGTAACACAGTCGACAGAGTGTAGTTACAACCCGGGCCCATCCGGAAGCATATGATGTAACACTCAAGACGTCAGAACTGGTCTTGAGATTGTCCCACACCTGTTGAATACAACTACTGGTAAATACCACCACCACCCTTCCCAACCCCAAATCCTTCTGTGACGAGGTCCTTTTGCCAGATGCCTGCTCTGACTGATTGTACACAGATGCCCCTGCCCCTCCGCCCACCTCAGCCCTACGTATGGATTGGCTGAGATGTATATACGTTTCACACGAGTAACTGGGGTGGGGGTGGGGTGGGAATGTCGGGACATACTGTTCTTTTTCTAAGAATATATATTAAGGGGTAACCAGGCCCCAGGTAAAGGAAGGCACAGTAGGTCCTGGATATTAAGGGGTAACCAGGCCCCGGTTGAAATATCCTGCGAACCGAGTGAGAAGGGGAGGACATTGCGGGTGGGGTAGCGTGCACGGCAGGACTGCGAACCCAGGTCAGGGGGAGTCCGGTGCAGGTCCCACGTTAGCGTGCCTCCACTCACAAGGGGCGCTAAAAGAATGGTGTTACGAAATATTGTATGAAAATAATAGTGTCAGAAAAGGGATAGTTGAGTAAAGCGCCCCGGAGCAATTGGTCTAGGCCGAGTACTCCTTGGCTTGGTATCACTCAAATATGAAATATCACTTGCAAACTTTGTAATTTTTATTTTCTTACTATGCTCCTCTTGCTGTATTTTTAAATAATGTATGTAAAGCACTTTGAATTGCCCCTTTTGTATGAAATGTGCTATACAAATAAACATGCCTTGCCTTGCCTTGCCTAAGAATCGCTAAAAAACCATCGTTTTGCAAACCTTGTTTGGAGGGAGAATATGCATAATGTCCAGACCAGGGGCGGATTTAGGATCGCAAGAGATGCGGGGCTTAGCCCAGAGGGAGAATATAATGCGCGCGGAGCGCGCCAGAAAATGTTGCCTTCAATCTTCAACTTACCACCACCTTAAAGCGGACAAAAGGCACTGGAGAACACATATACATTCACACCCTTTAATGAAGCAAACTAATTGTGGTGGTTCTGGGCACAGAGGGAGGTCAGCACACGTAGCTCCCCCTGTCAGTCACCATCATTTATATTTGTATAGAATTACATAATTGATGGGCTGAGGCTAGTTATGTTACAGTATGTATATCAGGGCAGACTCTGTGCTCACCACTTATATTGTATTGATTGTCTTGTCCTGTGTTATATGACGATATATTACATGTATTGTTGGCCTGTGTATAGTACTGTGAAATCAAATCCCCCCTGGGACATTAAACAAACTTAGTTAGTTAGCGTTACATCTTAGGATAGATTTGAGTCATGTTCTGTATACATACATACTACCATAAGGGCATACTTAATGTGGTTACTCCATGTTTACTAGCTGTAACATTAACGTTACATCATTCTTTTTCACTCAGTCAACCAGAGTGCAGATATCAAATACTATCAGCCTGTTATTCACTTTATTTGTATAAGTAGTATCCTTTGTTTGATTTCTTACCATGTACCGTAACAGTACCTTGCTATGTTTCATTTTCATTATAACATAACGTTATGTTATGATAGCCAGCTAGCATTAGCAAACCGGAAAAGTAGTGTCAGTGAGTCAGTCACCTTTCTAATAAGATTCACAAACCTCGTGCCCCGCGGTGGCGTAGCGGTCTAAGCACTAGCCACTAGTGCAAGCTGCCCACGGGGACTGGGATCGAATCCCGGTCTCGCCAGATCCGGATATGGCCGAGGCACACAGGGAGCGGCATATTGAGCGGCCGCTCCAGAGGGCGGTATAGGACTATTTCCGGACAAGGATCCGTCGCGCAACAGCGCCCCCGGGGTGCCGGAATAACGGTGCTGGGCTCGAGGAGCCAGTCAGCTAGTCTGCCTGGCGATCTCCTCTGGGGCTGCCGGCCACGGGGTCGTGCGGCGGATCCTATGCAATAGGCAGGGGATAATTGGATGCTAGGTTGGGTTCAATTGGATACCAAATTGGGTGAAAAAGGGATCAAATCTGAAAAACAAATTTATAAAAAAAAAAAAAAAAAGATTCACAAACCTGAAACATCATCTATGTCATCACTGCT
The DNA here is from genome assembly GCF_963989245.1 of Nansenia antarctica. Lineage (NCBI taxonomy): Eukaryota > Metazoa > Chordata > Actinopteri > Argentiniformes > Microstomatidae > Nansenia > Nansenia antarctica. Next base: position 26,122,509 of record NC_137689.1, on the reverse strand, counting down.
GGTGATGTTATTGTTGTCAGCTGCTGATACTGCTGCTGCAACAGTTCTTGGCGCTTGTTTTGTTGAAAACAACTTTGGGATATCCATCCTTACAATTTTGCAAGTCAGGCACTGAATGAGATCACTTCTTCTTCAGGGCAGGGCAGGCTACGCAGTACGCAGGCTAATGTCGCGCAGCTGCTGCCTCTCTGTTGGACTCCGGTACTGCACGTTACTCACGAGAGTTTGTAAGTTTTTTTTCATTTTTTTTTATTTTTTTTGAAAGTAAAACATTCGGGGCTTTTCAGAAAACATCCGGGGCTTGAGCCCAAGTAGCCACCCCCTAGCGCCGCCCCTGGTCCAGACGTGAGGAGTGAATACGGAGACGGAGACCAGTCTACGGTGTCAGGATGGGACAGAATTTGGACAACATTTCTGGAACATTTTGCGCATTACGTGCGATTAATGCACAGTTACAATACTTTTCTTGCTAAATACTTTACATCACCGGGAACTTCTTCCCACTCCTTTTAGAATATGTGAAGAAGAAAAAGATGAAACTAAGTTAAATGTGCAATGATTGTTGCTGTATCTTGTTTTGCGCATATTTGAAATAACATCTCAATCAATCAAAGAAAACTCTACTTATGTAATGGGAAAGGGTCCTCTATGCCATTGCCTTATCGTGTGTGGTCGCTCTGACACCCAAGAAACATATTGAAAAGCAATTTTCGGAATCCAGACAAACCCCTCCTCCTGATTGGCCATATAGACTGACCAATAAGAATCGACTTCGTATAAGACGACAGATTGGTGTGCATGTTAGGTAATATGTAAATGTTCTCCGTTTTGAGAAAGTGATATAAATTAATCATAGATATTATACACGTATGTATTATCTATGGACATAATAATGATAGTGACCATTATTTCACGTGACATGAATCTAACACCCGTTTATTTATCGGAGGATAAATACTGAGCTCCATTTAAAAAACGTCCATTAATTGAATGGCCATTTAATCAGCCATTAAACAATTCCGCTCGCGATGATTATTGCAATGAAATTGAACTTGCTTGTTTACAGTTCAGTGCAGATCAACAACTCCCCAAGTACGAACTGAACTGTGTCCCTCCGTAAACACGAGATAAACATAGCATCATGCCTACGCAACTTGACCCAGTGTGACATACTGCCTGGTGCTCAAGATGCGTCTATAAATTGAGCGCAACAGCAGTAGTCATACACTACACGGGGCAAAGCACACCTTATTAACTCACTCTGGATTACGGATCTTTCCTTTTTATTTTTATTTGTATTATATTGGATATTCTTCTCCATCAAAATACAATCAGGTAAATATATAGACAAACTGTTTTTCCTTAGATGACAGACAACATATCATTTGTGCAGGCTGACAACTGTCTTGCAGAGATATAATATTGTGACGATTCATTTTAAACCAGGCTTTGATGTCCATTTGAAATGTAACAAACAGTGGTTCTATGTGATGGCAACATCATAAATGGTAACTCATGGTGTGGTAACTAATTAATTAATAATGATAATACATAGCATTTGAATAATAAATGCAGTACTCCTTGTAGAGTGAAAGTAAAGAAGGTTGATTAACCACCACCACCATTGCTAAGATTAAAATCATGTTTTGTGGGTTTTCACAGGTAGTACAATGCTGCTTTGCTTTGTCCAGGCAGGTTATATGGCACAAGGCATCTTAACAGCAAAACATCTTCAAACAAGAAGTTTACTTGTCGAAGAGACATACATCTCTTCTGTCTTCAAGGATAGGTACTACAGTCCATTGAGAGTTCATGGATGTGTTGAAAGTATTTTTGAAAGCATGTCTCAGTCACACAGTCCATGAATGGAATATATCATAATATGTGTGGGATTGACAATGACTGCATCATTTACATTATGGATCAATAATTACTTTTTATAATTTTAATTTTTTTATTACACAAGTCAGCAGTGAGATTCAATGTAACAAAATGTTTGATCGTCTTGGCTGTCTCCTATCCTTGCTTGATGAGCTCTTAAATCATTCTGTCTGTGTCCTGTCCCCTCAGGGAACCGGCTGGGTAGGTTGCTGCTGCTGTTGTTGTTGTTCTACATCAAATTCGACTTTAAGCACAACCATGGTTGGAATAAAACCCACAGACCTGGCACCGACAGCTACCATCAAATTCTTTGGCGCCGGCACTGCAGGGTGCATCGCTGACCTCGTCACCTTTCCTCTAGATACGGCCAAGGTCCGCCTACAGGTGAGGGGTGAGAGTGGATCGGTGGCTTTGTTGAAATACCTCATTATGTTCCATCTGCCCTAACCAGTTGAATGTAGGTTGAAAGCCCCTGACGTTCAGGAACGCCATTCAGGTGACAGCTAACATGTTGCTTTCCGTTTGCAGATCCAAGGAGAGGTGTCGTCGGCGCAGGGGTCCCAGGTGGTGAGGTACCGGGGCGTGTTTGGCACCATCACCACCATGGTGCGTACGGAGGGGGCTCGCAGCCTCTACAACGGCCTGGTGGCGGGGCTGCAGAGGCAGATGAGCTTCGCCTCCGTCCGCATCGGCCTCTACGACTCCATGAAGGCATTCTACTCCCGTGACTCTGAGAGTGAGCTTTCTTGTTTTGACTACTACTTGTTTTGACTACTACTTATGCAGTGATTCATAACTAGGCAAGGCAAGGCAAGGCAAGTTTATTTGTATAGTACATTACACACAGGTATTTGCACACAATTGCACATCATACAAGAGTGGCAATTCAAAGTGCTACTACTACTACTACTACTACTACTACTACTACTACAACTACTACTACTACTACTACTACTACTACTACTACTACTACTACTACAACTACTACTACTACTACTACTACTACTACTACTACTACTACTACTACTACACTACTACTACTACTACTACTACTACTACTACTGCTGCTACTACTACTACTACTACTGCTACTACTACTACTACTACTACTACTACTACTACTACTACTACTACTACTACTGCTACTACTACTACTACTACTACTACTACTACTACTACTACTGCTACTACTACTACCACTACCACTACTACTACCACTACCACTACCACTACCACTACCACTGCCACTGCCACTGCCACTGCCACTGCTACTACTACTACTACTACTACTACTACTACTACTACTACTACTACTACTACTACTACTACTACTACTACTATTACTACTACTTATCCACTGATTCATAACTACTACTTATCGACTGATTCATAACAGGGTAGAAACAGAGTGCTACATGCTACAGTTGGCAGAGCTGTTTCTTCACTAGCACTCCAGTCCTTTCAGGTAGAATGGCTGACTGTGCACGTCTCTCTCCAGACGCTAGCATCTTTATCAGGCTCATGGCAGGCTGTACCACCGGAGCGATGGCTGTGGTGTTCGCTCAGCCCACAGACGTGGTGAAGGTGCGTTTCCAGGCCCAAGTACGTCTGGCTGACGGGGGGAAGAGGTACAGTGGCACCATGGATGCCTACCGGACCATAGCACGAGATGAAGGGGTGCGGGGGCTTTGGAAAGGTAAGTTACTGCATGAGCCTCACAGTTCATTTCAGAGCTAGGAAAAAATGCTGGCCCTAAAATAATCAGGGAAACTGAAGACAAAACACATTTTCATTAAGTCCTCCCCATCTGTTGAGTCTGATGATTAAGTATCAGATTAGAGCAAGAGCCTATTGTCACTGTGGCTTTCCAAGGCCATGCTCTGTTTGTTTGATGTTTCTGCTATTCTAGTGTCGCTGATTTTTGATTATGACTACTTCCCTGTGCCTTTGTTTCAGGCTGCCTCCCCAATATAGCACGGAACTCCATTGTAAACTGTTCAGAGCTTGTAACCTACGACATCATCAAGGAACTCATACTGAAGTATGACCTAATGACAGGTGAGGTTCATGTCGGCGAGAGTTTAACATAACAAAACGTAACAAATAGATGACTCCAGACTGCAATAACAACTCAAAATGGACAATTATCACATTGTGTGTTATGACTAGTAGTAAAGATGAATAATAAAGAGGTCTGTGTGTGTGAATTAAGATAAACAACATAAGACCGCAGTGTACAATCAATAAGTGGCGTATGACATTTCATGAACACCAGATTCATGTTGAGGACGTATTTTCTCTTCCAGACAACCTCCCGTGTCACTTCACAGCTGCGTTCGGCGCAGGTTTCTGCACGACAATTGTGGCTTCCCCTGTAGATGTGGTGAAAACCCGGTTCATGAACTCAGCGTCAGGCCAGTACGGCGGCGCTATGAACTGTACCATCACTATGCTGACTAAGGAGGGGCCTACAGCCTTCTATAAGGGGTAAGGACATGTCTATGGTTTGGCCTACATGAAATAATGGAATACACCTCTCTGTCGCACAACTTGCATTGCTACAACTGTCCTCTTACACTCTTCTCTCCTCCCCATCAGATTTGTGCCCTCTTTCCTGCGTCTTGGCTCGTGGAACATCGTGATGTTTGTGTCCTATGAGCAGATCAAGCGGGCGATGACACTAGCACAGCAGAACTGGGAGCCACCGTCCTGATCTGTCTGTGGTGTCAGCCTGTGTTGGTCTGGACAGAGCCGGGCTCTCTGCAGGGCTCCACCTCAGGGATATCAGTGGATATCACGCCTGGTGATCCCCGAGGTTCCATGGAATGGAGTCCTTGTGCCGGATTCTAGAATACAATGGTGCTTCTTTCTTTGGCTGATAGACAGAATGGATCATCCACCCCAAATGTGACACGTTCTAATGCTTAGGTCTTCATGCCGGGATCTAATGTAATGATCCGACTTTTGTTATTTTGTTATTTTTTATTTTTTTTAAAGAATTTGAATACTTTGTATATATTGTTGAAAATCAACAACACGTCGCTAGTCAACTAGCAGAGCTTGTTTTGTAAGTCTGCTAACAATGTAAATTAGTGTTGCCTTGCAGTATTTTGGCTTGACTAGCGAGTTTGTGTTGTGATGTTCAACGACGTTGAAACGTAGTTCCGTGTTTCAAACGAAAAGTCGGAACATTTGATTGTTGACATTTTGACCAAATGATCAGACTGTATCACAAAATAGTTCAGGTGGAGGCCCCAAAAGGAAGAAGAAGAATGTTTTATTTGCCACGCAATCAACTTGTTAGTCAATCGTTTGGAATTTGGTATTTTTTGCTCTAGGCACAAGGTCAGCCAAAGTCGGCGCCCCTGGAGCAATTAGGGGTTAAGTGCCTTGCTCAAGGGCACATGCATCTCCCTCCTGAAGCGGGGATCAAGCCAGTGACCTTCTGATTGCTAGCCGGCCTCTCTGACTTATAAACTACCGCAGCGCAGGATAAGATTCCACCCACTTCAGGGACTGAGACCATACTAGCCTGGGCTGAAGTGGGAGCACAGGGGCCAGAGGAGGGACAAATCCAGAATATGTCTGGCGGGAAGTGACCTGTTATTCAATGGCTACCTTTAGAAAGCAGAGCCACAAATTATTCATGTTCCTCCTCATTCTTTTTCTTTGACTGTGTAAAGAAATGTTTACAGTAGTTGCAGCACAAAATGCAGTACTCTATCTTTTTACGTTACTTTGTTTCTATGTGGTTTATTCATTCATATGTGAAAGCTTGGTGAATCGCTGGTTGATCACTCATCACCAGGCAACTAATCTGTGTATTACAATGCAACGGGCCAAGATTGTCATGCCCTCCACTTCCACCTAGCCTGTGCCACTCTCTCTCCTGTCTGTGTGTGTGTGTGTGTGTGTGTGTGTGTGTGTGTGTGTGTTGTGGTGACCACCACGTTTGGACCAGATAAATATACACACCACCCAGGTAGGAAACGACACACAGACTGGAATGCAGTTCAGGCCAGCGGCTGTATTTAATTAGAAGGTTTAAATGAAGGAAACATCCCACGGTACTTTGTGGGGGTCACCACAGTGTGTGTGTGTGTGTGTGTGTGTGTGTGTGTGTGTGTGTGTGTGTGTGTGTGTGTGTGGCTCCAGCTATCCAGTTCACGTCAGCCACTCCACCTGCTCTGTCTACACACCTGCACTCCCTCATCTCCACCTGCTGTCTACACACCTGCGCCTCCGCATCTCCACCTGCTGTACACACACCTGCACTCCCTCATCTCCACCTGCTCTGTCTACACACCTGCACTTCCTCATCTAACACCTGCTGTCTACACACCTGCACTTCCTCATCTCCACCTGCTGTCTACACACCTGCACATCCTCATCTCCACCTGCTGTCTACACACCTGCACTTCCTCATCTCCACCTGCTGTCTACACACCTGCACTTCCTCATCTCCACCTGCTGTCTACAGACCTGCACTCCCTCATCTCCACCTGCTGTCTACACACCTGCACTTTAGCATCTCGATCAAAGCCAGATCGTTTGTTGTTTCTACACTGCCACTTCCCTGTTCTGCCTGCCTGCCTGCCTGCCTGCCACCCTGCCTGCCTGCCTGCCTGCCTGCCACCCTGCCTGCCTGCCCTGCCACGCTGCCTGCCCTGCCACCCTGCCCCGTTTGTCATTCTGCCCTGCCATTCTGTTTCCCTTATCCCTTCATTAAAACCTGGTTCCTTTTATATACGTGTCCTGACTGTGTCCTGTGCTGGTTTCCTCTACGTCTGACTGTAACATAGACTGTAGTGTCTTCCCAAAATGTACTGTTGGTATCAATAAAGCTGCATATATGGTTGTCTGATTCTGTCTAAACTAAATTCAAATGATAGGAACTGGTAGACGTAATAACAAGGGTGAGTGATTTTCATTCATTTAATACTGCTTTAAGAAGTTCTATGAAAGACTGGAAGCTTGCAATACAATAACACATTGATTTTTGCACAGATTTGAGTGTGCGGATGCTGCTTTTGTTCACTCAACTTGTTCTGATTCGTAAAATGAATTAGTTTTTATAGATACATCTTGTCCATCTTCCGAAGCAGAAGAAGTTACATAACATGTTTTTGCTACAACCAAAACCTCTTGCCTTCTAACCCCCCCCCCGACCTTAAGTCATTTGAGTATACAGTACAATCCCTTCACCTCTCAATTAACATAGAACACATTCTTTCACAAAACAAGTAGCGATACATCTTTGAGCTGTTTGCAGGAAACCTTAGGTTCCTATAACCTAAAGGTTATTATTCCTATAACCTAAAGGTTATTATTATTATTATTATTATTATTATTAAGAAGGGATCTTCAGAAGAGGGAGGCATGAAATGAAAAATGTATATTTGCGGTTGAGTCTGGCGTACACAGCCTTAGAGCTCTAACCACACTACTTGGAGGTTTGGAGGTTTCACATATGGAGGTTTCACATATGGATATCATTATCCTAAAGTGGTGTATAGGGCCTGCTGGATTCTCATCATGACTCAGCAAGATAAGCAAACTTAAACATGTCTATGTACACACTATGGGCCAGTGATGTTGTCTTAATTCTGCCTCCCCTTAAACAAAACAAAAAAACAGACACTATTTAAACCAAATAAAGATTGAGAGAAGCATTGGAGAAGTTCAATGTTATTAATGTCTCTTTACCACCAAATAGATCAAGGGTGCACACACAAAGGCTTTAACTAGATGTTGTTGTATGTGTTTATAAGTGGGTTTGATGAGTTGACTCTTTGTAGGACAGGGGGTATTCCATCAACGTCGCTAAGGCTTATTTTGATTAATCCCGCAAGATTTATAATTATATATATTTTCTAAATAAGACTGGATTTTCCTTTAGGGACGTTGATGGAATACCCCCCAGGGCAGTCTTGAACTTGAACTTGCATGATAGCAATCAAAATGAATACAATACCTTGTTGCCGAGTTAAGCTAGAGACTATATGGTTTTGAGAATTGTTGTTTTCTTCCATACCATTGTTTGTATTTACAACAATAGCCTATTAGTATCAATTAGGCAATTAAATAATCATCAAATTAACAAAAGAAACGTCTGATTGGGGGAGATTTGAGGGCCAATTGCCACTCGTCCAATCACAAGTCGCGCACATGTGAGAGCCACGCAGCTCAGGGGGAACAAACACAGCAGCCGGGCGCGAATTTGCGAAACCTAGGATGGTATGGGGAAGGCAGGGCAATACCGCTACCTGATTGGTTGGCGAAAAACATGTTTATTGACTGGGCAACACAGTGTAAATACAGAGTTCAAGTTTAAACAACTCCTAAAGTTCTGAAATGTATTTGTGTGTATACAATGTGACAAATTGAATGTTAACAAGCTGGTTATTATCAGAATAAACAGCCTGGTCTCACACATCACACATAGAGATTACAGGGACAGTCTAACCCTAACCCTAACCTTAACCCTAACCCTAACCCTAACCTTAACCTTAACCCTAACCCTAACCTTAACCCTAACCTTAACCTTAACCCTAACCCTAACCTTAACCCTAACCCTAACCTTAACCCTAACCCTTTAGGAGTTGTTTAAACTTGAACTCTGTATTTACACTGTGTTGCCCAGTCAATAAACATGTTTTTCGCCAACCAATCAGGTAGCGGTATTGCCCTGCCTTCCCCATACCATCCTAGGTTTCGCAAATTCGCCAGCCGGGCTGTGATGTAACTCGTTGTTTAACAAGGATATAAAAGCAGCTGTTCTACTTCCCCCTCACTGTGCGCCAGCCCAGAGTCTTCAGTACCGGCTAGAATTCACGTGTTGTCTCAACAACGCTCTTTTGGGGGGTAATAATTAAAATTTGACGTTTCAAACCAAGGTAAAATTGAGACTTTTAATTTAATTTTAATTTTAATCGTCTGTTTTATTTGTTCTCCGTTCGGCTTACTGAGAAAGATGAGTGCTTGTTTCCGCTGCTGAGTAACCTGTTGCGCTCTTGTTTTTCAGAATTCCAGGAGGAGTAGTATGTTTTTTGGATACATCGCTTTTCAACACTTTTCTATGGAACAACAAGGCAACCAAATTATATCCGAAAGTAATTTCGACCAGAGGGACTCCTTTAGAGAATCCTGATCTTTGTTTTCGCCGTCCTGGGTCGCATAAGTGAGGTATTATGAACACTAATTGATATTTGGTTAAACCGTGTTACTGATACAGCCGGGCCTCAAGGAATTAAATTGTACATTTCCGTTTAAATTGCTGTAGGCTGTGACATGTTAGGAGTCGTATTGTTTGTTTTTGCAAGTACACCTTGCAGCAGGAGCCATCTGAATAGCTTGCTGTAGGCGGTCTGACTCAGCGTTATATAAATGGACGGGTGCAGCTCTTTGTTCGGATCACTTGGCCTCCTCATTTGCTTAGTCAAGCACTGGCAGTTCCGACAATGGGGTGGGTGTCGTTGCTGTTCCGCTAATGTGTCGGTCTAAAATGGAACAGTTTATAGCCCGCCCCTTTCCACTTGTTTGTCTCAAACGGTGTGCTAGCCTGACACCTTATTTGGAACTGTACGTACTGTATGTACAACATTGTGAACATCTGTCCATTTTAGATGGAAGAAAACAAAAGACTTGTCTCCCCCAAACTATCCTCACTACAAAATAATATATTATATGACATGACATCACTTGAACACTACCTGTACTATATTGCATTTAATGTAACCTGTACAGAATTTCGCACTACTTTTCTACTGCCGTACGACTGGTCCCGTTGTCGTACGACTACCATCACTCACTTTATTCTACTTTATTATTACTTATTTTACTTCTATTATTGTTGATTTTTTCTGCAATGCCAATGTTGAAGAGCCTAAGGAATGTATTATTGTGTACCATTGGATGTAATAAAATAAATTCTGATCATGTCTAGTCGTGATGCATGCTGTCCTTATTATGAATAAGTAACCGGTTTCCTCTTTCTGGCTCCCCTTTCAGATCTGGGTAGAGTTCACTGTCTCGTCTTCACCTCATTGGTCTTCGGTCCAATTTTTAAGTCTTCACATTCCACTGATATTACGGAGAGGCCCAAAATGGTTGGATTTAAACGTACGGACGTGCCCCCCACAACTGCTGTGAAGTTTGTGGGTGCTGGAACGGCGGCCTGCATTGCTGACCTGCTCACCTTCCCCCTGGACACAGCCAAAGTGCGCCTACAGGTATGGTCTATGAGCGCTGGTTAAACACGCTTGTGTGTGTTTTATTATGCAGATGGAGAGCCAGGATGTGTATGTAGCTAAACAGTTATGGATTGTTGTCATGAAGTCACTAGGACTCCTCTGACAGTAGTCTCTCAAGGAGCTGTTATAAAGGGGTACTTGTTGAGACTATGCTACACTACATCATGTAGCTTCACTTGTGAAAAGGCTTTCATCAGCAAGAACACTTGGATTCCATATACTCATTACTCATGTTTTTAATAATTGGGTTCCCAAGAAAACAAACCAGACTTATTATAAAACCTGATTGATATCATTGCAGGGCTTATGATTTTAAAAAAATTATGAATTTGTGACTGCGGCTGGTGAAAGTATGCCTCCTCCCCTCCTAGTGTGTAAAGTTTCTCCATGCCCATTGTGTCCTGTACAGATCCAGGGGGAGGCCAGAGGAGCTGCTGGGAGCGGCTCAGCTGTGTACCGGGGCGTGTTTGGCACCATCACCACCATGGTGCGTACGGAGGGGGCCCGGAGCCTTTACAACGGCCTGGTAGCGGGGCTACAGAGGCAGATGAGCTTTGCCTCCATCCGCATCGGCCTCTACGACTCCGTCAAGCAGTTTTACTCCAAAGGAGCTGACCGTGAGTCAACTTGGGGCCAGACACATGCCCTATAACAACGTGGTGGCCAATTCCCCCCCCCACCTGTCAGTTGAAAGTTTGACTCCCCACCCCCCTGTTCATCAGATGTCGGGATTGGTAATCGCCTGCTTGCGGGCTGTACCACCGGGGCCATGGCAGTGGCTATGGCCCAACCCACAGACGTGGTGAAGGTCCGATTCCAGGCTCAGGCTTCTGGGTCAAACCGGTGTTATCAAGGCACAATGGATGCCTACAAGACGATTGCCAAGCAGGAGGGTGTTCGTGGCCTGTGGAGAGGTGAGTCTTGAGGGAACTGTATTTCATACATGTTGCAACTTTCAGGTTCTGGGAGAAGTGTTAATGTTTCCAATCCCTAATTGCAGGTACCGCCCCGAATATTGCCCGCAATGCAATCGTCAACTGCACTGAACTGGTGACTTATGACCTCATCAAGGATCTACTTATTAGGAACACACCCTTGACTGGTGAGTCATTGCATTGCCCTCTACCAAGTTTATTGAGTGTGTTATAAATCTGGATATTGTCTTGCTGTGCCTCCCCATAATCCTTAATATTTGCACCACAGATGACCTCCCGTGCCACTTTACATCAGCTTTTGGAGCAGGCTTTTGCACCACTCTGATTGCCTCTCCTGTAGATGTGGTGAAGACGAGATACATGAACTCTGCCCGCGGCCGGTACAGTAGTGCCCTCAACTGTGCTGTTGCTATGGCGACTAAGGAGGGGCCCCTTGCCTTCTACAAGGGGTAAGCTATGTGTTATGTCATTAAGTAGATGGATTTCAAAGGATTGTCTTTGTGTGTGGGCTACCCTTTCCTGTTCAGGCCGGTCGCATGGGCTTTGACAGTCATCAGGTTGGTCATCACCTAGGCTTGGATCTGAGTTGTCTCTATTCTCTGCCTCCAGGTTCATGCCTTCTTTCCTACGGCTGGGCTCCTGGAACGTGGTGATGTTCGTTGCGTATGAACAGCTGAAACGTGGCATGATGTCGGCCTACCACAACTAGAGCCCCTCTGTTGACCTGGGCATTAGCTGGAGGGTGATGCTGTGCTGCCGTTACTCTATTCAATGTTCCCTTGTAGTTGCCATTCTAAACCACTTTCCTCTTCACTTCCCTGAGACTGAAGCTGGTCTTATTCTATCGTCTTTTTTTAATCCCTTTAGAACATCTGAAAAGAATAAAGTTGATTACTTATTGGGTGGGGTCTCTTTTCAATCTGCCATTTTAACTGGATAGCAACTAATGGCTATGGTAGTATCCCTCTGTGTAACAACAGTTCTGTAAATATTGAGGGTCAATGAGAAACTTGTTTTTATTTAAAAGCAATCTTCCTGGGTGTTTTGATTCTTAGGAAGCTAGGGCTTGCTTGATCAGTCGTTTCTTCTCAGCAGACAGCTTCTGGGGGAAGAGGGTGTCAAACTGGATGATTAGGTCTCCTCTCTGGGAAGGGTTCTGGGACAAAGGCATTCCTTCTCCGGACACCAATTTGCTGTATTGAGGGCTGGGTGGGGAAGTGAAGCAGCATTTTACACAATCATCTTAGGATTTCTTAGCATGTAGAAAATAAACCACGGCGTAACATGAAATATACTTTCAATGATATGGATCAGGAAAGCCTGTTTAAGAAATGACTAGGCAGTGGTCATTGTATGACACTGCTGATGGCTAAAGCAATGTAAACCTAGGAAAGTGGTATGCACTGTCTCTTATTAACTAATAAGACATAACTAATAAGTCATCTTTGAGTGATGACTGATACTGGTGCACCCAAAACTAAGTGACGCACTACTTACTGCACAATGTCATTGACAGGTATGTTGAGAAGTCTGCCATCTAGTGTCTCCACATCAACAGAGAAACCATTCAGGGCCTGTTGGGGAAGGAATAAACTTGTCATGGGGAGAGTAAACGTTATGCTATATTATAGCTTCATCCAAAATCTCAAACTGGCTGGCATGGACTGCTTTCTCCACCATTGCCATGTTTTAACATACTGTACATTTAGCTATGACTTTACAACCACCACTGACTAAGAAACCAATGATTGCATACAATATATAATAAGATCCTTTATTAGCCAGTAACAGCCAATGTTGGTGGGAATGGTTTCCAGCTTAGTGATGTTATTTGACATTATTTGGTAGAATTAATTATTATTTCTAGAAATAATAGAGCTACCTTGAACTATAGCCTGGAACAAGCTGGTTACTTCATAGGGACTAAATTGAGTTAAGTTAATCAAAGCTGACTATTTGCAGTGTGTACTAAGCTCTCTTGGATCAGACTGAGGCTGTCTCACCATTTCCAGAGAGATCTGAGCCATGTAGACCAGGTCATTGTGTTTCCTTGCAAACCGGGGATGACTCTTCTGCCGCACAATGAACACAATATCTGCGGGAATACTGTTGGGTCCCTAAGAGAAACAGACAGGTAAAAGGAACTGGATAGGAGTACATGAATACAGGTGGTTTCTCATGCACAGATAAAATCTAGTCCTGGACTAAATTACATTTTTTATGTAAATGTTTATTTTAAATTATTTTCAGTCTAGGACTAGACTTAATCTGGGTACAGGAACCTAGTGTTCTCATACCCTAAATGAGAAGCCAGAAGTATATTGGCCTCTTTATAAAGAACACTTTGTTCGGCTGCCCTCGGGCAGGCGGTTCAGGACCATGTCCGCAAGGACAAATAGACTGAAGCTCAGCTTCTACCCTAGGGCCATTCAGGCCCTGAACACAGCAAAGACCTAGGTTCTAGGCCCTGGACAATCTAGACAATTTGATGGCAGCTACTAGATTGAAATCAAGTGCAATACTGAAACACAACTGTGAACATTTCAAACCTGCAAACTGCGACACTTTAAATGAATGTGCAATAATACTATGTGCAATATGACAACCCTCGTGCACATAAGGTTCAGAGATAGGAAATGTTAGGATATTTATAGCATAGAGTACAGCACAGTGTTTATTTGTATAGTATAGTGGATAGTGTATAGCCTTTATTTATGTAAACCAGCTCTTTTCCCTTCTTGTTTTTAGTATTTTTTTCCTAGCACCAGGGGAGCCCCCCCTCCCAAATTTCGTTGTATGGTACCTGTACTATATCAATGACAATAAAGACCATTCATTCATTCATTCATTCATAATGAATTGTCCCATGGCATGGCATGCATATTGAATGTATTTGTCTACAACATGTAGAGAAATGTATGAAAAGAAACAAGACAGTTTCCACTTTCCATGTAAAAACACTGGTCACATGGTTGAACTCCTGTGGGAAATTATGTGTGTGAAGCACAGAATACATATGACAATTCTCTTACCTGATCACCCTCCTTTGTGAATGTTATCCTGGTGCCTTCATTCCATCCAGGTTTTACAATGATTGTCAGTATTTTGTCCTTGATGCTGGAAGTGTGTCCATCTTCATTCATGACCTGGTTTAGAGATGAGACATATTTACAGGGAACCTGAAAAAGCTAAATGTTAATTACTTGATAGTCCCATTACAATACTCATAATACTGTATAGTTTTGATGAAAAACAGACTAAGTGAGTAAGTGCAGAATTGTTCTTAATTCAGTTAAGAACTGTGAGCTCTGTGCTAGCAGTCACACAGCAATGAGCTCTGTGCTAGCAGTCACACAGTACTGTAGCCTGTGTAAACCAAACACAGATATACAGTACATCATTAATGTAAACCTACATCGTAGGTTGAATGCTTACTGACCTTATTTATGTCACTCAAGATTTGAAATAAATGATTGTCAAACACAGTGAGCGAGGGTCTGATAGGAACACAGTGTTTGAGTGTGTCCAGTATGAGTTCAGATTAAAGGTGCTTTTGGTTGTCACAGCAAGCATTGACACAGCAAGTAATATTCAACAGGGGATGCTTTTCCTGATAGTAATGCTGGTCCCCCGTGGTCACGGTCTTGTGTACATTCCACAGTATTTTACCATCATTACACGATCATCAGCAACCCCTAAGTTTAAAAATTAACTAAGCTCATGAGGCATTTATACGTTACAGGCTATTCTTCAACAATCAATGACTGTATAGCACTATTTTAAAGGTTAAAAAATTGAATGTTCCCAAATAGCCCCTTTAAGAATAATAAATGTTTATTTTTGTTATACAGTAATACAAAAGCAAATGTGGCCCCCCTTTAAGTCTATATAGCATGACATTTACTTCAATTAATTGAGAAGGCCTTATAAATGGCTCATAATGTCTTCATTAGGTCTCTGAAGTTATTAGTGTGATTTGATCCATTTTTTGTTACTGGGTACACATATATTGGTCACAGGGCATCTCAACAATAATGCATAAGCCTATGTGGCTCTTACCCTGCGGGATATTTTTATCTTCTTGGTACATCCGTAGAAGAGGTCCTCCAGAGCCAGGTGGAGGTCCCTTTCAATAGGGGAGCCTTGTGTTTTCACTCCCCTTCCTCTTAGGCCCCCAAACCCGATGGCAACTTCATTCCCATCTGTTGTGTGGAAGTCTGGAAAGACAAGTAGTCATGCAAGGAATTGTCATTATTGTGGTAGGTCTAACTTTGAGAAAAGTAGGAGAGAAAATAATGAACATCCTTTACCCACCTGCAAACGGATTGTCACCCCCAAAAAACTGCCTGAATATCTTGTCTGGGTTCCCATGGTAGATGTATCCTGATGACCAAGCTCCATTCCCTCCCGACTCAGGTGGGATACCACCTTTGAGACCTTCTTCCCCAAACTTGTCGTAGGTTGCCTTTTTCCGAGCTGCATTAGAAATAGTAGTCTATTACTTTGAGACGGTCCATGTTGCCACTGTGGCAACAACACACCACATAAGGCTTATTACAGATAGATTGATGTATCACACAGAGTACGAAGTAGGCTACTTCTAACTTACGGTCGCTCAAAACGTCATAGGACTCGGCTAGTTGATTGAATCTCTCGTAGGCACCTGGTTTGTCATTCGTGTGGGGATGGTACTTCAAAGCAAGTCGTCGGTATCTGCAAAATAAGAAATACAAAACTTAGCAGCATGCATAGCCTACTCATGGTATCTACCTACAATAAACAACGAACTTATTTACGCTAGCTACAATTTAATACAAGGAAAGGTGCCAAAAACCATGATGAGATCTTACGACTTCTTGATGTCAGCATCAGTAGCGCTTCTGTTTATTTCTAGTGCTGCATAGTAATCTCTTCCCATAGTTGTTCAACAAAATATATAGTATAGTATAAATATATATCTATATACTTTTTGTTTATATATATCTCTTTATTTTAAATCAAAGGTTTAAATGTGGTCGTCTCCGAGCAAAACAATAACACGAGCTTGGTTACTGTTACTTTAGTTGTCATGGAAGCGCCGAATTGATTGCTGGGAAAGAAGCGCTCGAGGAACAAAACATGTTTCGAAGGCAGCAAAAATGAGATGAGCCGAACGTCTTTACGCTAGTTATAATTTAATACAAAGAAAGGCGCAAAAGCCATGATATCTGAGATATTACGACTTCTTGATGTCAGCTTCAGTAGCACGTCTATTTATTTAGTTTATTTTATCTAGTGCTGCATAGTAATCTCTTCCCATAGTTGTTCAAACCAAAATAATCTCTGGAGAACAAGGACAATAACCTATGTATACTTTTTATTTACAGGAAATGTTTTTCTTTTAAAACAAAAAGGTGGTAGTTTACTAACTAGTCAAACAAAAACACGAGCCCGGTTATTGTCTTTGGTTGTCATGGACGCAGCGAATTGATTGCTGGGGAAAAGCGCTCAAGGAGCCAAATATGTTTTCTCTCCCCTCTAATGTACCATTCTGCCCCTACCTGGCCGCCATTAAGGACTTGTTATTATCATAGTAATTTCCTCGTTAACAGATAATATATCTGATCAAACCAATGTGGTTTACTCTGGGCCCCATTTTGCTTCAGCAAAAGGTTCAGTATGTCAGCTGAGAGCGGAACCAAAGTGTTGTTGTCACTGTTCTTATACCACATTTAGGGCGGACGACACGTGATGTTTGTGTGCACAGCAGACCAGCTACTTGGATCTATATTTTGTGATCGTATATGTGTGTTTTGATGCAATGAATTCTGTCATTCGCAAGGTATTGAGTTTTCGATCCAGAAATGATACATTTGAACATGGGTCTGGGTATTGTTATGTAGCTTGCTAACTTAGCCTCTTAGCTAGCTTGCGAGGAGGAAGGTCAAGCATGTCCAGTACTAGGCGGATAGCATCCTCCTCCTCTATGCCATCCTCTATGGACAGATAGAATCGGAGACTTTGCCATGTATTGAAATGAAAATGACCCAAGACACAGTACAGTACTGTGTACAGTACATCAACGACAGACGAACTTTGACAGATGTGTAACAAATATGACTTCTTCTCAGGTACAGGCTACATTCTCGCGACATTCGCGTGCGTTGAACGAAGCAGCAGCATTGTTATGCAGGTAGGTCGGTAAACTATGCTAAAACCTATATTGATGGCACTGAAACTGAGATGAGCCATTTGAACTTTTTAGGACCACGCATTGTGTTCATTTGTGTGGTTACATAGTGATTCCGATAGTGGCTATTGACATCAGATTACATTTTTACACCAGGAGTGCACCTGCACCACAGTATGAGTATGTCATTTGTATGTTGTGTATTTTCAGGTCAACAGTTTCAGTCCTGCATCCGCTTCAAGGTAAATGATATGACTACATAATTCATGAATCCCTGCATTGGTAAACGTGGCAATTATTCCTGTTTTATGACTTCATAACTTAAGTGACTGTTTTGACTATTGTTCTTTTCAGAAAGCGGTGGACTGGGCAATGTGAGGCAGTACAGGAGCATGCCTACGCATGGGATAGGCAGATACAAGTACCTGTTACCCAAAGAAGCGGTAAGACTCCTCTAACCCTAACCCGTGTTGACAGAGTACATTATGCATGCAGTACATTATGTCTCACTCAGGTTTTACACTTCTCTATGACTCTCCAGCGTACACATATATAAATATATCTTAATAATATATATCTAAATCTCTTATGTCTTCAGCCAAAGAAAAAGAAGGAGAGGCAGCAGATGAAGCAGATCAAAACAGCCACAGATACAGAGTATGGGACCCTGAATGTGAAAGTCTCTGGCTATGACATGATCCTTGTGGAGCACTACGCCCAGTACATCCACAACCTCTGCAACCGACTACGTGTCAAAGTGGATGACAGGTGAGAGGCAGCTGTCGTGCCACGGAAGAGTTAAGGTTTCTACTTACCATAGGGTTCCTTCAAGGTAATTTTGAACTAATATTGCTTTACGATGTACCCTAAAAGCTACACCAGTAATAGAAAGACCCAAAGAAATGATCTCCTTTGAAAAATCAATGGCTGCCTCCAAGAGTTCAGATTACAAAAGATCTATGTCACTGTCACATAGTTCACAGGATTGTCCCTTGTATGGCATAATACATTCTCTAGGACGTTTGAAGTGATGTGTTGATCCTGAGTGCTATCCACTCTCACACTTTTCTCCTCTCTCCTCAGCTACGCATTACCCACTAAGAGCACAGAAGTCATGCTCATGCAGGAGCAAGGCACCAAGATGTATATAGACGCCACCCTTAAGACCCATGAGCGAGTAGTCCAGGTAACAGAGCACCGAGAGCGTTTGCGATGTCTTCTCTTTGGCCTATATCCCTACTTTTTTTGCACATAATTTGGGGGAGAATTGATCAGTGTCATGTTTTGTTTTTTTTAGCTCCGCCAACTAAACGGCACACTGTCCCCAATCCTTTTGGAGGTCCTTTTAAAGAATCAGCCCGAGGGTGTTCAACTCGATGTCAAACCGGTGAGCGTCCTATGTTTCTAAATATTATCATCTGCACAATTATCTTGTTGTGCTACGGAGAAACTGGGGAACTAGGTTCAACTTTTAGTTAGCACTCTATGTAATAATAATGTAATTTTACATATCAGCAGTCATCTACTATATATTTTATTATCATGAGAGTGGAGCCACATTTGATGCTCCTTTTTAACTCGAATTTCTGAAACTCAACAGATAAACAAGAAAGTAGATCAAATCCTAAATGATTCTACCCACCCTCACTGACTGGCACAGATGTGGAGCACTTTATTTTGCACTGAAGCCAGTTTTATAACTGCACTCTATTGCAAGAAATGATGAATGATAGAATGCATGCAATTGTGGGCAGCGTCTGGCCTGTAGAGAGAGCTACAGGCAGTGGTGGAGAGTGGATGACGGGATGATTTGGCACCGGCCAATAGGCTAGGTGCACGATCTCCACTACTTCCTGAAAGGCACCTTGCATGAACATATCCTGTCTCACTCTATTGGTTTAATTGATTAATCAGCTGTGCACTGTGTGTTCCAACAGTTTACCGCACAGCTGATTAATCAATTAAACCAATAGAGTGAGACAGGATATGTTCATGCAAGGAGCCTTTCAGGAAGTAGTGGAGATCGTGCACCTAGTCCTAGCCTATTGGTGCCAATCATGTTATCATCCACTCTCCACCACAGTCCTGTAGCTCCCTCTACAGGCCAGATGCTGTTTTTGTTTTTTTTTGTTTTTTAAGGCTAAAGAAGTACTGTAGGAGGTTAGGTTAGGGTAGGATTAAAGAACTGGATAGAAGATGACTGTTGCACATGCACAATGTTCATGTTTAATGCTGTCTGGTTTTAAGCATGGCACATAATATGACTGATCAAAAATATGTTTTCTTTCTTCTGATAAACAACCATGCCCTTCTGTTTTTACCCCAGCACACAGAGGCAGATTACCTAGTGCGCTTCAAGGCACGTCCAGATCTTGAGGGACTGATTGCACAGATCAACTAGAGAGAGGAATCAGAGACTACACTATTTTACCCCTTCCCTGTTCCTTTCTCCCAATCAAATGTGTTTGCTGTCATGTGTACATATAAAACATTAAATGTGGTGAATGTATGGCATTGAGGTTGCTGACACTCAATCAAATAAATGTTTTTCATCTTTAATTCAGTTGTATTCTTCTATCTCAGTAATGATTTGTATAAATTAATAAAATAATAATAAACACCAGTTTAAAGCAATGTTGCAAAGTGCTTTACAAAAACAGATATGCAAATAAAAACAAAAGTAGAAACAGATAAGTAAAACACAGACACATTAAAAAGAATAAGAGCAGCGTCAATTAAATGCCAAAATGAGTTATAAGAACAGATTTAAAAGGAAGCCCTGCAGTCAGACCGATAAGTCTCAGACACAGCAGCGATCCTCAGGACATCTCTTTTTGCTCAATCTTTGCTACTATATATATAGGCTCCCGTAGAGAACAACATGACGTGGAGGTATGCCTACTATGGACTTTGCCGTATACTATAAGTCATTTCCAATATGTAAGTGTTTTAGGATGACAGACAATTCACAATTCAGTCTATTTTAAAGTAGGCTAGAAATGGTAATTTATCAGTTGCAACTGAACACAAATTTTGATTTTAAATCAAAAAAAAAAAGAAGACTGCAGTTTACCTTGCGGTTCAAGTTATTCAGGTGTCAGATGAAAGGTGGGAGTTCAGCGGTAGAATCCTCGATTGGATGGTGCCATTTCATAAACATATTTGAATAAAGCTTAGATAATATGTTGAACTGTTTGTTACGAAGCACAGATCATAAAAACAATCTTAGAGAAACATTTTACGCATAAATTGATTTGATCTTCGTGGACAGCACACGCACAAGTGACCGCTGTCCACGGCACTGACGTAGGCTACACTGGCAGAGCTCTGGAGAGCAGAGGCAGGTTTGAAGGATTAGGCTATGGTCTCTGATTATGGTCTACCTCCCGTCCTAATCCACTTCCCAGTTCCCACCATGTCAGTAAATACAGTATGATTTAAATTGACTGAGACAGTCAAGACAAAATGGTGCTTGACATTCAGTTGAATCAGTCATTCAATCCAAATAAATACACTCTGGAGCTAACTAATTAATTACTCCCGTCCACCAAAAAAATAAAATGTATTTACTAGCATGATATGACAATACACTCAGTCTAGTCTATACCAGGCTGGGGCTAAAGCAATAATCTATGAATGATCGATATTATGAATGATTAGGCACCACGTGAGAGATTTCCCGGGGAAATGTAAAGCATTCGGGTGCGTTCGTAAATACGCTCTGGAAATCTGATCAGCATTCATGGAGAGCTTCTTGTCCAATCAAATTACTTGGTCCCTTTGTGACGTTCCCAGTGTGCACTCCGGCGCTCTCAGAGCGAATTTACGAACGCAGCCGTCGTTATGCAAAGCCTTCGTCCCATAAAAAAACAAGAGTAGCTAGAAGTTGTATAAAAGGTTATATCCTTCAGTTTATTTCGCAGAAGCGTAAGTATTTTTAAATGACATTATACTCAGAAGTTTTTCTATAAACCTCATACCATTGACGAGCGACGAGGTATTGTTTCTTTCAAATTAGCTGTGGCTCGCAATCTGTAGAAGGCTAGCTAGAGATAGAGCTATCTAGCTGTCAGTACCAAACGAAAATATGAATGAATAAATGTTCATGTGTAAGCTTGTCTGATGTATGAGGACAGGCTGTGCTTCGTCTTTTTGCGTTGTGAAAGTCGACTTTAGCTTAGTAGCTAGTAGCTAGCCAGACACATTTCCCCCTCTCACTACCGAAAGTAATTAAACACCGCCGCCCTGACGATCACCAGACCTGAACTATTAGTTCAATGCATGGCTAATGCATAGGGGAACCTACATGACCATTTATTTTTCTAATAGGTACAGAGAGAGCGACCTGTCCGATCTTCAAATGGATGATTTTTTATTTGACAAACTTCCCTCCACCTCACAGTCAACTCCTAAACCCAGACTCCAACCTCCTCAGGTAGGCTACTGGTAGCCTATACACCCCTCTAAACATTCATAACATTTTCCAGCATATTCATGTGTGTAGTGAACATCATCTTTTCTGTTGGACCTGACCTGAGTGCTTCACTGCATGTGTGGTTTCTATCCTCTATCCTCTGTTCCCAGGTGGATCCAGATGAGGGGCTAGGCACTGACTCATCAATAAGTGAGACAACCTCATTAATGAGCATGGATGAGACTCAAGACCAACAGATAGAGTAGGTAGAAAACAGAAAATACATGTGTTTGCCTACTCCTCCCTTCTATAACTTTTAGGATATGGGTGTGTGCTGTGCGGCTACATGGGTGTCAGTCTAAAACTGAAGACACTTATCTCAACTCTATAATTGTTCACCATAGTTTGAAAGTCGTAGGCTTACATAAAGAGTGTCCGCTAATGTCGCAGACTGACGGAGTAGGACTGTGTGTTTGCTCTAGATCAAGGATAAATGACCTTCGCAGAAAGGTCGAAGACCTGGTTGGAAAAATAAACGACAGCCGCATGACGGACCAGAAAATGATGGACAACTTTCAAGACAAGATGGTGCAGAAGGTATCCAGACATTTAATCCAGTATGGAATGACCACTGCTTTCTTTGCCAACATCACTCCTTAACATGACCACATATTTAACAGTTAACTTTCAAAATGTGCTTCAAGAAACTTGATAAACATATATTTTAGTACTGTGTATAGTGTACTAACTATGCAAGCTATACCCATATAGGAACAGGAGGTGTTTCTGGTTAGGTTACATTCTCAGGGGGGGAAAACTGTCCTTAAAAGTGTAAGTGTCATGTCTTATTATATTATGTGCTGTATCCTGTCTCTCAGGTGAGTGTGATCTTTAAAAGTGTACATTATGTTTTATGTGTGCTATCCTATCCCTCAGATGAGTGAAATCCTTAAAAGTCTAAATTAGTGGCCTGGGGTGGTCCAGTGGTCTAGCACCACGGTCTACAGTACACACATATGCCCATGTCGGTATGGGTTAGAATCTGGCCCATGCCCTGCAGACATGCCCTCTTCCCCTTACTTTCCTGTCTATCTTCACTGTCTCTATCCAATGAAATGAAAAATATGGGCGGGACTGCCCCACTCAGAAAAAAAA